>NC_134403.1:160093316-160693316 GCF_038048845.1 Mixophyes fleayi | reverse complement strand
CAAAACAGATTGTCTTCCTCTCCATCTATGCATATTGGCAATGCAGCCATCGTCTTTGGATGTATATTACACCCTACACTTATAGTTAAACTTGTAAACAAATGGAAAAAGGCAGTTTGCTTTCTGACACTATAGGCCCCCCTCCACTTGTATAAAATACAAAAAAATTCAACCGTTATAGACTGTACAATATTAATTGACATGGAGAAAGCCAGTTTGGTTTCTGTCTCTCTAGACCCCCCTCCACTTGTATAAAATACAAAAAAATTCAGCCGTTATAGACTGTACAATATTATGAGAAATGGACAAAGCCAGTTTGGGGTCACTCTGTCTATGACACCCTACCCTTAAGGATAAATTGCCCTAACAGCAGCCTTTCAAGATGGTACGTGATATGGAAATGCCACAAGTCCCTTTCGTCTTTGGAGGTAGATTGCACCCTACACTTACATAGAAAGTTTTAAAAACATGTTATCGTCATCATATTCAGCTTCATCCTCACCCTCATCAGTGTGTACGTCATCATCACAGACTATCAATTCATCACCGCTTGAATCCGCCATTAGAGAACAGTCAGTGCTTGGATGTCTTGGATGGTGAAGGCCTTCCTCGTTTAAGATGTAGTTCATTTTTATAAACATTATTTTCTCCACATTTTTGGGAAGTGACCTTCTACGGCGATCACTGACTAAGTTCCCTGCTGTGCTGAACACTCGTTCAGAGTACACACTGGAGGGTGGGCAGCTTAGGTATTGCAAAGCAAGTTTGTACATGGGTTTCCAAATGGCCTGCTTTTCTTCCCAGTAAGGAAAGGGACTGTCTGACATTTCCATATCAACTACCTCTTGAAAGTAATCCTCCACCATCCTTTGCATGTTTATACTCGTATTAGATGGAGTTATGGGCAAAGTGACACATTTTTTTGCAAAATCCTTCAAACCAGCACAGATGTTAAATTGTTCTGGTCTGCCCCCTGCGTCTTCCTTGCTTCTTTTTGGGAAATTTAATTTTTTACGAGCAGCGGCAGCTTGAGAAAGTGAAGGAGGACACATCGTCAAGCTGAGGCCCAGTTCAGCAGCCAACTTGCTGAGCAATAGCTCCTTGCAAAAGTTCACATCTCGCTCATTTTCAAGTAAAGACTCAATGTAGGTTTTAAACCTTGGATCAAGTACAGTGGCCAAAACGTACTGATCCGAGTTCAAGATCTTAATAACTCGAGGATCATTGTGAAGCGAATTAAGTACTTGATCGACAAGGCCAACATACTTTGCTGAATTGCTTGCTTTCAGCCTCTCCTTCATTTTCTCAAGCTGCTTTTCCAATAGTCTAATTAAAGGGATGACTTGGCTCAAACTAGCAGAGTCTGCACTCACCTCACACGGCACAACTTCAAATGGTTTCAGCACCTTGCACAGCACTGAAAGGATTCCCCACTGTGCAAGAGTGAAATACATCCCCCCTCCTTTCCCAATGTCATGGCTTGTGCAATATGCTTGGATGGCTTTGCGCTGTTCCTCCATCCTCTGAAGCATGTACAGGGTGGAATTCCACCTAGTTACCACCTCTTGCTTAAGTTGGTGGCAGGGCAAGTTAAACTGCTCTTGGAGCTGCTGTAATCTCCTACATGCTGTGGCTGAATGCCTGAAATGGCCTGAAATTTTACGGGCCACCGAAAGCATTTCCTGCACCTCACGGTTATTTTGTAGAAAGCTCTGCACCACCAAGTTGATGGTGTGAGCAAAACAGGGAATGTGTTGGAAATCACCCAGCTGCAAGGCTCGCACTATATTGTTGGCGTTATCAGAAATGACATACCATGGGGAGAGTCCGAGTGGTATAAGCCATGCATCAATCACATCTCTCAGTTTGCGTAACAAATTGTCAGCCGTATGCCTGTTCGTGAAGCCGGTGATACAAAGAGTGGCCTGCCTGTGACAAATGTTACGTAGTGGTGTACATGCTGCTGCTGTTCCTGCTGGTGAAGGTGAATGACCAACCCAGTGGGCTGTCACAGTCATATAGTCTTTGGTTTGGCCACTTCCACTTGTCCACATATCTGTGGTTAAGTGAACAGTGGGCAGAATGGCATTTTTCAGCGCAATCTCTACATTTTTACACACTTTTTGGTATAGTTTTGGAATTGCTTTACGGGAGAAATGGTGTCGCGATGGAATTCTGTAACGCGGACACAAAACCTCAATTAACTGTGAAAAACCAGCTGCGTTTATTGTGGAGATTGGATGCAGATCTAACACTAACATTGCAGCCATGGCGTCTGTGATTCGCTTGGCGACTGGGTGACTGCTGTCATATTTTCTTCCCCTCGCAAATGATTGTTTCACAGTTAATTGCTAAAATGTAGGACTGCTCATTTTCTTGACCTGCCTCTGGGATGACGATTCACCCCCAGCAGCAGCAACAGCAGCAGCAGTGGGACTAATGCTTTCTTCAGAGGAATCAATAATAGTGTGTAACAATCCTGTCCAGGTTTGCTACTTTCCCTGTCTGCTCTGTTCTCCTGTGGATCACATGACTCACCTTCAGGGCGGGTCATTCAAACCTGCTCTATTTAAACTCAGCACTGACACCTGCTCATTGTCAGTGCAACTTGTTTGCTAGCCTGACTCCATGGACTCCTGTGTATTCTCTGACCCTTGTGCATTCCTGAACTCTCCTGTTGGATTCCCTGTGGGTGAACCTGCTTAATCAACCAAGTGCTGGTAGCACTATCTTTGGGACTCTCCTGTTCGCAGGTATCTTTATGCATCATTTGACAAGACTTTGTTTATTATGCCAAGTGTGCAGATTATCATCATTGTGATATACTGAACTGCCATCTCACCTATACTACTGTACAAGAACTTATTTGATACCTTCTGGACTGTTCCGCTGATGCTGCTATTTCTACACTCTGCTGTGATCAGACTCTTACCTTGCATATATGTTGTAGTGCTAATCTCTACTAATTACTGGACCCCTGTGGTATCCTGAACATCGTTACTCACCATCTCTGTGTACAGAACTTTGCTGGTCTCTATACATGTCTTGTCACAGCTATCACCATCCATGCTGCATACTGACTATTGCCAAATACAAAACCATTGCCACGCCCTGCCGTGACTAACTTACATATTCTGATGTGCACAGAACCTGCTAGTAGTTAGCCGTGGACTCCTTCTGTGCTCAGTGGATGCAATACATATATTCTATGTGTTTTATTGATACTTGCATTTATGTCCCATATATATATATTCCTTGTGATTTGCAGTACTGCCGTGTTTAATGCTTAAACATTGTAATGGTATATATGATACTCTGCTTATCTCTACATCTCATTACTATTTGCTGCATTGTTGTTATGTGTTGACATGTACTATGCTCATATTCATTGAAGTACATATTAAGCAGACCCATTGCCTTGTGTTCTTATTCTCTAAGCATCATATGATCCTGACTCAGCTAGTCACGTGCCCAGGCCTGCGTGGGAACCGCCCACTTGGCCTGATATTATTCCAGTCCATAACAGTGCAGGAGTCATCCAGCCTTAAGTGGGATGCTGGGCTAACTCCGAGCGCTACTGAGGATATTGATGAGGATGGTGTGGTGGGTGTATTTTGTAGCCGTCGGGATGTCGGTGAGCGGAGGGTCTTAGCTGATGATGGAGTGCTTGTATTTTTTTGGGAAGAACTTTCAGCTTTTCCCAACACTTTGCCATGAACTCTCGTTAAATGGCGTAACATAGACGAGGTTCCAAGATGGTTAAGGTCCCTCCCTCGACTGACTGTGGCTTGACATACACTACAAATGGCTATACAATTGTTGTCTGGATTTGGGTAGAAATAATTCCACACATAAGAAGTGGATTTTTTTGTTTTATGCCCAGGCATGACAATGGCCTTTTTCTTGTCACGTGCCAGAACTGCTGCCACTGGTGCAGGACTTACACAAACAACCTCATCCTCATCAACATCCTCATTAGCGCCCTCGTCGCCTACACAAATCTCCCCCTCATCCTCTTCTAATTCCAAAGTGGCATCCTCAATTTGGGTATCACCGGCTACTCTCGGGCTATTAAGGCACACATCAGCAGAATGCTCACGATTAGACATCCCACTGTTGGATGGACTCTCAACAGGGATTGTTGTCATTTGTGAATCAGAGCAAACATTCTCCTCTAATGCCTTACTGTTATCTTGCAGCTCGGCTTTGACGCGTAACAGTAGTTGTGCACCAATTGTAGGCTGGGTAACTTTTTGGGATCTGCCACTAATAGCCAAAGGTGAAGGCCTCATTCTCTCTTTGCCACTGCATGTGTAGAATGGCATGCTTGCAATTTTTTTTTTATCGTCACTTAACTTTTGCTCAGCTACACTTCTTTTTCGCTTCAATACAGTAAATTTTTTTTTTGGGTTTTTTGCACTAATTTGGAAACACTCTGTTGTTTGACATCGCCTTGGCCATATGACGTACTGGGAACACTAACATCAGGACTGGTGACAGAACCTGGTTGCTCATTCTGATCATATGTGGACTGCTTTGAATCCATTCTAAACGCAAAGCACTGGGGAATGCTAAAAATTATTTGGTAGATACTGCTGACAGATATGACTTTTGACAGCCAGAAATATTTATGCACAATTATGGGGGACACCCCAAAAGCACTGAGGAGTGCTAACAATTAGTTGGTAGATACTGCTGACAGATATGACTTTTGACAGCCAGAAATATTTATGCACAGTTATGGGGCACACCCCAAAAGCACTGGGGAGTGCCAAATATTACAAAAATAAAATAAACCTCTATCCTCCTCTCTTCTCTAGCGATTTTTGTTACAGCAATTGGAATAAGAATATTGTATTCTCTGTCCCTGCTCTAATCAGCCTCTGACTACACCCTGCTCTCTCCCTCTGTCAAATGGCGATGGATTGCTGTGGAGGCATGTATTTATAATGTTGAAGTATCGCGAGAACCGAGCCACGAGATCCGCCGACGTCACGATGACGTTCGGCCTTAATTTGGATTCGGAACGGGCGGGAGGTACTCGGATACCCAAAGTTCGGGTGGGTTCGGTTCTCGGGGAACCGGACCCGCCCATCTCTAGTTATTATTAACCTCAACAACACTAATTTCAAGTCATTTGCTGTCAATTTTGACCACCTCACAAGTCAGAATATTATTTTCATACACATTCAGAGAAAGACTGCAATGACCTGGCTGGATGCTAAGCGACAGAGCAATGACACAAGCACACTGCAGTTCCTAGCACATCTAGGACACATTAGCAAACAGCAGTGGCAGAAAAGAAAAATGGGGGTCCGCCCTCCCTCCCACCCACCGTTATTTTGGATCTTAAAAAGGAATGCAAAACTTGCGACATCCAACGACGTCACAATGACGTTTTGCCTCTTTTTCAAATCCGAAAAAGCGCAAAGGTACTGCAAAGTTCAAGTATATTCGGTTCTTTGGAAACCAAGCCTGAGCATCTCTACTTCTAACTGAGCCTTCCCCTATCCCTTTTAATCCATGCATGCACGTGCACACATTGCAGGTGCAATACCATAATCCTGGAGAAGCTCCTATTCTCCATCATTATTAGATGGGCTTAATGGTAAATTGAAAATAATTTATTTTTTGGACTAAACTAGAATACTTCCCTTTGACAAAATCTTATACAAGCAAACCAAATAAAATGTCATTTTCTGCAGACTACTAATAGAGGAGTTATTTCTTATACATAAATGAACTCCAGATGAATGATTTCACATACTATGATTTCTTTGTAATATGTCCACCCAACCACACAAACTGGCAGTACTGCAGACAGAATGATATCATTTAAACATTGCCTAAACTATTCAAAAGTGAAAAACATGAATTAAAGTGAATGACAACACCTACATTTTTGGCATTTTTTTCCATAAAAGACAGTTTATGCATTTAAAAAATATTGAAACTATCTTGTTTGTTTTCAAAATTGAAATAGCTAATATATTATTACGTGATAGTTTTACAACCAAAATAATAAAAACAGTAACTGTTAAGGAGTGTCTTAAGTTTCAAGGGATTTCATTTGACTATAATGCAAGTAGACAGACTTTAGTCATTTTGATGTTTAATATGCCTCACCATTTCCAAAAAATGTGTTTACCCACTTTTGGAAGGCATTACAAAGCTGTGCTTAAGGCTTCGATTATTTAACCTCTGCACAGGAAAGAATGTAGTGAGATTAAGAATGCAGAGTATTGAAAGGCAATAGAAAACATGTTATAAAGGTATAACTAAGACATAGCTAGTTTAATTCTATTCTTCAGGCTGGAGCAGCAATTGTTTGTCCATCAAGACTCTTTTCAATCACAGCTAAGTTCTAAGTCTAATTATTTTTTTTCAACAGAAAAACTTGATGGAGAAGAAAAAAATGGACAACATTGTTAGGAACCCCTCCAGCCGGCACAACACAACCCGGAATCTACTCTGCCAATCAGGTGTTCACTGGAGCCCCTGATGGTGGGGACAGACTGGGCTGCAGACTGATAGAGGGTCGTGAAGTGTGTACCGCTGGGGAGAACCCAGGCAAGCGGAGTGAGGTCCACGCAGAGGTCAAGGGCCGGCAGCAGGTAGCAATTCCAATTAACAAGCCGAGGTCAAGGGTCACAAGCAGACAGGAAAAAACGGTAAACAGGCAAGAGGTCAGGGTCACGAGATACACCAGCAAAGTCCAAATCCAAGCCAAGGGTCATACACGGGAGGTCAGCAGAAGTTCAATAGACAGGAACATGCACAGAGCAGGTCAGCAGACTGGAAGCAGAAGCTATAACCGGCAATGAGGCAGAAGACCTCATTGCCTTAAGTACTGAAGCAGACCAATGAGAGCCCAGCTCTCCAAATGCACACAGGCTGTCCCAATTAGCCGGCAGGCTTGCCCCGCTGTTGCGCACGCACCCCGGCTGCCCTGTAATGCCGGGACGCGGCGCTGGAGAGAAGAGCGTTTTGCCGTTGCTACGGCAACGGCCGACGAGCCCCCGGAAATTATGTCCCGGTCGCCATAGCGACGGCCAGGACGGAGATAGGGGAGTCGCGGCGGCTGAGCACCGCCGCGGCTCGTAACAAACATTGGGGAAAAACTTTTGGATACAACTTTTACCATCTCACAGGTCACAATATGCTTTTCATACACTTTCAGACAAATACTGCAGCGAGCTGGCTGGATGTTAAGCGACAGAGCAACGACACAAACACACTGCAGTTTATATCACATCTAGAAAATATTGCCACACACCAGTGTCACTAACTCCCAATAGAAAAGTAATACAAGATGGATTTGTCCTTGTGGCCTCTCACCCACCCATATGTTGGATCTTACAAAGGACATGCACACTTTAACAAACCAAGCACTTCAGAGACAAGGGCTGCCACTTTTGTGGCTGAAGTGCTTGGCTTGTTTGAGCCCCCACTAAACCAGCTATCAATACCCTAAAGGCGGGTTAGACCAACAGTGCTGTCAAATGAATTCTACACTGTCAAGATGTTGTCGTCATCATCTTCAGCATCATCCGCACCCTCATTAGTGTGTACATCATCATCACAGACTAAGAATTCATCTCCACTGGAATCCGCAATTACAGAAGTGTCAGTACTTGGATGTATTTACCTGTAAAGGCCTTCCTTGTGGAAGATGTAGTTCATTTTGATGAACATCATCTTTTCCACATTTTTAGGAAGTAACCTCCTATGTCAATCACTGACAAGGTTCCCGGCTGTACTGAAAACTCTTTCTGAGTACACACTGGAGGGTGGGCAGCTTAGCTATTGCAAAGCAAGTTTGTACATGGGTTTCCAAATACAGTGCTATATTAGGATTTTAGCATTTAGAAAATTCAGCTCTATTATAAGTGTATATGAGACCTCAAACACTTTGTAGTGCAAATTCAGAAAAATTACCACCCTCCTATTTCTACTCTATCACTTTGCCTGCTCTATACTGTGACCTAACCCTTCTCTGTCCCTCTCTCAAATGGCGCTAGATCGTCGTGGAGGCGGGTATTTATTGATTCCAAAACTCGTGAGATCCAAGATCTGACAACGTCACAATGACATTTTGCCTCGTTTTGGAATTCAAATAGGCGCGAGAGTACCGAGCCGGCACTCGGAACCCAAAAGTTTGGGTGGCCGCCCATCTCTACTTTAAATCACGTTTCTCAATAAACTATAGAAAGGAAACCACTAAAAAGAATGCCACACAATGGAGAGATCATACCAGCCACCCCCCTCCAAGCCGTTTCAACACACCCCCCAGTCGCCAATTTTATGTGTGTGTGTGTGTGTGTGTGTGTTTTATGTGTATAGTAAGTGGATAGTGTTCCTAATGCCCATACAATTGTGATCTTATGTATGGACATTCTCTCAAGTAAGTATTAATTATCAACTGGCACTATCAATATAATAATAATTATCAATTAATAATAATTATCAATTATTATGTCCTGCCAATCCTCTATCTTGTTCACTAATTATGTGATGTAATTTTACAGACACCATATGATTAAAATGGGAGGACAACACATTAACATACACATTTACCTTTCTTTTCCATAGTGGAGATTGTCAGAAAAGGAAGTGATTCACTGCACACAAATGTTCCAAGAAAGAAAAGAAGGTTTATTAAGAGCTGTCTTTATATCATACCAGTGTAAAAGGCATAATAGTGGATTAACTTATTTTATATGTTTTGCTGTGAAAGTATGGTCTACCTATACAGTAAATTCTCATTCTCACAAAATGCTACTACTTCTATGTTTAAAATAGCAATTCATAGACTTTTCTATGCCCAGCACAGGTATATTTCCACCAAAAGGAAAAAATACAGCCATAGAATTATGAACATATTACATAAAACCTTTGCTTCCTCTCTGTGGTAGTTATGCCCAGGCCTCGTTTTCTGAAAACCAAGCCCCTCTAAACTTAGCAAATCCTAGTACCAAGCCTAGCTGGCTCGTTGCTTTCCTGCGTTGTTTGAACTGAAATCGAGACAAAGCATCATTGTTGCATCGTCGGATCTCATGGGTTTTGGATTCCGCAAGTACCTCCCTCCCTGGAGATCCAGCGCCATTTCTCAGACAGACACGGGAGGGATAGCACCATTCTTGGTAGTCTCCAGTACCATTGCTCATGGCCATTGCTCACACAGAATCAGCAGGGGTGGCAGTGTTCTTGTCCGTCTCTAGTGACATTGTTCTGTGCCTTAGCTCACACAGAAACAGGAGAGGTGGAAGTGTTCTTATCAGGCTCCAGTGATATAGCTCTGTGCCATTGCTCACAGAGAAACAGTAGGGCTGGCAGTGTTCTTGTCACTCTCCAGTCTATAGTGACATTACTGAGTGCCATTGCTCAAACAGAAACAGGGGTAGCAGACAGTGTTCTTGTCACTCTCCAATCTCCAGCCACATTGCTGAGTGCCATTGCTTACACAGAAACAGGGGTAGCAGCAGGACCAGAATGGGACTAAAAATCAGCTCTGGCATTTAAAGCACACAGGCCCACCTCTATTCCAGATAATAATATTACAGTACTTTTTGCAAAGGTCATTGTTATACAGTGTCCCTTGAGATACAAATGTATTACGTGCAGCTTGACTCTCTATTTGTAGAATAGGGCTTCCCAGTATCAGCAAATGATATGTACAGGACCAGCAAGAGAAATTTTGGAACTTTTGTGGCCGCCCTCCATAGATGAGTAGCAAATAAACTGTGCCCTCCTAGCCACATTATGACACCCCCAGCCCACTGTACTTGTCTATGCTTCTGGTGTTGCTGACATCCATCAGGATGGGGACTTCCTGTAGAGTGAGCAGGAAACCTCTTTGTCTCACAAGATTACCAAATCTTGTGATACTTAGAGATCCTCAGCTTGCTCTGCAGGCTGTGCCCCTACCCCTAACCAGAGCTGGATTAAGGCTCGGGGGGCCAAGGGTATTTAAGACAGCAGGGCCCCTATTACATAACATAGTTATCATTTTAGACAAATACACAGGCAATACTGTGTGCACTACTGTTAGATGCACACAGCTCTGCCTTCACAAGCAGTACAGTGTGTAATGGGGACATACCTCCCAACTGTCCTTGTAGTCGGACTAAATCCTGACTAAGTGAGACAGTCACCCAAATTCAGGGCTGTCTCATCAGATTCAGGACAGTTAGCAGACTGTCCTGCTCTCTCCTATCTGTCTTGTAACTTTCACTACTTGTGGCAGCTGGGGTCTTTAGCTCAGTGCCTGCTTGTCTTGATCCTGGGATGTTGGATGCCCTATTTTGAAAAAAATGGGTACATGAGATTTAGAAAACTCCAACCAGCCCCTTTGTTAAATCAATAGCACTCACGTTTTATAATTAGGCCTCCCTCCATTCCCAACAATAATAATATTCACATTTAATAAGTAGACCTATTTCCAACCAGCCCCAACATTGAATTAACAGTATACCCATTTACTCAAAACATATTTCCCTCCCTCCAAACAGTCCCAGCAATAAATTAAATAGCATTTGCGTTTAATAAATATAACTGTTTTCCACAACCATCCCCGGCAATAAATAATTCTTATTCACATTTAATAAATAGCACTCCTACCCAAAATCAGCCCCATGTTCAATTAAAAGCCCCAAACCACCCCAGCATTAAATAAAAGGTTACGTCACCTCACCTTAAATAATTAGCCCACACCTACACTCCACCATTAAACAGCCTATCTCCCACACTATATTAAGATACTCCTTTCCCTCACAAACCTTATTAACATACTGCGGCCACACACACAGGCCTAATTAAAATACTGTGGCCACACACACTATATTAACATAACACACACACACACACACACACACACTATATTAACATAACACACACACACACACACACACACACAATATTAACATAGCACACACACACTATATTAACATAGCACACACACACACACACACTATATTAGCATAGCACGCACTATATTAACATAAATTTTCACTCCCCCCCAGCAGCCATGTTCGCTCACTTACCACCCCAGCAGCCATGTTCACTCACTTAACCCCCCAAGCAGCCAAGTTCACTCACTCCCCCCGAGCAGCCATTTTCACTCCCTTCCCCCCCCAGTCGTGTTCACTCACTCCCCCCCCAGCAGCCATGTTCTCTCACAACCCCCAGCAGTCATGTTCACTCACTGCCCCCAGCAGCCATGTTCGCTCACTCCCCCCCAGCCGCCATGTTCACTCACTTCCCCCCCAGCAGCCATGTTCACTCACTTTCCCCCCCAGCAGCCATGTTCACTCACTTTCCCCCCCAGCAGCCATGTTCACTCACTTCCCCCCTCAGCAGCCATGTTCACTCACTTCCCCCCTCAGCAGCCATGTTCACCCACTTCCCCCCAGCCATGTTCACTAACTTTCACCCCCAGCAGCCATGTTAACTCACTCCCCCTCAGCAGCAGTCATGTTCACTCACTCCCCCCCCAGCAGCCATGTTCACTCACTTCTCCCCCGTCAGCAGCCATGTTCACTCACCCCCCCTTGAAGACATGTTCACTTACTCCCTACAGTGCAGTCATTTTTACTTATCCCGCCCCCCCTCCAGTACTTGTCCCTGTCCCCCATGCATTTTCCCTGTCCCGCAAAAGGAATTCAAATACTAAAAATAAAAAGTCAATTGAAAACACTTACCTCATCCGCCTGCAGGCATTCACTCTGTGCCCTCGACAGCTGACCCGCACATTGCAAGGGCTCCTACGCAGCCGCACATGACGTCATGCCACGTGGCTGCGCAAAACATAAATCACCGGGACCCGAGAAGAGCCGGACCGGCCCACAGAGCCAGAAGTACCAGATGGCCAGTCCGGCCCTGGGTAGCAGACAGTGTTCTTGTCACTCTCCAGTCTCCAGCCACATTGTCGAGAGCCATTGCTAACACAGAAAGAGGACTAGCAGACAGTGTTCTTGTCACTCTCCAGTCACATTGCTGGGTACCATTGCTCACACAGAAACAGGAGTAGCAACAGTGTTCTTGTCACTCTCCAGTCTCCAGTGCCTTTGCTCACACAGAAACAGATGAGGTATCATTGTTCTTGTTACTCTCCAGTCTCCAGTGCCATTGCTCTGTGCCATTGATATGGATCTTGATTGATCCACAGAAGAGCAGGAGCAGCAAGCTGGCACCAGTCATGATGATGCTAGTCCCTGTATGTCATGTACTAAAGTCTATGCTCAAGTGCATAGTGGGGTTAAGTCAGGGAAACTGAAATTTTTACATTGTTAAATAAAAAACACTGCTAATAAAGGGAAAGTTAACTGTAGAAAAACATAAAATTGCCAACATGCCATTGTACACATGCAGTGCAAAGAAAAGAATCAGGCCTTGGCCTTTCTGTATGAGTGCTAGTTCTGCAACTGTCAGTGAGGTATGTTCTTCTAAGTTCTGTCATGACGATGCAATATTTTGTCACTTTGAATGAAAAAGAGGTGCTTAAAATTTTATGTGTAAAAGCCGAGCTTGAAAAATACCAGTAAGGCAGTAGAAGAAACTGTATGTTCAAAAATGACACAAATACCTGAGGAGAGTGCTATGTTTAAGGATTATCTTTAATTGTATCTGGGAACTATTAATGAAAATGTGTTGCAAGATATCAGTCTGGTTGTTAAATTTTATCAAGATTTGTAGTCCAGGATAAGTGTTTTGGCACAAATGCCCCTAGCTGGGTCACTATTCTACTTTTACCTATTCAATGTATGCAATGGGCAAGTGTCTTGGAGCATAAGCCCTTAATGTTCCATCTTCAGATCCTCTGCTGAATTCAGCAGGGAGATATGTTATTTTGTATGTAAAATTATATAATGCTGACTATGTGAGAGCTGGACTCTCCCTCCACCAATAGATGGGTCACTGCTATATCCATTAATGTCAAGTGTAGTTCAATTTCATGTTTATACAGTTGCATTGATTTTAATTTGGTCCAGTTTGCTTAGTTAGATGTCTGCATCTGATATGGATGCTCCTGTATGAGCCTACTGAGATACAGCAACCATAAAATGTTAAGAATATACCTCATATCTGGCTCTGCTGATGTGCTCGCACTAGTCCACTTTCTCATGGAAGCTCTGATAAATTAAGGAAATTGCACCATTTTATTGTATGAATGTGGTTATTACAGCATCATTCACCAAACAATTGTTTCTTCATTACTGACAGGATAATAGGGACTCTGCCTTCTCTTTTGAGCAATGGAACACCTATAAAGCTTTATATGTTAGCTACCCTGTCAGTGCAGGTGCGTGCTCAATGATTAGTGTGGTCATGTGAGATGTGGTCATCTCATGTGGCAGCTAACAGCATCTGATTTGTTGTTAGCTGCCTGCATGAGCCACAATGTATACAGGGACAGCCGGAGCCGCCCCCTTGAGACCAGGGGCGGCCCCAATCACTGAGGAGGCAAGCACCAACATTTTTAGGGAGGAGAAATATATTGACATAAAAAAAGATGGCTAAAGAGTGCACCTCGCCTCCCAGGACCCAGTGCCCCAGGCTGCAGCCTGATTAGCCTAATGGTTGATAAGGCCCTGATTATAGATGCAAATGTTCAGCAAATAGTAGATACCATTCAATCATTTTAGACCCAGAGGACTCCTGGTTTGTATAACTTGCTGACTGAGAGTTATAACCAAAATATAGGGGCTTTAGCCCCACAGTTGGTAACTCTGTGTAACTGCCCTAAAGTTGTGTCAACCCGTTACCCATAGCCGATACATTAAAAACTTCATTTTGCACGTGTAATAAAATGTTAAATAGGCCCTATTAATGTGTCATACCTTGAATTAGGTCTAATTTAGAGTTAGAAGTAAAGTGAGCTAGAAGGTAAAGCTTTGCGCCTTAGCAACACCATATTGCACTGCAGGGAAAACAGCTCTAATTGCATGAAACACTGGAACTATGGGAAAAAGTATTTGTGCTTTATTTGCCCATTTCAGTCTACATAAAGCCCATAACACAAAAATACTGTACAAATGACAGTATGTTGCCAAAATAAAGTTCTAACAGTGTATCCTTAAAAATATAAAATGTGCTTGGTTAGACTTAGAAATAAAAAAAGTATCTATTGAGCAATGTAAAATTCAAAAACATAAAGGAGATATTAGACAGCAACTTCTTGGTGTACTCACAACATGCAATGTATAAATAAATGTATGAGTAATGAAATACAGTGTTGTTATACAGTAGATCTTGTAAAACAGCTGCTGGGGTTTTCCCTGGGCATCTTGGCTAATGCACTGTGCAACTAGATCAGACTACGTTGTGTTAGACATATAACCTGTTTTACCAATTCAAAGTTTCCTTTTTCTGGAGTATAAAATGTTATATAGCAGATGTAGGCACATAATTAGCCACTGAAACTCACATGCTAGTAGCAGGA
Source organism: Mixophyes fleayi (assembly GCF_038048845.1). Lineage (NCBI taxonomy): Eukaryota > Metazoa > Chordata > Amphibia > Anura > Limnodynastidae > Mixophyes > Mixophyes fleayi. The sequence goes on along the minus strand of NC_134403.1, from coordinate 160,678,876 downwards.
GACATCTGAAGCAAATCCAAGCGGTTTGATAGACATTAATAGGACTCCTATTTCTTAACTGAGAAATGTCTTGAGTAGCCAAAGTAGGCAATGGAATGTCAGCGTTGTCCATGGCATGAAAAAAATCTTATGGACTGTTGGATATGTCCTAGAGATGCTCAGGCTCGGATCCCCGATGTCACTCACCGGACTGTGAGTGCTACTTCTCGTGTATTTAGGAACCGTGGCCGTCCGCCATCCTGAGGGTCTGCGCATGTGCAGCCCTTTCAAGCCTTCAGTACCTGTTGCTTTTTATTGATTGGATGATCAGGCAATCCTCCCTATTTAAACCACCTGTGGTCATTACCTGGTTGCTGATCTTGGAGTCTCATTCCTCATGAGTCTCTGAAGGTGTTCCAGTGCCTGCTCGTGTGTTCAGCTGATGCTGATTCCTGTTTGCCGTTTGTGGTTTCCAGACCACTTCTACTCCTCGTGTTCCTAGTGACTTCAGCAGCTGATTCCTATCCGCTGCCTCCGTATATCTACAGTTACAGATTACTGCAAACTTTCCTGTGTTTCATCGTGACTCCAGCAGCTGATTCCTATCCGCTGCCTCCGTGTATCTACAGTTACAGATTACTGCAAACTCTCCTGTGTTTCATCGTGACTCCAGCAGCTGATTCCTATCCGCTGCCTCCGTGTATCTACAGTTATAGATTACTCCAACTCTCCTGTGTTACATCGCTACTGTTCCAGCTGATTCCTGTTAGCTACTTCAGCGTGTCTACAGAGTCCTGCTCGTCTCAGCGCTCCAGTCTGCATTCTACCTGCCGTCAGCTGACCCGCTGCCTACTGCTTCTACAGTGTGTCCATTTGTGTCAACTTGCCTGTTAGCATCGAGTCTACGCACCTCGGCTTCCAGCTCTGCTACATCGCTTTAGCTCTCCCGTGGTCTCCTGCTGTTCAATTCGATATACTACTGCTTCCTGAGTATTTGTCGTCCTTGCTGGCCTACCTACAGTGCGCTGCACCTACCTGCCGCTTCCATTCTGCAAGGACTTCTCATCTCGTCTGTTCCCTGCCGCTAAGGTATCCCTGCAGCTATCTCTAACAGCCTGCTCATCTGAACCACGGTATGCATACTTCTCATTGACTGTGCTGGTGTATTGCATATCCATCTGGACTGAGTTGTTCTCCTCCGGAGTTTCCATCCTCTGAGACTATTGCTATTATTGACTGTGTTTCCTTGTGCTGGACTATTCTAGTGACTTTGTTTATCGGTGCAGTGCTGTTCATTCATTATTATTATTGTGTGCAGTTCAACGTGGGATCAAGTTCAGTGTACCCGTGTAGACTCTGCATAGCATTTATCTCCTCGTGTCCTTCCTCACATATATATTCAGTGGTACAACTTGCTAGAGGCAGACCACTGATTCCTGTTTCCCTGTGTCACCAGTTGCATATATCCTCTCACATAAGCAGTGGTACAACTTGCTACACGCAGACCACTGACTTCCCCGTTACCTTCACCTGGATTCCATTCCTTCACTACAGACAGCGGTACAACTTGCTATACGCAGACCGCTGACTTCCACCTCCTTATTACTCCTGGACATTCTTCTCACTATAGCAGTGGTACAACTTGCCATGCGCAGACCACTGACTACCCTCACGTGTCCTTGTCCATCCAGATCCTCGTGTTCAGTTACCTACTGTTTACCAGTGCTGCTAGTCATAGACTTTCTGAGCATTCTCTAACCATCTGCTGTTTCCAGTTCCATTATCACCCTGCCATCAGAGTATCATATACCAACTCTACTGCTCTGATAAGACCATCAGCGGGTGATACTGGGTAAAGACTCCTAGTGCCCGTGACACCCGAGACCCGAACACACCGGAACTTAGCAGATCCGAGTACCGAGCCAAGCCGGCTCGGTACTTTTGTGCGCCCTCGGAATTGAATACGAGGCAAAACGTTATTGTTACATTGTCGGTTCTCGGATCTCGCGAGTTTTGGGTTCTAGAAGTCCCTCCATCCGCGGCGATCCAGTGCCATTTCACAGAGGGACACAGAAGGGGTAGCACAGTTCTTGGCAGTCTCTAGTGCAGTTGGGCGGCGTCATAGGTAAAAAATAAAGAGGAGGGGTAGCGGTGTTCTTCAAAGTCTCCAGTGACATTCAGGAGAGCGCCATTGCTCCATTGCTAATTGTCATTGCTGAAATAGGAAAAATACGTCTGGCAGGCTTGGTCTTCTAAATCTGCAGTCACATTGTACTGTGTTATATAGGTAGCATACAAAGAGGAGAGCTCCATTGCTAATTGTCATTGCTGAAATAGAAATTAATAGGTCTGGCAAGCTTGGTCTTGTACTGTGTGATGTAGGTAACATACAAAGAGGAGAGCTTCATTGCTCCATTGCTAATTATCATTGTTGAAATATAAATAACAGGGCTGGGGGGCTTGGTCTTTTAAATTTGCAGTCACATTGTACTGTGTTATATAGGTAAAACACAAAGAAGAGCTCCATTGCTCCATTGCTAATTGTCATTGCTGAAATAGAAATAATAGGGCTGGAAGTGTTGTTCTTAATCTGCAGTCATATTGTACTATGTTATCAAAATGGATTCACAGCAGTACATAGAAGACCAGGAGCACCAAGCAACTGCTGGCACCAGTCATGTTGATAGTAATCCCTTTACGTCATCTGCTAAAACCTGCTAAAAATGTTAAAGCGCATAGTGTTTTTAAGTCAGGGAAACAAAAATATAAAAAAACACCTTTTTCCTTGGTCAAGAAAAAAAGACCTGTAATCCAGGCAAAGTTATCTGCAGAAAAAAATTACACACACAGTGGCAAGGAAAGAATGAGGCCTTCGCCTTTCTCTATGAGTGCTAGTTCTGCAACTGTCACTGAGGCATCTTCTTGTAAGGTCAGTCATGACCAAGCAAGACCTTGTTATTCAGACTTCAAAAGTGGTGTACAAATACTTTTACGTGTAAAAGCCAAACTGGAAGAAAACAGTAAGGCATTAGAGGAAAATGTATGTTCAGATTCAGAAATGACACAAATCCCTGAGTAGAGTCTATCCACGAGTGCTATGTGTAATCCTGACCTGTCTGATAGTGTACCCATAAAGAAGGCCCCTTTCAGCATTTTTGCAGATGTGTGCATGAACAGCCCAAATATAGCCGGTGATACACAAATTGAGGATGCAACTTTGGAATTGCAACAGGATGAGGGTGATATTTGTGTAGCTGACGAGGGCGCTAATGAGGATGTTGATGAGGATGATGTTGTTTGTGTAAGTCCTGCACCAGTGTAAGCAGTTCTTGCATGTGATAAGAAGAAGGCTATTGTCATGCCTGGGCATAAGCCCAAAAAATTCACCTCTTATGTGTGGAATTATTTTTACCCAAATCCTGACAACAGTTGTCTAGCCATTTGTAGCGTTTGTAAAGCCACAGTAATGTAAGCATGGATGTCTAAATAGATGTGTATATGTATTACCTGCCACTTCCACTTCCACTTGCTGCTGTTTTATCAGTATTGCACAAAGTGTTTGCAATCTGCACTTTACATCAAAGGTACCGAACTATATTATAATTTTTTGGGAATTGGGGCTGATTCGAAGCTCAATGATGAACTTGCTTTTTGCTGGATTGGTCTAAGTCTGATAAAAGCACGCATCCCGGGGGACGGTCAGCGTTCATTGCCATGTATTAGCTGTAGAATTACCACAGTTATCCAAGGAATGGGTTGAGCGATCAAATGAACCATAACTGATTTCAAAATCCAAGGACAATTCCATCTTGCACCACTTTTCTTTTCTGCCAGCGCTGTGTGACAATGTTTCCTAGATGTGCTATGAACTGCCGTGTATTTGAGTCATTGCTCTGTCGCTTATCATCCAGCCAGGTCGCTGCAGTCTTTGCTTGAAAATGTATGAAAATAATATTGTGACCTGTGAGATGGTCAAGACTGCAAATTAAATTAGTGTTATTGAGGTTAATAATAATGTACGGGAGGGGGGGGGGGGGGGGGGGGGTAAGCAAAATTATTTAGCAAAAACAAATAGGGATTTTAGAAAAAAATATGGATGCAAAACCAAAACCAAAGCCAAAACACACAGGGGTGGTGTTGCCATAACCAAAACACGCAGTTAATCCAGATCCAAAACCAAAGCCAGAACACGGGGTTCAGTGAACTTCTCTAGTATGTCCCATGCTATACATGGATACATGGAGGCCACTAGCAGTTGGGGGCCAGCTTACCTGAGAACTGACGTCCAAATGAGTGTCAGGTCTTCACTACGGACCACTTGAAGGAGGTGATGGACTTTGAAGTGTGATACCACAGGTTGTGGCCCCTAGGTTCACCATAATATGCAGCTGACACAAGAAGGACATGAAATCAAAGGACAAGACACGGTTAAAGACAGACAAAAGGTCCGGAAATTTACAGCTATGGGATATTGCCAACAGCCTATGCCATTTATTTCATTTTCTACCAGTACAACAACATCTTCTAACCTCTGTCTGGTCCTCATATTATTTCAGGGCTGAAAGCCATCCTACAAATTATTGTATATAATTAGCAAAGGGATTATGTGTCGCACTTAGACCACATATTCAGATTTTTAGATAACAGACCTAACAGGCCAACAAGCACTCTGGACAGTTTTTAATAGCAACCATAGAGCGACTACCTCGTAAACATTGCAGCATGGACTTAGGAATGACAATTTTACCAGAACCAACAAATGTTTTGACTCTGAACACTCTACTCTTAAGACTAAAATAATAGCACTACATAAATTATATGCTGCCGTACTCTAGGGATGACACTGCAGTGGGCACTACTACAGATAGGAAACATTGCAAAGAGGAACCGACAAGTATAACGGATTCACATGCACATACTCACCGCAATAAACATTTTAAAGCTGGCTCTATCCTCCAAATACCTAGGTAATCGGAAAAGGGAAGCATAACAATAATAAATAACAGGCACTGTGTAGTCAGATCATTTCGTCTAGTAACACTCCATGGTTGCACATATTTTTAAATACATTAGTTAGATGTACATTTTACAAAAACATTAACTGGGTTCAAGTTTTGAAGTTGATGGTAATGATTGTCTCCCCTTTATTACGTAAATATCTATATGTTAGATTTAATGTGGCACATTTTGATTTGTGCAACCCAAAATACAAAACCCAAAATGCAGGTGTGGAAACACATGTGTGCAGAAACACCTTTACTTATATGCAATCGGGGCATCTTTATGTTCAATGCTAAATCAGGCCCGTGGAGTGCACATCAATAGCACCAAACAAGTTCTTTCAGCTTTTCGGTCTGCAGCCATGATAATATCACTTGTGCTGAGTATTATTCACTTTTGGTTTTCACAAAAGAAACACTACACACAAAATCACCATTAAACGCTACTTTAAAATATATTGCTCCTTGATTAAACAGCCACCCCCCAACTTATAAACCCCTATTTTGTTAACATTACAAATGTTGTATTTAGCATTTCGGACGTAAGTCCATTTGCATGCCTGAAATAGCTTTGCACATGCCCAGAAAAAGAACTTGCGCCAATGTACATAATTGCATGCAATTCATGTCCGAACACATGGGGGTAGATTTACTAAACTGCGGGTTTGAAAAAGTGGAGATGTTGCCTCTAGCAACCAATCAGATACCAGTTGCACCCTCTTTTCACTCATATCAATTAGGTATGATAAATCTACTAAGGAAGGAAAGATTATCAAGATTGGATGGGATATTCTCAAGCAGTAAGAAGAATAAAGTCCTAAAACCACAGATTAGTGAAAACACCTTTTGTGAGAATTTCCTGAGATATGAACACCTACTTATACAGGAACTTAGACAGTGGTGGGAGGCCACCACACTCTCGAAATATATATAGAGAAAAATTGTCCCAAGGGGTTTGCAAATCATAAAGAAACCCACCTTCAATCTAAACAATGAACAGTTTATGAGGACATGGAAAGATGCCCTGGAATCCTGCTTTTTCTCTCTGATGAAGTTGAAAATTGCAGACAGGGAAGCATCCCAAAAAACAGTGAGGAAGAGATAACCTTCATACAAGACAGGCTCAAACCCCTACAATATCTTGAAGATTATATTAATTTAGAAAACCTTCCTTAATGCTTTAATTTTACTGAGAGTAAGAAGTCATCAAACATAAAGAGAAACAAATCATGAGGGACATAAGGGATTATGAGTAGAATGCGTATCTTCCCCTATCTCTAGTTCCCAAGCAATTAACACAAAAGATACAACAATAGGAATAAGGGATACACAACACCCAAAATAGGAACACACATTAGGGATACCCACCCTAATAGAAGAAAATCCTACAAATCCCCACTCATCAAAACTATCCCCAAAAGAGACTCCTTAAAGAGGGTCTATAAACCACTAAATCCTATAAATCTAGAGGGCCCACTGAGATCGCCCCCCCAAAGGAGATTAAGCTATTCTAATATGGTGCGGGAAGGTTTTAAGAAGGGGAAGGACACATGTCAACAAAGGATCAACAGGATGAAAAGACAGAATTTATACATACTGAACTAAAAGAAAAATCTAAATTATATCCTAGCTACCTCAAGGGACCATTCATTACTACATTCCAAAAACTGGTAGAGGAAGATATTAACCGTATCCTAATTAATAATAAATGAAATAGAAGCTCAAATCTGACAAACAGAGAAAGATGGGACCTAAAGAATTAAAAGGTAACCATGACCTTAAAATTAAACCAGCGGACAAAGGTGAGGGGATTACCATCCTCGACAAAAAACAATATCTAGAGGAACTCAATAGACAACTTAATGACACCAATACGTATGAACGCTTCCCCAATGATCCAACCAAAATATACCTAGAAGAACTACTAAATTTTCTTACACCAGCATTTCAGAGAGGCATACTTAATAAGGCCGAATTAGATTACCTGTACATCCAGTTTCCACAAATTCTGGTTATATACCAGCTCCCGAAAATTCATAAAACCCTTGACAACCCACCAGGAAGAACCATCGTGTCTGGCATTCAATCACTTACTACCAACTTGTCCAGCTACAGTGACTCATTTTTGCAAGCATTAGTAGCTACACAGAAAAGCTATTTAAGAGATACAGGACATGTTCTGGAACTACGTAAAGACATCAAATGGGAGGCAGGCTACATTTTGGCTACTCGTTATGTCACCTCCCTATTCACAATTATTGAACACAAGGCAGGATGTGCCCATGTACGGAATATTCTTATGAAGGAATCAAGCATACTCAGTGAACTGATTAACTTCATTATGAAGGGTATCACCTTTATACTCAACCACAATTATTTTTGGTCAGAGGGCTACTTCAACAGACAGGTTCACGGAACCGCTATGGGCACAAAATTTGCACCCAGTTACGCAAACCTGTTTGTGGACGAATGGGAGAATAGCATCATCTGGAAGAACAACCCATTTACCCAACATATTTTGTCTTGGCTTCGCTTCATAGATGATGTACTCTTTAGTTGGAGAGGCCATAAGAGCAAGCTGGACCTGTTACTAGACTACATCAAACAAAATGACCTTAATCTGCACTTTATAGCAAACACCAGTGCCCAAATGGTCCAATTACTTGATCTAGAAATCTACATTGAGGGCAACCAAATTGAAGCCAAGACATTTTTCAAAGAGGTAGATTTCAACTCCTATATTCCATCCACCAGCAGTCACCACAAAAATTGGATCCAAAACATCCCAAAAGGTCAATTTATGAGGTTATGTCGGAACTGTTCAAAACCTGAACAGTATGAAACACAAGCTAGTATACGTAGAGACCATTTCCTAGAGAGGAACTATGACCGTGATATTGTGGAACATGCATTTAATGCTGTTAAAGACACTAACAGGGAAAACCTTCCCATCAAGAAAGATAGGCAGTTAGAACCCAATCCAATTCCCTTCATTACAAAATTCAGTCGTTACTCTAGGAAAATAGAGCACATCTTCAAAAAGCATTGGAAAGTGTTATTAGGACATGACAAACTAAAATATATTCTCCCAGAGAAACCTAGGTTCATGTACACCAAAACAAACAACCTTAGAAAACAATTGGTTATTTGCACTATTCCCCCCAAAACTGTCATCCCAAAAAGTACATGGCTAAAACAGATGGAGATAGGATTCTACTATTGCAACAGGTGTCTGGCATGCAAAGTAGGCCACATCCATAACACCAAATTTGTTACATCTTTCACATCTCACACCACTGGGGAGGAACATACTGTTGATACCAAACTGACTTGTGACACTGCAGGGGTCATTTATCTACTACAATGCCCTGAGGTATACAGTACATTGGGAGAACCATTAGGAAACTAAGTGCAGTGCAAAAATATCAGCGCATGAGAGAAACATCAAGAAGCGCTTTGATAAACACAGCGTATCAGAATATTTTGCCATTCACCACGCACAGGATCCCTCTCTGCTCAAATTTATGGGCATTAGAAATGTGGATAAGCCAGGGGGGGATTACATTTAGCTATTTCCCAAGGAGAATCCAAATGGATTTTTAACATGAAGACCCTAGCACCAAAAGGTCTAAATATAGACTTCGAGTTGGGCCACTTCCTATAACCACCTTACATATTTCCGATATGACATTCTAAATCCCCTATAACGATTCTATGACTACTGGCTGATTTAATCCGCTATACAGGGCATTTATGTATATACCTTTTTCATTTGACACTGCACTATTTTTTCTCCCTTATATAATTGTCCTATTTACACCATACAAGTAGAAGCAACGGATGAGCCACACTGCAATCCTCTAAGCACTTTTTGCAATTTGTCTCATATGTTTACTAAATAGACAGTGCCTTAATTATGGAATTATAAAACTATGACATTGTGGCAATATTGATTTGTGTATATACTTTGTATAAGTATGGACTGTGGATTCATTTTGCAGTCCACTACTACTGTCAATCACTCAGTTTACTGAATGGATGGGCTGGCTGAAAATTCACCATCCAACATGAAGGTCACAAGTCCCATTAGCTGAATGAACTGTCAGTCACAGCTGGGACCTATAGGAATCTTCTATTTGACCAACCAATTAGGGAGGAGTATTGCCTTCCTAAACTTTTCATTACCCTCACAGACCATCTATATCCCTGAGGAAGCCTAAGGCGAAACACGTTGGTTATATATTATATACCTGTTTTCATCTGATCTCTATACGTGCTCCAAATTGGAGTTTACGAGGGAACAGCACTATCTATATACAATTGCATGCGCATTTCAATGTCCCTTCCAAAGATGGAAGGGATATTGAAAGAGGAAGACAGCTATAGCCCTATACAGGGTAAGTTTCTGCTTCATGTAACATCCTGGTACAGCTCCACCCAGATTGATTAGATCTGCCTTTTACTCCAACATATGGGTGGAGGAAGCGTCCTTGATACCGATCTCCTAATGACTTTACTGAAACCTATTCTGCATTCTGGACATTATCACCTTTTATTACTGCGGAATATTCATCTATTGGTTAGTCTATCCAGAGAGTGGAATATTGAAGACCAGGTTACCGTCCACCTGACAAAATTTGGAGTGACCTGCTGATGTTTACTGCATCATCTAAATCAGAATGACATTTCTATCTTGACAATCCTTAATTAGAGGATTTTTACCTCAATGCATACACCGATCTTGGTACCCAAAGACTGCGATATTGGACCTATTGTGGTCACTTGTTGCTTTTTATTGATTACTGTGCGATATGTATGACATGTGATTTGTTTTGCCACAGGTAACAGGATATAATAATTTCTGCTACAGGTTGCAACCTTTTTTAATACATATATATATTTATACCAGCAATAAAATTGTAAAGTTTGGATATATGTTATGTGTATTGCATAAGTACTGCTTACTGATTACCATTGCCCCAAGGGGACCATCTCCTTTACATATTCCCATTTATCTAAGGGTTGTAACTTCCCTTTGACCTTTCTGGTTCCCCCAGGGAGCCATCTTTGTTACACATCATATAATACCCCCTGTAACGCTCCGGTCCCACAGATAGTACCTGTCTCGTTACCTGCAGTCCATTCATTTGGAAAATGCCATGTCCCAGCATCAGACATTCTCCAGTTCATTCATTTAGCTATATTCAGATCTGTGCAGGTGCAAGCCTATTGCACTTCAGGACCTCCTCCCTCTTTTTCATTGGCTAAGCACTACTGGAGCACTATTTAAACCTCCTGGATTCACCTGTCTGATGCCTGTTCTTCAAGCTCACTTCCTGCAGCCTGTGGTTCTGGTTCCTGTTCTCCTTGTGGTTTGCCTGTGTTCCAGTCTGCTCTCAGTTCGTGGTCTGTGCTAAACCATCACTGTTCCAGTACCTCTCTTACTATCTCCAATGTACTTCATCGTGACAGCTCCGGTTCTCTCATAGCTACCACTCAGAGCCGCTACTACATCTGTGACTCATCAGCTGTTACTACGAGTTACCTCCGTTACTCCAGTGTGCTCTCAGTCTCTGGCCCAGTTGAACTATCGCTGCTCCAATACCTCTCTTACTATCTCCAATGTACTTCATCGTGACAGCTCCGGTTCTCTCATAGCTACCACTCAGAGCCGCTACTACATCTGTGACTCATCAGCTGTTACTACGAGTTACCTCCACAACTCCAGTTTGCTCTCAGCCTGCAGCCGTGTTGAACTATCGCTGTTCCAGTACCTCTAGTACCATCTCCAGTGTACTCTATTGTGACAGCTCCAGTTCTACCGTTCAGAGCTGCTATTTCATCTGGGACTCATCAGCTGTTACTACGAGTTACCTCCACCACTCCAGTCAGCCTTCAGCCTCTGGCTGTGTTGAACTATTGCTGCTCCAGTACTTCCATTACCATCTCCAGAGTACTTCATAGTGACAGCCTCTATCCTCTCGTTGTATACCACAGAGCACCTATTCTCCTAGTGACTCATTGGCTGCTGACCATCAGTCTATATTATTGTTGTGCCTGTATTTATACCACTCATCTGTGGACTCCATCGTCTTCATCCACTTCACCTGGCTCCCCCACATCGTTCTGCTGTACACTCACTCACGGGATCGCGACCTGCAGACTTGGTGCAGCCAAGACCATACCTCCTTGTGGGGGTTCCTGGTGAAAACCACCTGTCTGTTTGACTCCGCGCCCGTGGGTGGGCTTAGCCACGTTCAGCAGAGCCTAGGGATCAATTTCCTGTAAGCCAACCGTGACACCCCCCACATCATATATACACCCCTTTTATGTTCATATTTTTCTTATTGTTTATACCATTTAGAGTTGTTCATTTATTTTATAATAAAAGTTTTTATGTTCTGTGTGTCTAAGTAAGACAAGAGGGTACTTACACTCACATTCTATTGAAACGCATTTTGAGATCAGCTTGGATTTAAACACGTTCGCAACTATGCTCAAATTCCATGGGTTTTTTTTAAAACAGCAAGTTGCGTGTAAGTTACGATTTGAATTAGGACCCCTATGTTTAGAAAGTTTTATTTTCGGCCTTAAAGCTTACCCAGGCCTCTGAAACAGGAGGACTTGACATGCCAGAAATACATAATTTGAGCAAAACTTAGACATATCCAAGAAGAAAGCCTCTGATGGAGACGAGAGTCTTTTTAGAAACACTGCCTAGTGGCAGTAGGCAAGGGATGCCATGCAATAGGGATTAGCAGGAGAGCAAGCTGGCGTTGGCTCTAATGCTGTCCTTTTGAAGAAGCTGTAATACTCACTGAGTCTGACTTTAACTATAGTACTAGTAAAGCAAACAATGAATTGAAAAGACACCAATATGGTTTGAATGAATTTAAGAGTTTCTATATTCCCACACCTACATTTCCAGCTTTGATCTCCAAATTTTAAAGAAGCTACCAAACTTCCCAAATAAGGTGCTTCTTGTCACTAATGCTTTTCAATGCCCTGGAAACATTTAATCAACCCCTGAGCAGAATAAAAGAGCTTCAGATGCTAAAGAATGGAATATATAACTGAAACACCACATATTGCAAGCACACGGTCTCCCGGTCTCTATAGGCTAGTAATTAATCTTACATTTCAGAAATTTGAAAGTGATAGACTAAAATTAATTTTCCAGCTTTTCTATAACACAGATCTGGTGAAAGAAAATATATTGTTTTTTTCCATTTGACAACCAGAAAAGTCTACTCTAAAATATCCATCTAAAATATCCCCTTTAGAAATTATATAATCAATAAACTTTCTTGAAGCAAGAAAAGGGAAATCTACATCAAGATAATTATATTCATGTAATAGTAAAGTCATTACAGATTTTAATTTTTGTACACATGTACCATTTTATTAGAAACTGACTGAATGTAGACGTCTATACTTTTCTACTGCACCTTCACTTTGCTTCTTAATGTGGTGCCCCAAAATCTGAGTACCCTGGGGTGTATCTATATGTTTTTAATTTGTTAATTTAATTTGTTAATTGTTAAAAGTGTTTATAAAGATCAAATAAAAAATACATTTCTTGAGGGAGAAGTGACAGTTGGGAGTGGTGGGTAGTTGCCGGGAGTAACAGGAAGGAGGAGTGTGTGGCATAGCAACAAGTCCACTAACTTTGGTAATAACTGTGAACTCCCAGAAGGCAGTGGGAAGAGGAAAGTTCTAGACTTCTGAGGGAGAGAGATCCCTGTGTCTGGATAGACTGAGAGAGGAAAATAGGGACAGAATGAAAACCGGACAAAGCGATATATAAGCAGATTAAAAGTGAAGAAAGTGTAAGAAGAGGATAAGAAGTGAGCCAAAGAGAGGTGTGAGTAAAAAGGAAAGTGCTGAAAACAAATAAGCAGTAGAGAGATCTGTGAGTACACAACAGAGACTGAGCTATGTACTGAGGACAGTGTGAGAGGAGAGAAAATAGAGAGGTCTGTGAATACATACAAAAGAGACTGTGTAATACAAAAGATCATCAGTTTATTTGGCGTGAAAAAGTAATTTATGGGCCCCAACCACGTGCAGCACTTCTACTAAATTCCTGTGCACAGTTCAACCCAGGACTGAGTGTAAAATATGGTAACGTTACCAGGGATAATATTGGTACCAAATGTTTTAGTTGAATATTAATGTTAAGTGATTTACCTGAAAATTGATTTATTATTATATGTTAAATGCTATTGTGCTCTATGTTGATCAAATGAATATTTTGGAGTATCAAGGAGAGAGAAAGTAGGTGACTGAGGGGCACTCAGAGACGATGGATGAGTATGTATGTAAAATAAAATAAATTTTTATTGATATACCTTAAAATTGTGAATAAACATTTCATCCTAAACCCAAAAGCTAGCGAAATATTAAAAACCAAAAAACAAAAACAATAATTGTTAAAATTGCAGATCCACTGCAAACTTAGCTCAGTGGTCATATAATAGATAATAGACTCAAAGTGGAGAATATCGCTATTGATATTAATAGGTTTGTATAGAACTAGAAAATTCCACTATTTTAGGAAGGATTCTAAACGCTAGCTAGACATAGCTCAGCTCTCTCAAGACCAGCCAGCTTACCCAGATTTGATCTCAGTGCACAAATTATATAAACAAGCTTTTATACCTGATACTCCTCCCCCAGCCTTAGCTTGATGGACAGGTGACACACCCACCTTCTTTTTAAAAGGAAACGCCCATCACTGGCTCTGTAATTCAAACAGACACACCCTGTCTGTTTGCTGAGAGGAAGGTTTTCAAGTCATGTAAGTTAAACCAAATTTAAACTATTGCTTTTCATACATAGGTCTTTACATTCAATCTAGGTGCATTACTGCACAAATGTTTTACTCTACTTCCCTGCTTTCTCTGCATATTGCCAGCTAAATGCCTCCTTTTGTTACAATATATATACATATATATATATATATGTATATGTGTGTATATATATATATATATATATATATATATATATATATATATATATATTATTTGATAATGTCACCATGTAATATATAATATTTAACAATTCAAATGTAGAACTAATATAAGATTAGGGTTTCTAACACAAAGATAAAATTGATTGGATACCCAAACTGCATCCACATCAGGGGGTAAATGTATTAATGTCCGGATTCTTCAACTCCTGCGTGTTCAGCGTCTTTGGCGATTAAATTTAAAGCAGCGCTGCATTGTAAAGGGAAACTTCCCTTGAAGTTGAAGAATCCTGACATTAATACATTTACCCACAGATCAGTAATTAATGAAACTGTAGGCATTCGATAGGCTGGATCTACATCTGATTACATATGCTAGCTGGGAAGGGAATGCTTACCTTTCAGTTGTTCTGCTTCTCATAATAACTTTGTGCATTAAGACATTCCCATTTAGACCATCTCTGAAACTCCTTCTTTTACTTTTACTCTTCTTTTACTTATGTTTTTAAGTATACCTATCAAGTCTCAAAGGAAATCTGAGAATCTCTTAAAGTTGGCTCCCTCTTCCCTGTCTTATGATCACAGCAAACATCTTCTTGGATTTTTGTTCTGCCGTCTGGAGACCAGAAGGAAAGTTAACATCATTGTTACTAGCACAAATCATTTCCACAATAGTTTCCACCAGCTTATGGGACAATATTTGCTGTCTTTGGCCAGGATTGGTGGTGAGGACTACGGTACTGGAAGAGCTGCTGCCCGGACAAGTAAGCATATTCATTTTAGGGCTCACATGTTCTGTATACTGGATATCAGAATGAGGAACAAACTGTTGACTGGACATTAGAATTGGGTGCATTCAGTATACTGTAGATTATAGTGGGGCTTACACAATAGCTAAACATCCCCATAGGACTTACAAGGTAGTCTGGAGATCAGAATTTAGGTCGATTTGAGGACTGGACACCAGAATATGGATCACAGTGGACTGGACTGAACCGGCATGGACATTAGACTGAGGATCATACTGTGGAATGTAAGGGTTCATACTGTAAACTAGTCATCAGGATGGGACTCACACTATAATTCAACATTAGTATATGGTTTATGCAATAATTGGCCATTATAAAGATCTTCAATTGTAACTAGAACTTAGAATGTGGTTTATACGCTAATGTGACATCAGAAAGTAATTCCTGCTGTAAATAGACATTGGATGACACTTGTCAGAGTGGGTCTCATATTATACACTAGAAATCAGAGCTGGGATATAATGTGTCCTGGACATCAGAATGATGCTCAAATTGTATACTTGTCATTAGAATAGACCTCAGTTGTACCCCACAGCTTTTTCACACTTCAACTTTTAACAATGACAAATTATATCTCAAGTCTTCCAATGTAAATCTCTCAGAATGAGGTTCACGCTGTAGACTGACCATCACAATGGAACTGCACACATCTAAAAACACATAATAGAACACTGTAGGATGCACACTGTAATGGGGCTCATACTTTATACTGCACTGTATCCTATAATTCTTTCAAATTCCATTTATTTTCATCATTGTAAATGTCTGTGCAACACCTCTCCCTGCAGACTAGCCAACACATTTTGCTGCAGGACAAAAAAGTTTGCTCCCAGGTTAACATGTCTATTACATTCTGTTCAGCAATGGTAAATAGACCTATTATCTTACACCTGGCATGGTAGTTATATATATGGAGATGGTCAATTTACACAATTCAAATATCAGATTTTTTTATATAAGTTTTTTGCACATTGGCACTTTAGTAGTAAACACCTCCATTTTTATTAGCTACAAAGTGATATAAATGTGTAAGCATAAGTCAGGGCTACAGGTGAGATCATACTTTTATATACTTTTATATTTGGAATAACACCAACTGTGTTGAAGAAAAACAGTGCTCACAGCTGGGTGGATTTGCAGCCAATGAAAGCTTAAAGAGGAAGAACAAAGGTCACTAAGCAGTGTAAATTCAACAGATAAACTCATAGGCCATCAAAACTGTTTGTTTCCTCTGTGGAATTGCCAGATACAGATTGTCCTGATACAGGCTAACATGTGCTGTTTGGAATTGTTTCTTCGTCTTTTTAACTGTACTTTTTCTTATCGTACACAAGGTTCACAACTTAAAGCGTCGTTTTATAATTACCTATACAAGGTTAATGTATAGCAATTAACAATTTAAAAATGTGTACACTTCATATCATATAATTATAGATACACACATATCTTTGATTAGAGATGCCATAATTAAATCCTAAACTATATAATAGGACAAATAACATATATTCATACACAGTTTGGCTAGAGCACTGCTCAATAGTTTCTTAGTTATGTAATTAAAACAAACAGTTGATTAGAAAATAGTGGTGTCTTATAGTAAAATTGTTATGGGGTTGCCTATCCCTCCAAGCTCAATGTGAGATGAAATTTTGAATTGATCACCAAGAACTGCACTAATGCAAAACAAAACTAAACAGTAGAGTGAACTAATTGCATCACTTTGGGTGGCTCGGTGGCTCAGTGGTTAGCATTGCATCATTACAGACCTGGGTCTGTAGGTTCTATGTGTAACCGCCTGCACTTACCAGGGCTCAGGAGAGGAAGCGCATGGACTGGCAGAAAGAGAGGTAGGTGAAATTCCTGGACAACAAATGCCACTTTTGATTTACCTGAATGATGTGAAGGAAAACTGTCCTGAGGGAGAGGAAGAGTGAGAAGGGGAGGGTTGTAGTGCTGAGAGAGAGAGAGCATGGGAGAGGCCAGGAATCCAGATACCAAGTTCTGACACCTTAGGACATGACTTCAACAGCCACAGACACAAACAACCTATTGCTGGAGAGACAGAGGACCCAAACAGCAAAGGGTGGAACTCAACTGTCTGGAAGGACAGCTGTGGGGACTACAGGGTTTGCTTTCTGATTTATGAATGAAAGGACCCTCAATGACTGCTTTCTGCAGAGACAGAGGTTGCCTTTGCTGCGAGTCACCCTTTCACTGCCACCGAGTTCTTACTGCTGACACTGTAAATTCAGATTAGGAGTAGGATATGCCTGCCTACTCATGTCACTTACAGTATATTCCGCACCAGAGACTGTATTCTACTAGTGCCATTGTCTAGTACCTTCTTACTATTGTCATTGTTAATGGGCAGAAATCTAGAGACAGTGGGTAGAAATCTGATTGCTAGCTTCCTAACCTAACTGGGGTGACATTTATCAGAACCACGAGTAGAGCAATTACTGTTATAGGCCATCTTACTGCTGGTGACCACCCCTGCAGTGGCTGTTTTAGTCTATTTGTGTATTTCAAGGAATCACATGACTCACATGCACTCTCCAACCAGTGTCCCACGTTGTCAACTCATCATGTGCGCCAATGATACCGTAGTTATTGAGCTCATTACTGCACTATTCAAATTCTACTTCCCATCATCTGGCTCTGATTGGCAGTTCTTGGATCCTGGGGAAATAGCAGCCCTACATTAGCTGCAGACGCCTGCTGTGGTAGTTTCACAATATCTGCAATGTCACAATGTCACAAAATCACAATGTCCTGACTTCACTCAGTGGATCGTTCCCCAGGGCATCCTTGTTCTGCGTGGTTGATATTCTTTCAGTTTTGACTACTGGAATAATTGGATTACCGTCATAAGGCAGACACTGGGTCCTTGCTCTGCATGGTTGACATTCTTTTAATTTTCTCTACTGAGATAATTGGATTAATCTCTGTGATGAGATCAGGCCAGGCATAGTTCAATTTATTTTCTCGTTTCTCTTTATATTGCCAGCAATAGTGCACCTAATAAACTTTCTTTTTCCTGTTGCTTTAATCTATATTGAGTATAGGTTGCACCCCCTTTATTGATAAGTAGTAGTGATATATTTGAACATAGCAATTAGGGGTTGTTGCTTTTCACACTTGTGCAACAGACTAAGGACCTTTCCTTCCCCTCTCTTCATTTTCCTTTAAATATATACCAGGCATAGTTCATGTCTGTTAACCCCTGAGCTGCTGAACTATGAAATGGCTGCTTCTGGCTGTCCCATGCTTTCTCCTGAGTTTAGCTGGCTCTCTGTAGCTCTGGCCAGGCTAGCAGTAGCGTCTTAACCCAGCACTTAGAGCATCTATAGAGCAGGCTGCGCCTGCCGTGCTTCTGGTTGGAAAGGTAGTATCCAGGATGCCTATAAGTCTCCAGCAGACCGGAGTTAACATCAAGCATAGTTAAAGTATACAATATAATATCGGGGATACTTAAGGAAAAGGAGTAATGGCAGAATAAGTTTTATTTGAACATGCCGATACCTAAGTCTCCTGTAACCTGGGGGATTTGGGAGGAACGAAAGGGCCAAAGGGTTTGTGAGGAATTAACCCCTCGTTTCATGGCAGACTAGGTTTGATAGAAGATTAAGGGCTAGATTTACTAAGCTGCGGGTTTGAAAAAGTGGGGATGTTGCCTATAGCAACCAATCAGATTCTAGCTGTCATTTTGTAGAAGGTACTAAATAAATGAAAGCTAGAATCTGATTGGTTGCTATAGGCAACATCCCCACTTTTTCAAACCCACAGCTTAGTAAATCTAGCCCTAAGTCTGGATTTAGCATTGAAATAAAATGTTCAATGAGAGTGCAGTGGGTCTTCTATTAAACTGCGGTGAAAGTCGATATGAGTTTCCCCCCCTATATTATTAGTGTATGTTTTAGGTTTGTGGAAAAACATGTTCCAGTGGGCCCTAGCTACCCAGCACTTAATGGATGCCAGTGCTTGCTGGGACTTCTAGTTCCACACATGTCAGTAATGTTTATATAAATTGTACACATTACCCCAACACCCACCACCCAAGTGTGTTTGTAGGAACACAAGCACAGTGTTGGTTTGTCTTGGGTGGGGTGAACATTACTGTACCTTGATGTGCCCACTATACAAACAACTTAAAGACACTGTTGCCCAAAGTTATAGTATATAAAAGCAGGAGTCAGAAAATACTGTGACAAAAACAAACATTACTGATGTTCTCCCCATGATTGTGTAGGTTTCCTATGGGTGCTTCGGTTTCCTTCCACACTCCAAAAACATACTAGTAGGTTAATTGGCTGCTCTTAAATTGACCTTAGTCTCTGTCTGTATGTGGTAGGGAATTTAGACTGTAAGCTCCATTGGGGCAGGGACTGATGTGAGTGAGTTCTCTGTACAGCGCTGCGGAATTAGTGGCACTATATAAATAGCTGCTGCTGAGTGGATAGAAATATTCAGTAGATAAACACCTTGCAATTCCATCAATCTTTTGGACTGATGGCCAAGCTTGGTCCATCTGGATGACAAATGGATGAATAAAGTATGCAACAGTACAATTGTATTATTATCATTGACTGACTCTTGGCAGCCTGAGCAAGCCATGAAATATATATTTTTTTTCATTTCCTTATTAGTTGCTTCACGTTACTTTTTTTTCACGTTACTTTAGTACGATTGTAGTTCACTGCTCAAGTCCAAGTCTTGTACAGATCAAAAGGTACAAGGTACAACTTCTTGGATTAATAAACTGGTATGGTTTGTTACCGGCCATTTATTGCAGAGAATTAAGCTTTGTACATTCCAGGGTGCATGCTATATTACACAAAAAGGCCTCAACAGCAAGATCTGTTGTGCTGCTGGCCTTGGGTACCAGTGTGGTCCATTCTGCTGTCCTAACTGGTGGTGCTGGTTCCTGTGCTATTACTCTGGCATTATGGTACATTGTGGCTAGGTCCTTTTTCCACATGGTTGATATTCTTGTAATTATGTGTGCTGGGATAATTGCCAACACTTTGGAGATACATTCAAATCTGAGAAGTAAATAAAATAGGCAACATAGTGCACTGTACATTACATTACCATTTCTGTTGCCAACTGAAATCCTTCATCTGGCAGCACAATATACCCAAACACGATGGTAATGTTTCATCAGGTGAGCCAATCAGAAATTGGGACAAAACTCCAAAGTTCACCTGAGTAGGCAGAGCGTGTGCAACTATGTCGAGGGAATAACAAAACCTGATGTGCTATTTGTACAAAAAAACACATCATAAGTAATGATTCACCAAACTTCACCTCTGTAATGCACAAGTACTGTATTGTTCTACTCCAATTTAAATGTTTGCTTTTTGTTTATTTACAGAGAAGTAAGGAAACTGGTGCATACACTATGTAATGATAACAATAAGCTTTTTCTGCGGCCCAGATAAAGACAATGTTATAAATTCAGCATGACAGAGAAGTCTCCGAAAGCATATGGTGTATAAGATTTCAGTTCACTTTTACCCATGATATGGCATGTGAACAAAGAGAAAAGGGTAGCCCAGGCCCAAGCTTGAATTGACATTGGGGAACAGATCATACATGTCATATTCCTTGTTGAAAGATCTGGAGCATTGGAGCTATTTTCCCAGCTATCATTTAAGTATGGAACCCATTTCAGGGGCGACCAGGATTTTTTGGGTGGGGTGGCAATTCAGTTCCCCGTCCCTTTTTTGTTAATAGCAGAAGTGGGCTGTCAGCGGCAGCTCACTCTATTCATGTTCCCATGGGCTGACCGGCAGGCAGATAATGCTCCTTGGCTGCTCTGATTATTTTAAAACACAAGCAGAGCTGCCAGACAGGTTTCTCTATCTGCCTGTCAGCCGACGGAAACATAAATATAGTGAGCTGCCGCTGGCAGCCCACTTCTGCTATCCGCCATCTCTCAATCAAATTTAGACCAAACCATCCCCTGAAAGTCCACATATGAGGCATCTTGTTGAGCTGCTCTAGAGCCAAAGGGGCAGTATACGGTATGTTTACATAGATTATTTGTTCTCTGTTTTGTGATTATTGATCTAAGTCTTCTTATAATATTGTGTATAGTGTAGCAAATGTGAGTGATAAAATATTTAAAGAACTGTAAAATTATTGAGATCTATTCTTTTTGTTTAGTCTGCAAGTGCATCCTGAGGGAATGCTTGCTGTTGTTGATTGCATTCATTAGGAGTTAACAATACACTATTACTACATAACACTTTGGCAATTCAATGTGAACTGTTAAGCTTTAGACTTGTCTGCCTCCTCACTAACTGTAGCACTGTATAGCCCCCTAAAGTAAGTGTTAGAAAGACACCTCAAATTTAACACTGTAGTGAAATAGTCTTGTAAGATTGCAGATAAAAAGTTCCTAATTTTGTTTTGTTTGTATACTGTAAGCACTATAATTAAACAATTCATCCAAGAACAAATCGGGGTTAGGCTGCTTGCCCTTACAATCAGAAACAATGCTTCTTGGGGTTTCGTATATACAAGTCAATGACAACAAACATAACGCCTCTACAATTTTCTCGTTGGAGAATAGCATCAAATGGGTCTGCACCACCTAAAGGAAGAAACTCGCAATCATTTGATAATACACCAGTTTAGTGGTTTACCTGTTGACTACAGAATGGTCTGTCCACAGATACAGGAACACTGTACAGTCATGGCCAAATGAGAATGACACAAGTATTGGTTTTCACAATGTTTGCTGCTTCATTGTTTTTATATCTTTTTGTCAGATGTTTCTATGGTATACTGAAGTAAAATTACAAGCATTTCATAAGTGTCAAAGGCTTTTATTGACAATTACTTTAACTTTATGCAAAGAGTCAATATTTGTAGTGTTGACCCTTCTTTTTGAAGACCTCTGCAATTCGCCCTGGCATGCTGTTAATTAACTTGTGGGCCAATCTTGTCTAATCAATGCTTGGAGTTTCTCAGAATTCGTGGGTTTTTGTTTGTCCACCCACCTCTTGAGGATTGACCACAAGTTCTCAATTTCATTAAGGTCTGGGTAGTTTCCTGGCCATGGACCCAAGATTTCAATGTTTTGATCCATGAGCCACTTAATTATCACATTTGCCTTATGGCAAGGTGCTCCATCATGCTGGAAAAGACATTGTTCATCACCGAACTGTTCTTGGATGGTTGGGAGAAGTTGCTCTTGGGGGATGTTTTGCACCATTCTTTATTCATGGCTGTGTTCTTAGGCAAAATTGTGAGTGAGCCCACTCCCTTGGCTGAGAAGCAACACCACACATGAATGGTCTCAGGATGCTTTACTGTTGGCATGACACAGGACTGATGGTAGCGCTCACCTTTCCTTCTCTGGATAAGTGTTTTTCCATATGCCCCAAACAATGTTTTTACCCCAGTCTTCAGCAGTCCAATCCCTGTACCTTTGGCAGAATATCAGTCTGTCCCTGATGTTTTTCCTGGAGAGAAATGGCTTCTTTGCTGGCCTTCTTGACACCAGGCCATGCTCCAAAAGTCTTCGCCTCACTGTGCATGCAGATGCACTCACACTTGCCTGCTGCCATTCTTGAACAAGCTCTGCACTGGTGGTGCCCCAATCCAGCAGCTGAACAAACATTAGGAGACGGTCCTGGCACTTGCTGGATGTTCTTGGGCGCCCTAAAGCCTTCTTCACAACTATATAATTGCAGATATCCATGGTTAACAGAGGAAGAACAATGATTTCAAGCACCACCCTCCTGTTAAAGCTTCCAGTCTGTTATTCTAACTCAATCAGCATGACAGAGTAATCTCCAGCCTTGTCCTTGTCAACACTCTCACCTGTGTTAACGAGAGTATCACTGACCTGATGTCAGTTGGTCCTTTTGTGACGGGGCTGAAATGCAGTAGAAATGTTGGTTTTGAGTTCATTGTCATGGCAAAGAGGGACTTTGAAATTAATTGCAATTTATCTGATCACTCTTCATGACATTCTGGAGTATATGCAAATTGCCATCATAAAAACTGAGTCAGCAGACTTTGTGAGAAATAATATTTGTGTCATTCTCAAAACTTTTGGCCATGACTGTACTACTAAATAAAATCTAAAATACAAAAAATAGGAAGCACAGATGTGCAAAGGAATATTTATTGTTTAAAACATAAGAATAAAAATACAAATGCAACATATAATCAGTGCTGATAAAACAAATACAGCATTATAAAACTGATAAATTGAATATCAATGCATATAAGTATATAAAAATACTCTGAAGTATATATATATATATATATATATATATATATATATATATATATATATATATACAGAGATATATATTATCCATCATACAATAAAGAAAGTCTGTATAGTTAAAATGGGGTACACACAGCCAGAAATATTCCACCTGAAAGATAGTAGAGTAATTACCCACTAGGAGCTGAATGCAAAACAGTCTCCCAGTTGTTTCCATGAATGTGTCCAGAACAATCTTTTAAATCATTCACAGTATCCTTGCCCATTATGTAGCCAGATGAAGTATAGTCACATCCTTACATGTGCTAACAACAGCAGGAATATGAGTGTATTCCAGACTGTTCAGCAAAAGGTACAAGACTGACCGGCAATTCAAATCTTTAGATAATGGACATCGAACAAGCAAACACCTCTAACTGGATATTCTGCCTAGTAAGGAACAATTTCATGAGAGAGGAGGCCTTCGTCTTAAAACCGCATCAAGACTGATCTTCCTTTGCTGTTAATCCACATCAACTGCACCACTTTGCAAATTTCTACACAGGCTTCCCATGTCCTTCAGAATCCATTTCAAACTTCTCACCCCTACCTACAGAGTCCTAACAAAACTCCACTTCTTCATATATATCAAATCTCATCTTTATCCTCTTAGATCTATCTCTGACCTCGACTCATCTTTGGTAACCACCTCTCACTCTCGCCTTCAAGACTTCTCACGTGCCTCTACCCAGTTGTGGAATGCCCCACCATGCCTGATCAGACTCTCCCATAGCATTTAAATCTTTAAATGCTCTCTGAAAACCATCTCTTTACTGGAGATTATACTACTCCCATCTATACTACCCACGCTAAATCTACATTCTGAGTCACACTTGTTCCTCTTATTTCAGCTGTGCCCTCTTCCAATTAGAAAGTAAGCTCTCTCATGAGCAGGGCCCTCCTTATCCGTTATTTTCATGACTACATTTATTTTGTCTATCTCGTATGTCCCTGCTTTATGTATGTCATGTTTTCCCTATTTTGGGGCCTTACAAATCAATGATAATAATAATAATTAATTGCACTGAAAACCATGCTGAAAGAAAAAATATGTTAAAAATACAAATCAAGAACCACAAACCTTAACAGGGTGGGAGGAACAGTTTCCAGTGACAAGAGAAAGAAACACCACATGGGTTTAAGTTTATATAACCTACCTCCCCTTGTCTCAGATCATCACCTGTAAATTCTTATGATAGACCAGCACCTGGCAACTACACACATTTTGAAATATTAACTCTTGCATGGCCCACAATGCAGGATCACAAACAACCTAAGTGCTTATACACCTTTCGACCAATACCAGCCCTCAGTTAGCTGAGCTTCCTCTCAGCTGTCAGAACAACTCTCAAGAAACCATATAGTGGGCTCTTATGATTGCACTGCAGCAAATCAACACAGATGAGCTTGGCTTAGCAGGAGACTTTCAATTGGCTCCCTGCCATTTATACTATTATTTTTATTATTAACCTTTATTTATAGGGTGCCACATTTGGTGCGCAGCGATGTACAGAGGGAAAACAACACAACAGTACATGGTATAACAGTACAATACAGTAAACAAATAACACTACATCTCTCAACACAGCTACAGAGAGCCTGGATGTGTAATGAAGTGCAAGCAGTACATTCAGCAAAGGCTGAAACTTGTGCCCATTACTGTGGGTGCACTTAGCAAATTTACAATGACTGAAAGAGGTGTGAAGCTAATAGAAGAGCGGCATCAACAGGCAGAGAGCCCAAGGAGGAGGTGCGCAGTGCAGCTGGTGAGCAAAATTTATAGGTAATGAGAACAAGAGGGAAGTGGGCCCTGCTCACTAGAGCTTACAATCTAAAGAAAAAGGGGCAGACAAATGGTTGACACATGGGAGTGAGCCATTGTAAGGGGATCTGAGGGCAGGAAGCAAGGGTAGAGATGGAGGATGAAAGAGGGTGAGGTATACTTCATGGAGAAATGGTTAAGCGGAGTACTGGTAGGCTTTAATGCACAGATGGGTTTTCAATGATTGCTTGAAGCTATACAGACTAATGCAGACTATCCTGCTGGTGATAGTTGTAGCTATGCTTTGTGTTGCTGAACCTGCTTCCTATCGGTTTGTTTCCTGGAAATTGAACTCTGCCTGGAAACTGACCATGTTTATACTGGCTGCTGCCTGGATTTTTAGCTTGATGGCCTTGTATGGTACACTAAATTGCTGTCAGATCCTGCTAACAGTTGCAGCAGAGAGTATAATAGTCTTGTTATGGTTCTAATGTAAACGGGGGTTACATTCTTCTTATTGTATTGCAGTAACTCATACTTACTTGCAACAGTTACTAAAGAGTGAATAAAAGAAATGTACATCAAATGCATCACTACTTCACCTGAACAATTGATAAACAATAAGGCTAATGCATTTGATCTACATCTATGTGATTTATTGTTCAGGACTATTACTATAATATATATATATATATATATATATATATATATATATATATATATATATATATATACATATATATATATATATATATATATATATATATATATATATATATATATATATATATATATTTGATCTGGCACTCAGTGAGGTTTTAATTTCACTGTTTATATTTTCACTAAACATTATAGAAGATTCTAATATTTTGATGTTTCATTTATTTCATAGGATTTAAAATGAATTAAAAATAAAAGTTTATGTTTTAACCTGAAGAGATTAATTAGATTCAACAAACATCTAGCTGTCAATGCACTTCTGTAGATAAGATGGCCCTGAGAAGAAGCAGAGTTTAACAACATTATGGGCCCCCGGGCAAAGCAGTGCACCGGGGTCCCTATATATATATATATATATATATATATATATATATATATATATATATATGTATATGTGTATATATATATATATATATATATATATATATATATATATATATATATATAAATATACATATAGATATAGATGTATAAAGATACAGATATAGATATATAGAGATAGAGATGGATAGATATACTTGCTCATTGACCCTTGAAGGTTTTTTATGCAGGCTTTTTTTTTTGCAGGATTGTTTATTCTAATTAAGAGCCCTGACAATGGGCCCCCTTGCCCGTGGGGCCCCCGGGCACCTGCCCATCGTGCCCAATGGAAAAGATGGCCCTGCTTCTTCTCCTTATTTTTTATGTTCTTGATTGTTTTGTAGCAACATCTCTTTTTCATATATTAAAACATACAGACCTAACTTCTCATAAGAAAGAGAGAAAACAACTGAATTTATACTATCCGATGCGGTATTTTCTTTTTTTCTTCTCCTATTTCACACAAGATTAAATATCAGTCAGTAGAGTTGCCTAAATAGTTATCTACCACCAGCAGAGATGTCCATATGATTACACCAGCCAGCAGTGGTACACACATTGGACAACTGTCCATATAATTATTAGCCAGCATAGTAGAGAAGCCCATATGATTATTTACCAGCCAGTTCAGCAGTGGTCTGCATATTATTATTATGCCAAGAGGGGTAAACGAAACAGATACATCTAACTTTAAATGAGAGCCATTGCAGCACAGCTTTCACTGAGCTTCGATGTTACTTATTTAAAATGTCAAGAAAAAACAAACAACACAAGTGGTGCAAGATTTGGAATTGCGCTGTTAGCAGAGAACCAGTGCGTTCTCTGGAATAGACTGCCAGTCGGTAATCCAGCTCTGTTTCTACCATGTGCATTTCCAGCCAGGCTTAATATTCTACAAAAGTAGGTGCCTCCCAATTTTCTGGGGCCAGTTCCTAGAAACAGAATGTGAAAATGCAATTCATGAATGCGCTAGGTGGACAAATAGGTACATTTATGCATACAAAATGTATTAATGTGTCTCATTTTGCACACTCTTAAATGATCCTTTTATGAATGTATTGCATTTAATGGGTAATGGTGTACAGTGGTAAGCATGGCTGCCTCACATAGCATGGGTTTGATTCAAACCAGGTCCCTTTCTGCGTGGCGTTTGTATATTTCCCCCCGTGTTTGCGTGGGTTTCCTCCGGGTGTTTGTGCTTCCACCTACAGTCCAAAAACATACTGGCAGGTATATTGGCTGCTGACAAAATGGTCTCTAGTCTGTTTGTGTGTGCTTATGTGGTAGAAAATGTAGACTGTAAGCT
This sequence comes from Mixophyes fleayi, assembly GCF_038048845.1. Lineage (NCBI taxonomy): Eukaryota > Metazoa > Chordata > Amphibia > Anura > Limnodynastidae > Mixophyes > Mixophyes fleayi. The sequence goes on along the minus strand of NC_134403.1, from coordinate 160,651,682 downwards.
CTAATGAGGCAGGGACTGATGTGGATGATAAATAATCTCTGTACAGTTGTCAGGTTTCACTAGGATGAGTGGGATCCTTCTGTTCTGCCTGGGATTGGTGGTACATCACCCAGAGGCGCGGAATCTAACAAAGTGGAATGTTTTCACCAGAGGTTCCCGTAAGGGAATTTGGGCTTGGCAGCTTCCACCCTGCAGGTCGCGGCCCTCTAGGGGAGTTCCCAATGAGCAGTGATAGAGAACTGAGTACGGAGAAGAATGTAGGCACTAGATAGCCACAAATGAGTAGGAGTACTGACTGAGTGATGCTCAGTGATAGTCCACAGAGAGATAATAGGTGATTTTCAGCAGCACACTTGGAGAGATGGTAGCGATGATCTGCAGTAGTTACCACTAACGAGTGGACCAGGTAATAGGTGATTGCAGCAGCAGAGTGCATGAGCTGCTTCCAGGCCAGGAGTCTGACGAGAAGAACCAGCACTAAGAGGAGCTGGGAGGAGCCTTATAAATGAGAGGTAACCAATGGATGAACGGGACAGGTGAACACAGGTGAGATGATCACCTGCGCATGTGCAGAGTCGATTGCCGGACTGACAGCCGGGGATGAAGCAGGGAATGAGGAATGAAAGATATTCAGGTTACCGGGTGGCAGCCGTGGGTGAGGGGCGTGTGACAACAGTGCTGCGGAATGTGGCTGTAGGTGTAATGCCACAAACGCACTAAATACCACATGATGAACATTATCAACATCAAGATATTTTTTGCCTGATCTTCCCCTCTGTAAAATTGTTACTTTTATAAATATTTATACTTGTATGTTTTACAGAGAGAATGAGAAACATACTAGAGCTGTGACACAGGTATTTATGAAACTATTTGTCTTATTTCATCAATGCTGGTGGCCTTAGTTATTTGTCTCCTTATCCAGCTTTATTTAACATTTTTGTTCACTTGATTTGGACTACGGTGAAAACAACATGCTACATATAACTTTAGAAAAGTGTAAACTATAAAAGTGATTGGCACTGGTTCTATTTCGCTTCAATGAACTGTGACATCATCAGCTTTTCCTAAACAGTAACACGTATTGCTAAGCAACACAAGCAAAACAGAGAAAAGAGGACAATGCGATGATTATGCATCTGTCATGCCAATTTTAAAGCCTATTACTATTTCAAACAATATGATTTTATTTATAGGATTAGAATTGCATTTACAGGGTGGTTGCAGCACAGGAGTTAACTCTTCCAACTGAGCCAAAATATGCTTCACCCTTTTTTCCCAGCCAATGCAGTTTATAAAAATCACCTCTATGGCAAGTACACGTACAATAAGAACTAATAAATTGCACAGATGAAACACATAGATGTGGAAATACCTTAAGATTTTCTCAAACTAATTATACTGAAATGTAGCACATAAAAATCAGATGAGAAAACTAAAAGCTATTTATTTGTGAGTATGAATCTGCGGGTCTGGTCTATAAGTGAAATGAATTAGCATACTTGAAAGTAGAAATGATTTTTGATTAGTCAACTCATTTGTTTATAGCACTGAATGCTAGGATATTAACCATTTCAAATAATGTTAACACATCATTCTTAAAGCAAGTTGAATGTATAAATCTTGTTTCCTATAGCGGAGAATTTGGCAACTAGTGGCAGAGAATGGGGACCTAAGCCTGGGGGCGGGGGATTGTTTGGGTGGGGTGAAATGCCCCTTCCCCCAAACTGCCTGCACCCCTTTCCCATCTTTCACATAACTCTGTGGAGTGATTGCAAAACTAACAGCAGTCAATGTAGGGGAAAGGATCTCAGATACCAGCGATGAAGCTTATGACAATGGAGGTGACTGCAGGTATGCCCAGCATCTCCGCTGGCACAAGGATGCACCTGATCCTTTAAGGCCTAGTTGTTTTCTGTGATTGATTCCTGTTGTTGTGCCACAACTTACAATGCTCTGATTGCCTACATGTTATTATAGAGCTTTATTTCATATTTATCACCAGTTGGTGTGTCACCAGTTTTGAAGAATAAATTCTAAAAGATTAAAAGCCCTATACCCTGCAATGTGTAATTCTCCAATGAGTGTCCAAAAACTACATGGGAGAGATGTTCTGAGCCCCGTGTTTTTGGTTCTGGATGTGGTTTTTGTTCTTAAACGTCTTCGTGTTTTGGTTTTGTTACTGTTTTTGCCCAAAAATCCTGATAGGTTTTGGATCTGGATTTCATAAAAAATTGTGCAAAATAGGTAAAATGATGTGATTTTGAGTTGTTTTTGCTCCTATAATACTATTTATAGCATTTACAGTCATTTACACTTTCTAATGATTTCTTCACAACTGTCCAAATTTTCACCAATATTGGCCAAAGTCTGCAGCGAGCTGAAAGCTAAAATTAGTGAGAGAGTAGCGGAACAAATACATGGCAATTTAATAAATGATACAATCCCTAGTGGGACAGCAGTGTGCATAAAGTATCTACATGCGGTTTAAATTAAAATGTAAATCTCAATGTGTGCTTCTGGCTAAGCTTAATTGTACAATTTTACCTAGTACGATTAGTTCAAGACACCCTGAAATGATGGGTCTTCTTGGTCTTATGCCGGAAGGCTGATGTTGGTTGGAACCCGATGTGCCTATGCGCAAATTCCAGTTTGTTTTATTTTTTGTTAGCTTGAACGGGGTTTGGGTAGAGCCTCTTTATGGACTACCCTCTCCCTTTGGTGTCTGAGGCTCCCTCCTTATGGGAATGCTGAAGAACCATTCCCCGGAGGAAGGTTCGGCCAACCCCGGGGTAAAGAGGACTGCCCAAGACTTGCAGTGGAGGCGGTCCCGAAGACCCATGTATATAAATATGTAATGTATATAATATGTAAAGTATATAAAATATATAAATATGTAATGTGTATAAATATGTAATGCATATAAAATGTATAAATATATAATGTATAGAAATATGGAATGTACAAAAAAATATGCAATGTATAATATGGAATGTGTAAATAATACATATATGTTATATTAGTGAAATATAAGAAATATGTAAAACGGACAGTTCAGATTGGCCAATAGTTGGCCTTCCCACACAAGTATGTATAAATTACATTGTTGAAGATTTCCTTGCCAAACAGCTGTCTTGACAAGACAATGCAATTGAAAGTCCACATTCTGAGAAATTACGAGGGCAAAATTTAGCACTGGAAAAGAATACATGTATAGATGGAGATATGATAGCTGATGATTTACGCTCTGTGATGGAGTTACAAAATCCTTCATTAAGATGAGAATGGACACAAGACGTCAATGATAGGCAGCAGTATTAATGGACATTTAAAAGATGATGAGAAACCAAGGACACAATGTTAAATGGTTCTAGTCAAAATTGTCATTGTCATTGTCAAGGCATTGTCCTTGGGCCCACCCATATGTTGAAAAGGACATGCACATAGTTTAACAAACAAACCACTTCAGCAACAGGGACTGATACTTTTGTGGCTGAAGTGCTTGATTTGTTTGGACCCCCACAAAAGTCAAAATGTTGGCTGTTGGTTGTTGAACTGGAGAATAGCTAGGTATGTTAACAAATGAATCATGGACATTTAGATAACAGTGGTCACTGGTCATCTTCCTCCTGACAAATGACAATGTTATCACCACTCTCATCATCATCCTCATCAAAGATGTCTGGATCAATTACATTTTCTTTTTTAAAAAAGGAGACACACTAATAAGGTAACTGTTATGCAGCATGATACATTGGAGAGGTACAGCAGTAATACAGTAGTAAGGGTCAGCAGCAATACAGTGGAGAGGGTCAGCAGCAATACAGTGGAGAGGGTCAGCAGCATTACATTGAAGAGGGACAGCAGTGGCAGTATCAGAGCTCATTAGATGGACAGAGGGGATATCAGTAGACATTTAACAGATTATGAGAGACCATGGGCACTATGTTAAATGGTGCAAGATGGCATTGTCCTTGGGCCCACCCGGGTGTGATACATACATGTGTTGGACAGTTACATGATTGACATAAAATGGTGGGCACCCTAATAGACAGGGTTGGGAAGTCAACACTTATGCCATTGACAATATTATTTGGACAACAATTGAAATGTAGACAATATTTATTAGGTGGACAATTCAAATGTAGACAGTATTATCTCTAACTCTAACCCTGTTACTATCCCTAACCCTATCTCAATTCCTGTCCATATCCCTAACCCTGTCCCTATACCTAATTGTCAACCTAATGTTGTTGATATTCTGAATGTTGATCAAATGAACGTCTAGCTGTTGAACACATAGCATTTTACTGTTACACAAGATGTTAGATCAAAGGCAAAGTGTAAAATAGCGTAAGGTGAAGCTGTTATTTGGACCCATATGTTAAAAAGGACAAGCACATAGATTAACAAACCAAGCAGTTCAGCAAAAGGAACTGCCACTTTTGTGGCTGAAATGCTTGATTTGTTTGGGCTCTACAAAAGAGAACATTTTGGTAGTTGGTTGAAGAACTGGACAGGGTAGATAGGGAATTTAACAAATTTCTAATGGGTATATGGCTAAGAGTGGTCATCTTTCTCTGTGTTGACAATGTTATCACTCTCATCATCATCATCATCATCACTGATGTCATGATCATCATCATCACACAATATTAATTCATCCCCACTGGAATCTACAGATTCTGTTTGTATTTGTCAGCAAAAATGATATTCCTCATAGTTAATGTAGTTAATTTTGATGATCATCAGTTTTTCTACATTTTTTTGAAGTATGAAGTAGTCTCATCCAACAATCTCTCACAATGTTCCCAGCTGCTCTAAACACTCTTTCTGAGTAAACACTACAGGGAGCTTATGTACACCATAGCTAGTTTGTACAAGGTTCTCCAAATTGCCTTTTACCCTCCCAGAAATCAAAGGGACTGTTTGATATGCTAAGTTCTACTTTATCATTAAAGTAATCCTCCACCGTTCTACTAAGGCAAGATGTATGCTACTGAGACAAGGTAGAGGTGTCACTATATTAAGGAATTTCTTGTAAGCTTAATCAGATGTCATAACCTTTGACATTGGTGTGCTGCTCTGTTGTTGACTCATCATCAGTGTGACTCTTAGAAAAAGGAGGTTTTTTTTCTGGCAGTTAAATTTGTTGGAGAAGCTAAAGCAGGGAACGTGTCATGTGCAACTTGAGTTGACGGCTTGGTCGCAAGTAGCTGTTTGCATCTCTGCAGGTTTGTGTAATTTGGAAAGAACAACATTACATATGAATTAAACCTAGGATCAACCATGGTTGCCAAAATGTAGTGATCCAATTTGAAGATGCTGCAAACCCTAGGATCCTGACGAAGTGAATAAAGAACTTAATCTACAAGCCTGACATACTTTGCGGAAATACTAAGTTTCTTCTCTAATAGTCTGATTAGGGGTATGACTTCACTCAGGCTGACACTCACTTACTTTGTTACAATTTCAAATGGTTTCAGTAGTTTGTATAATACAGTAAGGATTATCCAATGTGCTGGCGTAAAATAACATGATCTCCTCTTCCCATCTCATGGTTTGATGTGTAAATCTTGATGGCTTGTTGCTTTTCCTCTAGTCACTGAATCACATAAAGTGTAGACTTCCACCTTGTTACTACCTCTTGCTTCAGTTGGTGGCATGGCAGATAAAAAAAATTTCCAGCCGTTGCAAAAAAAAGGTTCTACATGTGGTCACTGCATGTTGAAAATGCCCTCAAATTTTAAAGGCCACTAACAGCATCATCTGCACTGATCTCTCAATTTGTAAGAAATTCTGCACCACTAAATTTATTGTGTATACAAAGCATGGTAAGTGTTGAAATTCATTCAGTCATAATGCACACACAATGTTTGCTCATTTATCGGCAATGAGTAATCACAGGAGTGTCTTAGTGGGATGTACCATTTTGCTATGATATTCCAACAGACTAACACCAGTATGTTTCTTTGTGAATCCAGCAATACAAAGTGTAGCTTGCCTGTGAATGGCAAAGAGTGTTAGTCCTACTATGCTGAAAGGATGAGGAAGATGATGGTGAAGCTACCAATGCTGCTGTTACTGATGGTTCTACACCTGTCATAGTCATATAGTCTTTAATTTTATCAGTACTGCTTGTCCCCATATCCGTAGTTAAGTGGTCAGTCGGTACAATGGCATTTTCTAGGGACTGAATGACTTTTTACTTAACCTCATGGAACAATGGAGGAATTGATGTTCTGGAGAAATGGAATTGAGATAGAATTTAGTAGAGTAGACACATGACCTTAACTAATCAGCTAAAACCTAATGCATTGATTGCGGAAATTGGATGCATATCCAATGCTCACATAGCTGCCATGGCTTTAGTGATCTGTTATGCAAAAGGATGCTGATTGTTTTTCTTATTTCTTCTTGCAAAACACTTGCTTCCCAGACAATTATGTCAAAATAGGCTTAGTCTTCTTGCTCCCTTTCTGTATAGATTTTTCACTCACAGCAACAGCAGCTGTATCATGCAAGGATGTCTCCTGGGAATCATGGATTGCATTAGGGGAGTCATTTGAAATGTAAAACATGAATGCTGGACTAAGCACTAATAATGAGTAGGTTGATGATGAAGGTTTTGATGCAGTGAGAATTGTAACTATCTATCCATTTGGCCCTTAGCTAACACTGAACTGCTTTGTATTATACACAATTTGCCACTTTTGGAAACAGGACTTGAGATAACTTGCTGCAAATGACATAACAGGGAGGAGGTGCCTAAATGATCAATGTCCCTACCTCTACTTATTTTGGCCTGACAAATGGTTTGCCAAATGTTGTCTGGGTTTGAATAAAAATATTTCCAAACAGAAGAGGTGCTTTTTCCCATCTTCTGCCCTGGCATGATACTGCGCTCATAATGGGCATGAGGTGGTACCACTGTTGGCTACCTTACTTCAACATAATGATTATCCTCCTTATTATCTCCCTCAAGTACAACACATTTATTTTCAGATCCATAATTATCTCCCACATCTTCTTGCCCATTTACAACTTCCAAAGTAGCCTCCTCAATTTCTAGGTGTAAATCATCATCAACACTAGTACTACATCTACACATCCTCACATTTCCGAAAGGTTGAGGAATTTTGAGAGAAAGCTGCTCTATTATTACAGTGTCTGAGTCTGAAACCTCAGATTCACATATAGCACTCATGGATACCCCTAGAGTCTCCTCAGGATTCTGTGAGTGCCCAAGTTGTTACTCAGTCTCAGTGTTATTTTCAGGCGCTGATTTGGCTGTTTTGTAGGTGACAGTGACAGACATACACTCTGAGCCACAAGGTGGTACATGGGAAGTTAAGGAAATGCATGACCATGTTGGGCAGTTTGTTTTACAAAGGCCATTCTAATACGTTTACCAATACCAGCAGTAGCAGGACCTCTACTAGCAAAATGTGGGCAAACTCTGAGCCTTGTTTTGCCACTGTAGGTAGTGTATGGATTATTAGCTATTTTCTTTTTTTGGACAAATCACTTACATCAATAGCTGTTTTCTTTGAGATAGAATTTGACAAATAGTGTTTGGATTTTGAGGACGGTTTCGTCAAATGCTTCCTGCATTAACTTTTCTAGTGTTCGGTCGAAACAGTAAAAGCACTGGTACTGGGATGTTCCTGATCCGTACAGTAATCCATAGTGGCCAAGAGAAGTAATGCTAATTAAACAGATTGTAACTACTTGTAGATGGCTGCCACCAAACAAGGGAAGCGCCCAATGATACAGGGAAAGGAAGGAATGTTATCTTACAATTCTTATGACACTGCTTCACAATATCATTTTAATTTAGGAAATGTGTTCTTATTTGTTAACAAACAAATTTTAAATTTAATTGGGGGGTGTGCTGCTCGGAGTCAAAGACAAGAACACCATATTTAGTTTTTAGGGTGTGCAGTTGCACTGATGCTCACACGCAAACACCCTGTTTTTCCCCACTTAATATAGATGTCACTGAATGACCCTTAACAACTACACAAGTATTGAAAAATAGGGAAAAAATAAATGTAGAGGTTTTTTGAAGGGTTCTGCTGTTGACCCTGACAAGCAAAGAGGAAAAAACAAGCAATTTTGAAAAGCGCAAATCTCTTATACCAAGTATTTTGTACTACCACAAATCAATTTCATGCCATATAAAACCATTTATTAAAAATATAATTAATATAGCACATTAAATCACATAATACAAAATAAAAATATAAAAATTATATAAGTAAAATAAAAAAGTACAATTGATATTAATAAGGACACAATATGATATTTGCTGATGATCTGCTGTCACAACCTACAGTGAACTTGTAGGAAAATTAATCCACATTTGTGTTTAGAATGTAATAACTCTAATCGATATTAAAAACATAGTCAAGTAAGGAAGAATTATAAAACAATATAGTTAATATTAGGATCCGTTTAACATCTCCACTTTGTATATGGAACTTTTAGCTGCTGGATCTTAAATTCATGCAATCCGCTTCATAGGGAGAGAGTTAGAAGTGGGACCTGGCAGACTGTGTCAGTGTTTAGGGTCCCCATCAGCTACAACTACCTCTGTTCCCTCATGTCTCACTGTATTTGGGTAGCCGGTGAAACCACACTATATGTGGAGAAACGCCTAAGATCTGCAAGCTTAAGGACCAACACAAGATTTGGCCTTTTAAATGAGTGAAAGAAGATTACAACATCTAAAATTGTGGATCTAATTGCTTAATTCTTCTGTTGTTTACAAAGTTGACTGTGTGTAAAAGAACCACCGGGTAACCGGCTATCCAAGTGCAGTGAGACACAAGTGAACAGAGGTATCTGTAGCCAACGGAGAACGTAACCATTGACTTGGTCTTCCAGGTCCCCCTTCTAACACTCTCCCAATAAAGTGGATTGTTATATTATTATTTTTCAATTATGTGATATAATATGTTATATTAATTATGTTTTTAATAAATGGTTTTTAATGCTACAAAACTTGGTATAAGAGATTTGTTCTTTAGGAAATTGCTTGTTTTTACCTGTAAGTTACCTAGGGATTGATACACAACAATCCCATAGAGGAGCAGCAATTATTGTTACCATGTTTATTGATTTGTGGCTATTTTGAAGTTTATTGAATTGTTTCATTGATTTTTGCTCATTTGGAAACTATAAATTGATTTCCCTATTGGGGTTTCACACAAACTCCCAATATTATTCATTCTACAGATGTCACTGAATGACCCTTAAAAACTTCACAAGCATGGAAAAATAGCAAAAAATTTTTAATATAATTTTTTTTTGAGGGGTGCTGCTGCTGGCGATCACACGGAAACAATCTTTTTCCCACTTAATATAAATGTCACTGAAAGACAACTATGGAAAATATGGAAAAAACAAATGTTTTTAGAATATATAGTTTTTTGGGGCTGAGCAGCTGCAGTGATGCTCACACGCAAACACCCTTTATTTAAAACAGATGTCACTGAATGACCTTTAACAACTCCACAAGTATTGAAAATGTTACGATCACCGGGGGCAACTATCTATCAGGGTTGGTGCTGGCCTTCAGAGTCTAACGGTCCCCACGGTCTTCACCAAGAACTTCCGCAAGGCAGGTTGGATTTTGCTGGGCACTGTGTCAGAACGTATCTTATGTAGTGAAGGGAATTCAAACTCCCCAGCCAGAATCACATGAGCGCAGGGAGCTGCGCCACCTGCCAGATGTATGCAAGATGGGGGCCACGATCGGGAGCCGGAGCATCAAGCAGGCATGTTCTAACAGAAAAATATAATTTCTTTTAGAATATAGAGCTTGTTTGGGGAGTACAGCTACAGTGACACTCACTTGCAAACATCCTCTTTGATATATCAGAAGAAATTGTAAAAATATTTCTCAGTGACGTAGTATTACAGAAGAATTTGTGGAGGAGATAATAAATTCCTCACCCCTACTCTTGTACTCAGTTGACATAAGCAGTTTCAAGACCTTCAGTTAAGCACCTCTCTCTTCACCTCTCTGACCTTGATTTGCACCTGAATCTTCATATTTAGGTTCAGAAAAAGAAATTAAGAAATATTTGTAAACTTGGATTTTCTTCTGCTCTATCAAAGACTTTATTTACCAATGGTAATTGTGGTTTATATTTATTTCTTTACCAATATTGGTGTACACATTTTTTAAGCGCCATAGGTCATGTACAGTAGTGCATTTTCCTCTGTGAAGTTGGGCAACCCTGTTTGATCCATTATTCTAATTCATCTATGGTTTTCCTCCATTTCTCACTTCACTATATAGTGCTCTGTCTCATGCAGCCCCGCCCTCCCTAGCGTAAGACTGGATAGGTCACTGCCCCCCACAAGATGAGCACACTCCTCCTCATCTGCTGACAACATTCCAATGATCTGATTGGTTACAGATTTTTCTATCTCCACCCACATCAAAACTGAGGACTTGTCGGATGAGCAGAAGAACATAAACAAACCCTAGCCAACACCGCTTAAAAAGCACCACCCATGTGCGACACGTGACATGTTGGCATGATGAAATGTATAACAGGAAACACACACCTCCCATAGTGAAAGGATCACCTTATACAAACAGCTAGTTATTTTGTTTTATGAAGACATTTTCAAGAATTAATGATCCTGCTATTGATCCATAAATATCGTAATTTTTTCTGTGCATAGCTGCATTTTATACCAATCATTTTAACAGCTTGAAACTGCAACTGGCATTAAATCAAAATACCATATTTTAGAACATTTATTTTGTCGTAAAATATATGAAGTAGTGGAAAATACATTAACAAAAGAACAGGGAATATAGATGTCAGACATTACAATTTTATGCTTTTGTTCTTATATTTTAGTTTTACTATGTAACCCCAGTAGACTTCTTACTTGCAAATGCAATATAATTATTAACTTTTGCATTTCATTTGTGCAGCTTACTAGGTATTTTCGTTACACAATGTAAATGTTATTTTTTTTCTATATTTATTTTTTTTCAGATTTATGGATGTACGAGGGGAATACAATACGAAAGTATAGAACAGTAATGTGAAATGAAAATATTGTTATAACTTATTATTAGCCTTTAAGTTAACCTGGTATATAGAGCCGCTATATTTAGTGTGCTGTGCAAGCAGGGAGATATAGCAAGCTGAGCATACTTTAAGAACAATACAAAAATACACAATTAAATAGAAGTTGTTTATTACATCAGGGTATATGTGTACAGCTTAAAAATTGATGAGAGAGATACACAGAGACACAGATATATCTTAAATGAATAAATCAGAAATAGTACATTCAAAGGTTAATATTTCTTATTATGTTGATTTAAATATAAACAATTGCTTAATTTATCAGTACTTCATCCATACGATCAAGTTTAAACAATGTAGTCCATTTTATAGGTATAATTCCCTTAGTGATACTTATCTGTCCATCATCATGGAACACTGTGTGTGGTGTCTTGATGATAAATTTCTGTGGGGATCTAGAGCCGTAGCTAGAGGCCTGAATGGTTGTTGTAGGGGTTAGTTGAATTCTGATGAGGCACAAAAAGAGAAAAATCTGGTAGGGGTATGGAAAAATTTATCAAACTTAAGTGTACTGCAAATATGTTTTTTATGGGATCGGTATAATATAAAGATGAGGATTGGAGAGGGAGGGATAGGGACAACTGAAAAGGGAAGGTCAAAGAAGAAAAGGAGTAGGGAGTAAGGTTAAAAGTAAGCAGAGCTAAAGAGAGAAAGGGTAAGTGATAGGGGAAATAGGATGTAATAGAAAATAGTGTGAATATAGTTTTGTGAAAGGGAAAACAATGTGGTTAATAAAAAGGATTAAATAATAGTGGTGAGTGGTGTAAGAATAAAAGTAAAAGGGATGGATGTGGATAGTGGATGGATGAAGGTAATATTAATTGAGGAATTAGGTGAGAAATCTACATTGAACTGATCAGGTTGTGAATGAATATAAAGAGGTCTATGCATCAATCTGATAAAGCACTTGGAAACAGCTGTTTCCGCATGTTTTAAGTTTGGTTGTCATGCATTGACTGCCTAACGAAGGAGATTTCTGTGAAATCTCCTCCGTTTAGGCAAATATCGTGCAGCATCACAGTCCCCATAGATTACTATGGGAACTGCAATGTACTGCAATGCACAAAGCTTTGATAAGCTTTGCATTGTGCAGAAAATAACGCCATCTAAGTATGGCGCTACCTTTTTTCCTATGGGATTCTGCTGAAGTCTCTTCAGCTTCGCAGAGTCCGTTACAGTAGAAGTGCTGTGCGCATGCCTTCCTCCTTTCACCAGCAGCTCGAAGCTGCTGGTAAAGAGGAAAAACAGATCGCACCACAGGGGTCCCTTTGCTAGGGCTCCCAGAGTAGCCCCATCATGATGCACTTCAGCGGTGCTTAAATATGCATTGCTGCAATTTGCAGCGATACATATTTGCTGGTACCGTACATTATTAATGCATAGACCCCTTAGTGTGAGACAATGGTAAAATTGGAAAGCAGTACTAATAGGAATGAAAGGAAATATAACGACGTAAAATTGGTGGAAAGTAAGTGGCTTGTGGGTAAATTATGGGTAGAGGGATAGGCTGGAATAAAAGTGGGCTAAATTGAAAGGGTATCTGTATATAGATTGGTGGCGGAGGGAGTTTAAAGTAACAAAAAAGAGAAGAATGTGTTGGATCTAGAATATTGAATGTTGTAAGTCAATGATTAAATGAGAGTAAAAACAATTAGGAATGAATATTGAATGTAAATAGTGAAAAGTAGACAAAGGATAATGGACTATATATTAGAATTAAAATATTAAAAATTAATATATCATACATACCAATACAAATAATATATTTATAATATTAAAATAACTACTCTTTATTGTATTACTTTTGGACTATCAGTGAAGTCAGTAGGTAAATTAATTATCAAGCATAAGATCCTGCTTGGTAATCATCGATTTTCATTTTGATAGATTGCTGTTGAGTAAAGACAAAAACACATTACAGCAGTCACAAAAAAACACTTATTATTTTTATTATTAATTATTTCTTTATTTATTTATAAAGTGCTACTAAACTCCGACACCTTTTACAATTAAGAGCAAACACTGTAATAAAAGAAAGTTGGATCTTTGCATTCAGACAAAGAGCTAAGAGGACCCTGATCACAAGCTTACAGTGAAATCAAAGTGTGTGCACTCTGAGCATGTTAAAATAATTATTTCATCATGTGAATCTTAAGTACTGTCACTGACTATACTAGTGGACCTAGGAAGAAAAAAATTACAGTCACTCGTTGGACAGAAAAAATCTACAATCCTCTTCAATGGACCATGAAAAACATTCGGAAAAAGGGAAGTTACTGAGTTAGTTATGATCTTTTAAATATTGCACTTTGATTTTACTGATTACTTCCTCATTAAAGTTTTATACTTTGCTTTCCACTATGCTGTTGATAACAACATAAAAAACACTCAAACTTTAAAGTAGTATTTTGTCACCATACTAATGATTTAACTACAAACATCCCTCTCCTAACTAGCTGAATGGTGGGGATCATATGTCCGAGTCACTCAATCCTGAGACACTTACCTCTAGGCACCAGGCATCAACATTGGAAGTGGAAAATCTGTGCGCCTGGCACGGTCTCCTTTGAGGTTCTGATGGCCCTTCTGGTTTTTCACGAGAGGACTGTGCTACAAGTCATGGCCACAGAGCCACAAATGTAATTAATCACGAATTAATGTCCCGGATAGTTCTTTTTTAGTGTATAATTTGGGAGGTCATTTGACTGCTCTCGGTAGCTTGCACACTATGAGTCTGCATTCCTTTGATTGTTGTTCATCTGTTGAGTTTTAATATACAGTATATTTTTTAGTATTAACTGTTATTGCATAGTTATTTCTTTTTTTTAACCTTTATTAAAAGCATTGAAAGCATAACAATCAACTATAGCACAATCAATACAGGTATGATCCCTGGGTAGAAGCAAATTAACAACAAAATTCAAAAGATATGAAAACAGTATATAACAATATAGATGACTAGGGTCTAATATCAAAAACATAGGAAAACAATGCTAGTTTTCTTTATTTTGTAGGAGTAATAAATATCGGGGGGGGGGGGGGTAAAGGTGAGGCATGTGGAAGGGGCACAGAGAGGGGGAGGGAATAGGTTCACAAAGGTGGGGGCCTGAAAGAAAGTTTGTGGTTAGTGAGTTTCTAAGACGGAGCATGGAATACTCTGGACAGAGTTCAAAATTAAAGATCGAGATGGGGCAAAAGCATTGTGGAAGGATATAGAGTGGCTCCTAAGGGTGCTATTAATGTATTTCATTTGATAAGTATGCCACACGCTGTTATTGCTATGGCAGGTGGGTGAGCATTTTTTTGCAAAATCGCTATCTGGCGAGTGATCACACTTGTAATGTGTCTGAACAATTTATATGAATGCACCTGGGATTGTTAGAGGAAGTAGAATCAATTTCAAGTCATAGAGAATCACTGAGCTTGTGATAGAGGAGGCAGGGAATATTACTTCTTTTTAGAGCAGCCGAATCTTGGGACAGCTCCATCATATGTGCAAAAAGGAACGTGGCTGACCGCATATCATCTAGCAAGCATCCAATACATTTGGGAAGATACTGTGGAGTATAGTTGGAACATAGTATCATATGAAAAGTAATTTATAGTCATTTTCTTTTATTTGAATGCTAATAGAAAATTTTGCAACCCTCTCCCATATGAGTCCAAGACTTTGCCAAAATCTAATTCGCTTTTCATTTATGGGGATGTTTCTTATCATTTGAGATAGGGAAGAGAGCATAATATAGTGTCAAGATGAGACCCTTGGAAGAGTGGCTGTGGACACAGATTCTCCCCTGTGTAGACTGATCCATTGGAGAGGCGATTTTAACTTGAGTGATAGAAGTGCCTTATTTGCAAATACTGGTGGAACTGTCCTTTTGAAAACCCAAGTGAATCTGCCAAATTGGAAAACTGAGGGAATATACCAGACTTGGGGAGTCTATTTTGAAATAATAAAGCAGCTTTAGACCATGTTTTAGCCATTTGGGGCAAAAGACACAGAGGGGAGGTGGAGTTATTTCACAGGGGAATCACAGGAGAAGGAGGGGGGGAATAAGTCACACGTCCTGTTGCAGCAGGACCAGTTCTCTAAGGGCAGCCAAAGGACTGGGGGCTAGATTTACTAAGCTGCGGGTTTGAAAAAGTGGGGATGTTGCCTATAGCAACCAATCAGATTCTAGCTTTCATTTATTTAGTACCTTCTACAAAATGACAGCTAGAATCTGATTGGTTGCTATAGGCAACATCTCCACTTTTTCAAAACCGCAGCTTAGTAAATCTAGCCCTGGATGTGAATGGGTCAAAGGAATCCACAGGGTTGGAGTCAACCAAAGCAACACACTACTAGGGGTCATACCCCAGGCAGCCGCTTCTATGCTAACTCACACCCTGGTGTCCAGAGGGGAATTCCACTGGACACACTGTGTTTCATAATATTTATGAAAGTTAGGAGTACCCAGGTAGCCTGAGTCTACAGGTCTCTGAAGAATATGGGCTGAGATTTTGGTGGAGATTGCACAAGTGCAGGTAGCTATACAATTCGAGTAACTGAGACGATGGTTGTGGATACCTAAGTTATAATATAATAGAAGGTTTGGAATTCTTTCATAATTAATTCTGGGTTACAAATAGCCTGACAAGATGAGTTTTTAATGTGAGATGTAATATTACAAGTTTGTTTTTGTCTGAGCTTCACTGTAAGGAGAAAATCTACTTTGTCATTTTTTATATAAAAACACTGTTGGTACTATTTGAGGAATTTGGTGGTCTTTTTGGCCAGGTCCTCATTGAAGTGAGCCCAGATGGAGGAGAGCTCTTTGAGGAGATACACGTTAAGGGGACCTTTGTGCTGAAGAAGGAGAGATTTAATGTGACTAATAAGTTGATCAGATCTCTTTCCTCTTTTCTTCAGACAGCCGAGGTATTAATATATTTTCCTTTAAGTTTGGCCTTATGGGCTTCCCAAACAATTAAGGGGGGCAAATGAGGAGATTCATTAGTGATATAAAAGTCTGTAAAGGTATCAGTCAGTTCCTGATAATTAATCGCAATGGCCAATTCAGGTGTAGGGATAAACATCAGTATGATAAATTTTGGTAGCAATTTGGGATTCCGAGAAAATTAAGTCAATACTGGAGTATGCTCCATGTAATGGGAATAGAAGATGTAACCTCTGGTGGAGCCATTAACAACCTGCCAATAGTCTAATAGGGAATAAGAAGGGCAACAAACCTCCTTGTCAACTTCATTAGTTGAATTGGGTGGAGGGTGAATGAGATCTATCTAAGCCTGGGGGTCATGACTATGTCCTACAGAGTCAGATGACCATGGACATGCTTATCAATGTGCTGAAATAGGGAGGTCAGGAAAGGGATCTGGCTAATATTGGTGCCATAACAACAGACCAGGGTGATTAACATCTCGCCAAGTGTATCAGCTACTATTAAAAAAATCTTCACTTTGGGTTTGTGATTGCTTGTTGAGCAGGGAATAGACCATTACTGTGAATCAGGAGAGCTACCCCTCTACTTTTGAGTTAGCAGAGGCAAAGAAGGATTGTAATGCGGTGAAGAGAAGTGAGTATCATGTAGGAACACTATATCACATTGGCCTTTTTTATATGCTGCATGAAGAATGGATCATTTATTGGGGATATTCTGTCCCATAACAATGAAGGAAAGTAATTTAAGTAGCATGGAATGGTTGTGTAGGGGACAGTGGGACCAAAGAACACCTCTGGTTTCAAAAGCCTTAAGGTTAGTTATATTAATTTTATGATTCTGCCATTGATTGTTTTAAAATAAAACTCTAAAAAGAAATATTATTTCATTTCCACTGCCTATACAGTTCCAGCCTGAACATATTGTACAGACTTATTAGTGTTGACTACATCATTTTAGTATAATGTGGAAAAAGCCCAGGACAGGATGTCATGAAACATACAGTACTGTTACATGAGTATAAAGTGCTTTTGCTGCCTAATTACCATTACCAAGCATGATCATAAAAACAAGTCACAGACACTCCCAAGCACATTCTTCATGCTACCACTTGGCATCTTGTGCAATGTTTTGTACATAGTGTTTATATTTCTACAAGTTAACCCGTGCATGATACTCATGCATTCTAGTCAAATCAAGCTACTTAAGGTGTTAAAAAGGTTCTTGTCATGCATTTGGGCCATAGCCCAGGCCTCAACCACCAACCACTCCCCACTGTCTCCCCCGGCAACCACCAACCACTCCCAACTGTCACTTCTCCTTCAAGAAATATATATATATTTTTTTTAAATCTTTATAAACACTTTTAACAATTAACAAATTAAATTAACAAATTAAAAACATCTTAGTATACCAAATTTCAGCCCTTTCTGAAATTTTTTTCCCACACACACTAAGAATTTAGTAGGTCAGTGTATAACTCTGCCCAGCAGGTGGCGCTGCAGCTTGGTTTTATTTTTTCCACACACACACAGACAGACTAACACACGCCACTAAGCATTTATATATAAGATTCTATAAATGATGTACAATAATTTACTTGACATATTTAATGACAGTTGCATTATTTAACCTTATAACCAATGTTTTAATTATTGACAGATATTATTTAATTTTTCTTAAAATTGTACCTACATTAAAAGGGATTAAAAAAATAAAAGTCATTACACTTTCAGAATGAAAGGTCAGCATGAAAAGTAAATTCTACAGAATGCAGTGTTATATGCCAGGGATCGCTGAATTTATATTAACCTTCACAAGAATTATCAATTATGTGTGACTTTTATGTTCCACCACTGAATAAATCTGGCATCTTTTTCTAAGCATGTTTAACTTTCCAGTCACCACTAACATAAAAGAAGAGAAATAGCATTGTGTCTTTGCTAAGTTTGAAAGTAGTTGCATGATGCATTCTAACTTTCTGGAAATTAATTTGCCAAGGTTGCAAACATCTGTTTACTCGGTTTATCCAAGCAGAAGAAAAACGTGCACCTTGATATTTGTACAAAACCCCATTAATGGATTTATTCGTATAGCAATTTGCTGCTGAAAACACATCCTACACACTTATTATCTAACTTTATCTCAAAACCACAAGGGTGATATATCGTACTGATATAAAAATATATTGACCCCAAATGCATCTGTAAATTCACTGTACACAATCAATGGGATTCTATTATCAACATTACTCTTATAAAGGAAGATTGGAGAAATATTTTTATTAATTGCCACCACGAGTAACAAATCACTGTGAATTGTAAAATGATGATTTACAGAATGTTACAACAATTTGACTTCTTAAAGTATGTCCGAGCCTTTCTTTTTATATTGTTGGCGAAAGTACAACTTTGAGGGCCACATGCTACCAGGGCTGCCAAGAGAAGTTTTAGCACCTGGAACAGCATGGGCCCCCCTATAGTTGAATCGTACAGTAAAATATCTCCTACTGTAGCCTGAAATTTGGTGTAATACTGATGTGTTTCCTTCCTCCCAGTGTGTCTGATATACTGCAGTGCTATGATACACTTGTATTTGATGTTCTGTACCCACTCTATATGCCTTGGTCTGTATTTCCAGAGACTGCATTATAAAAGCCAGGTTCAGTGGAGACAGATTGGCAGAGCTACTGACAGTAAAGAAACACATCAGCATTGCATCTAATATTATTTCATTTACTACCAGTGTAAAAGTCACACTGGTGGTAATTATCATAAAATTCAGATTCACAGTTGCCGTTTCATATAGTTTTACTACATTAAATAAAAGGTGGGGTGGAATAGTAAATACTTTAATAAAGTCAAACAATCAATAAAAAAGTAATGATATTTGTATTCAAATTTTGTCTATTTTTTATACTGTCAGCAATATATATATATATTTTATCATATTCATTCATCTATTTATTATCTGGTAATTAATTTGGGATGAATATCAATTTATTAATGAGTAAACAAAATTAATATTGAGGGTTTAGACATCAGTCAAATTCAGCCCTCCACCACTGCTGTCTCATCACCACTGCTATGATCTGGGACCCAGCAGTGATGATAGATAATAATCAATAATTAATTTTACATTATACTAAGTAATGTAATATGTCTTCATTTTAATACCAAATAGTTTTTGTATCCGTTGTAATACATTCATTTTTAATGAGATATTTCCAACACAGTAGCTTGAACAAAAGTGATAATTAGCAGAATGGACAGAATTTTTTTTTAACTAAACTCCAGGAAATAGTTAAGCACGTGTCAGTTAACAGATGGTCTACTGCAATGTACAGCTACATGTCTTCTTTATCAGTCTTGTAGTCACATGTCCTGTAATCATACTTGCCGACTATTTCAAGTTGGTGTCCGGGAGCTGTCTGGGGGGTGGGTGGGGCGTTTTGGGGGTGGAGCTATGCAAATCAAGCAATTTTGGTCCCGCCCAGGGACGTAATGACGCAACCGCATCATTTTACAGTGCTGGCAGGTCAAATTTTGGATCTGATTCTTCCCACTTCACTAGGAAGTGGGCAGATGAGGGAGGCTGCCATACTCTCCCGGGACTCTGGGAGACCTACCCTGGAATCCGGGAGTCTCCCGGACATTCTGGGAGAGTTGGCAAGTATGCCTGTAATATACATTAGAAAGTTATGTGAAGAATATAATTATTTGATTTATGTTAAGAAATATGATGATATGTATATGCTGAATTTGCCCTTTTTATAATGAAGTTATGTGTACATTGAATTACATTTAAAGAATGACACAACTCACATTCTGTGTAAGGTTCAACAATATTGACCAATTAAAAAGAGATATCATTGCACACAAATCTATGAAAAATAATAAAGCAACATGTAAATGCTGCTTCCTTGTAAGGGAACTTCTATTCACTAAGGCTCAATAAAGAAAAACATTGAACAATTAAAAGGTACTGATTATATGTGTTTTTTTTATAAATAAAATATTGCGTTCCCAAGAAGTATTAAACAATTTTAAACTTATCTATGTAAATAAAAAATACAGCTTTGAATAAAAGCATAACAATCAAATGTATAAACGAGGATTGCTTATATATAAAGAATCAAAATAAATCTACAATGTAGAATATAAACCTAGTGGTTTTTAATAAGGTCAATCAACCAGAGATGAATGAGGGACATATAATGGAAAGTCCCACTTTGAAGTATCCAAGATATTAGAAATGTCCTCCAGAGAGCAGAAAGAACAAAGAATATACCCAGCTGTTACTAGTTCCTTTTGAAATAAATATATGCTATAGTACACCAACACTGGAGCCTTGGTGTCATAATTATAGCCTGAGATCAGAATAAATAGGGAAGTAATATATTAATGTGGACATGATCGTGCCAATCAAATGAAGTTACTTTTATTTGGGGTCACTCCAAGGGTATTATGTTTTGTTATAGAAAACATAACACATCAAAGTAATACTTTCCATAATCCATGTTTGAGAAGACCTCAGTATAAATTTGTAACCACTCTGTATGTGTAGCAGAAAAATCTATGTGATGTTGAATACTTTTGTGTCAAAAAAGACAAATGTATTATAGGAGTGCTACCTTTATTGGCTAACCAAAATAAATGTTTATATTTGCTAGCTTTCAGACCACAGAGGCCCCTTCATCAGGCAAGTTTACAAAAAATGTTGTAAAATTTTTGTCAACTTGAGGAATCAACTTCTAGACAAAATCTTAAGGAAACATTGTCCTTCTTCAAGTGTGGGGAACAGAAGCAATGTAGAAATGATGAAAAGTGTTATAATTCACAGATAAATTTATGTAGTGCTATATTAACACCATTTATGCAGTTGTTTAGCTTTTTGGGGTTTATTGCTGTCATGTGCTGCTGAAACCTAGCTTTTTCTCAAACAAAATTAAAAAAAGAAAGTACAGAAAGCAATGGTGAAGAGATGTCATGTGGGAATAACAATACAATAATGATGCATTATGCAGGTGAACTTTAACATAAGTGAATGAGAAGCTTTAGAAGTAATTTATTGAGAAACTGAGAGATTCAGGGAAAATTATGAAGGGCTTTGTGAAGGAACCAGCTATAGCTTTTTAGTCAAAACACAACACTCCACACAAACTACTCCATAGCACAGATATATATCATAAGTAAGATGTATGAAAATTGTTGTCAAAGAGCTATAATCAAATACAAACCTCTACCAACCCCTGTGGAATTCCCTGTGACGCTGCGCCCTCCAGACACCATCATCCTAGGCTGCAGCCTGATAGGCCTATTGGTTGATCAGGCCCTGTATGTGTGGCACAGGTAATATTACAGGAAAATAAAAACTTTGATGGTATAATACAGAAAGAAAATGATTTAAATTTATTTTTTTTATGGATATGGAACTGTGAAAACACAGCCTTAAGTAGTGAGAGAGTGTTGGAATAGCCCCTACTGCTATAATATAATAATAATGATGCTTCAGTTATTTCCTTTTAATATAGCAAGTTGAGTCTTTATGTCAGTATGTGAAACTGGGTAAATAGTTCTGATTTTCATAACATGGTGTTATTCTGAGAACTTACATTACTGGTGGAAGATATTTTAGCACCTGCTATTGTGTCCACATGTTGTACACTTGACTTACACTGCCATCTTTGTAACAACATCTAGTCATGAAACTATGCATTTGTATAAAGACTACTACTTCCAGAGCTGCAGCTACTTATATCGCTCTGGAAACAATTTTCACCTATGGCTGTAACAGGCATTTCATACTCTATATACCCTAGTTACATACGGATATATGTAACTGGGGTATAAATAAAGGAACTGCTACATTTTTGCCCTTTTTTTGTTCCTTAATTACCATGTTATAACTATCCACCAGGGGGAGTTCAGGTTCAGAAATAGAACAACATATTTCAATATCAGTGCTACAACCAGGGCAAAAAACCCTAAATCAAAGTTATCATATTTACTAAAAGAAAAAGTTTGTACAAGAAAATTAAAACATTTATAATCCAGAAGCATAAGATTAGTTTTTTCTAGTATCAAATAACAAATCATAGCATAAAAGACATTGTTGAGCCAGCCCAAGTGAAAATACCCTAACTATTCAAACTAGTGTCAGTGCTTTCAGTCTGATGTAATATTGTTATCTAGTCATTTCAGTATCTATATACATTTATATTGTGGTTATTAGAGATGTGGAAATGCAGTGAAATGTTGCACTACTTGGGTTTTGCATCAAAAGAGACATTGGTGAATATGTGAATTTGGCTTCGTCCTTCTAAGAAAATGCCATTTCACACTGAATTTATAATCTATGACCATAACTGTGAATTAATTCTACTTGGTGGTTGTTAGAGTATGACTGGGAACTTTTGAGGCCAAACTCCATCGGAGAGTCGGCACAGGGCAAAAATGTGTTGCATCTGTTGTATTTGGTTCCATCTTCGCCAGATCACGTTGTAGTTGTAGTTGTAGTTGTTGTGTGTGTGCAATGTTCCTTTAGACAGTATGGGGTTTAGGCCCTTTGTAAATTTCAACTCCTGGCCCATGTGGACCTTAATAAGGCACTGGGCGGGGGGAAGTTTTAGGACGAGAACTGAACTGCAACGCTATATACTACCGACTGAATTCATTTAAGACAATGTTTTATAATACATGTAGGCAGAATACATTTATTATTTTAAAGAATATGAAAAAATTACTTATTCATAAATACACATTTTGCAGAAATACATGATGTGATATGCAAATTCTGGAGTCATTTTCGCATTCAGAAGCCAAAAATCTATACGTATCACATAAATTCGTTAAAAAATCTTTTTCATCGCAGACCTGTGTTATTTATACAGAGTAGTTCTCTTATAATCCCTTTATGAAATTGTATTACAAATAATCAATTAAAAGATACTGTTAATGAACAGTGCCATGATACTATAATAGGCAAATCAACAAATATTAATTAATGATGTGTTGGAAAAACTAACTATATTTTAGTAGTAGCACAAAAAGATAAATGAATAAAAACTTCCTATGTTGCCACCATTAAAATATATTTTAATCATACAAGAATCTGTTTATCGGTTGAATAGAAAGGATTCAGGATGTATTTTATATATTGGGTTTCAATGTAAATGGATCTTTAAATAGCTTTGGGGTTGGCAAAAGTTAATTATGTGTTATATGTAAAGTAAAGAATATGTGAAAGTAGTTCTTTGAAATGCATAAATTCTCCGGTGACATGGTGGATATATTTGCTTCAAGAAAGCCAATATAAAAATGCAGAAATTACACTGTGCTCACATGCACCTGCTAGTTTGTGCTTGCCAATAAAAAGGTCACGAAACCCAAGTCAGGCTGCTAATGGCTACTGAAAGATTCTAGCGCTATGAAACATATATACAGGAAATGTACATTCATCTTCATAAAGACCACCACAATGTGATATGTTAGACTCCTGCCATATAGAATTCTATGTGTTGTCTTACATTACTTGGATAAATATACTTTATGTGAGTAATATGTGGAAAAAGAATAAAAGTTATTACAAAAACATGCTAGGTTTGGTTACATAGTGTATTAGGTTAGATTGGTTACATAACCAGCATCAACATTCAGTATATTAAAATAAATGGATGTCTTACATACACATTGGCAACAAAAGGTTTGAACTTGAATTGGAAGTAGCGTCATTTGATTTAAATAACACAAAGTTCTGCTTTTGTTTGATATGTAGAGCTGCAACATTATAACATGTCTCCTTTGTTGAGTGCAGTATTCCCCCTTATGTTTACAACACTAAATTAACTGAACTAACGCTGGGAAAATAATATGGCTATTATTCAGATCTTCATTTTCCCATTTCATTAAGATCAGAAGACAACAGTTTTGAAAACAATGGAGGACATAAAAATCATTGCAGTGGTAAGAGCTGACAGAACAAGCAAATCTGGTCTGGAGTACAGATTAAAACATATTTCTTTTTAAAAAAACTTGCTTTCTGATTATGTCATAGGGGTATATCATGTGTAGACTGAGCTTGATGGTCATCTAAAATGAATGTCCACATTATTTGCCTCTAAGCAACCATAGTGATTAACAATGATCAGGGATGTTTATGTTTACACAGGGCCGGATTAAGGGAATGGAGGCCCCTGGGCTAAGGGGGCCTCCATTTCCCCGCGAGGGCCCCCCCCGTGACTTGAGCTGCCCGCACCCCCCCCCCCCCCCCGTGCACTTACCGCCTTCCCCAGCGCGCTGTGCGCTCTTACTGAGGAGATCTCGTGAGAGTGAGACTCACGAGATCTCCTCAGTAAGGAGAATACAGCGCGCCGGGGAAGGACCACAGTGAAAGTGCTCAGCAGCACTGATCGCGCCGGGGACGCCCTCACCCCCAGACTGATCAATACTGCTGCTGAGCACTTTCAAGGGCCCCCTGGATGCCATAGGCTTCTGGGCTGTAGCCCAGTTAG
Source organism: Mixophyes fleayi (assembly GCF_038048845.1). NCBI lineage: Eukaryota > Metazoa > Chordata > Amphibia > Anura > Limnodynastidae > Mixophyes > Mixophyes fleayi. Next base: position 160,627,110 of record NC_134403.1, on the reverse strand, counting down.
CCCTATGGTTAATCCGGCCCTGTGTTTACACAAAAACACTGTCCATGCAAATATTACCTTTGAAGGTTTTCTACAAATACCAGCCTGTAGTTCATGTAAAGTATAAATACCCAATTCTGTGTATAGTTGCTAAAGCTAGTCAGATTTAGATACTCAAAATGTATATTCATCGTTTCTAATTATAAACTGATTCAGTTCTGTAGAAGTTCCAGAGTCTGGCTAACAACTCTTACCATTTCTTAGTAGTACATCTGATGACCTACATACTACACAACATTTCCAGTGTTTCTAGTGCAATGAAAACAAGTTAATTGAATTCTAATTGCATTCCTGTGGAATTTTCTCCTCTCACAGTTGAATATTATTGAAGCTCTTTGTTCCCTTGATTCACACAAGTGATTTACACTAACAGAACGCAACAATTTGTTACATCGTTTATTCAGTCTTTCATTGGAGTTTACAAAAGAGAAATCCTACTTTTTGAGTTCTCAAAAACACGTCTGGATATGAATAAAATAAAACTGTTGTTTGCCTTATATTTTGTCATTCAAGAGTCTTACTTGCCAAACGTCTGATTGTTGGAGTTATTCACTTGTGCTACAGATCTTAATATAAACTGTCACTAAAGTTAATTTGTGAAATCAAACACAATAGACACAAACTTAAACTTTATCAAGTATTACACTCATATATTATACACTGTAATTCGCAGCATGGGCCTGATTCATTAAGGAAAGCAAATCTTGATGCGTGCTGTATTTTGCATTAAATTGCTCTGCACATGCCTAGAATTGTACTATAGGCCAGTAAACACAAATGCCTGCAATCCTCGAGTGCAAATGACGCTTCTGACAGCCTACAATTTCATGGATGGAACGGGGAAGGGAAGGGACATATGAACATAGTCAATGTATAGTAAAGGCATGTCAAGCTTGAGCGCACACAACAGCGTCTGATTCAAGCTTCGGGCATCTGTAAGGCACATGTTTTTCCTGTCGTAACACTTGTATCAGCTACAGGACAGGTGTAAGTGTCGAGTGATAGCGATGATGGTCACTCATATATACTAGAACAGGTGTAATAGTGAAAATACAATTTATATACAGTAGACATTAATAACATCCTGATAAATGTAATCCATGGAAGAAACAAGGTGAAAAAATATTTTTTTAAGGTTTTTTTTCATTAATCATTATGGGCCTGATTCATTAAGAAAAGTTAAGCAAAAAATTGAATAAGTTTTCTGGACAAAACCATGTTACAATGCAAGGGGTGCAAATTAGTTTATTATTTTGCACATAAGGAAAATACTGTCTGTTTTTTTAATGTAGCACACAAATACCTGATAGCTTAGCTGTACACTGAAATTTAAAGTTGATTTAGGACATGCCCTACCCCAAATTTAAATCTGCCATCAAATTTTAAATGTACATCCCCCTCCAATGGAACATGGTTTTGCCTTTCTTACTTTTTTTTCTTAACTTTCCTTAATGAATCAGGCCCTATATTATTAAAAGGTGACAATAATTTAATACTTTTTTTCTCCTGTTTGTCTTGATGGCACTTTATGTTCCGCATAAGTATTGTACATATCCTGCAGAGTGTTATCTATACTGCAACTGCTGTGAATGAAAAGCATAACCTGAATTCAACAAGAGACATTTCTTCAAATCTGCTTCTAGTTGAATACAGATGTGCGTATGCCCGAATTACATGAGGTTTTTTTTAAAAAAACGCACATTACATTTGTTTTGTGTGCCTTAATGAATCAGGCCCTAAGTGTTTGGTACTTCTCAAGATTTGAAATCTGGTCTCCAACATTGTCCCTATTAAGCCCCAGCAAACAGATAATTGGTGAGAAATTAATTCGTGATATTTGATCTTTACACTAAAGGCAGAGGTTATGTCTGTATTTTTATGCTAATCTAAATTTGGCTTCTCCTTCTGTTCATTGTTAGAGTATTGTTAGTATAGAACAGTTTTTTTTGATAAAAAGCCCCATTATAGCTAGACAAAGTGGTATGACCATACGGGTGTGTTCAAGGCAGATTTGGTCAATGGACTAGTCAAACAGAGGTAAGCCACTTATCAGATGTAGGATTTTGGGGCATGTATATGAATACATCAATCGTGTGGGATTTTTTTTATTGACATTTTTCAAGGCAATAAAAAATATCTTATCAATGGCATGTATCAAAAAAATATTGCTGAGGCTGCTGAGTGATACCTAGCTGACCCCGAAATACTGGCCTGGTGTGGTAAGTGTACACTTAACGCTTCACTGTGTCAGTTTCCATAGCGTGAGCCAGCTATCTCCCATGATCCTCAGCAAATTACTGAGAACAATGAAAAAAAGGTATTTTAGCTGAAATATAGAAGATTGCCCATTTTGGTGTAAACATTTTAATCTCTGTAAAATTGATACTTATTTTAATATACAATGGATAATGTTTAAACTTCTGCAAAGTACATTACCTTTACTGTTACCACAGTTTCAAAGCAAACAGAAAAGATTGTCAGAGGGATTACAAGGTAAAATGATTTCTGGAAAGAAAATGAAGAAAGGAATCTTGGCCAAGTTATAGAGTGGTTCATATTATGCTCTTCTCTTCTATGCTTCAGATTGATGGCTACACTTAATAGAGACATTTCAAAGCATTAGCGAATTGGTCTTCTTTATCTTGTATACATTAAATATGCCAGATTTAAAGGAACTCAAGGTGTATTTCTGAGTAATGTGTTGCCAATGAGAGAATAACAAGAAGCCGAGTATACTGACTTGCTAACCTTCACCTCCACGCGAACACTTTCTACAGCCAAAGGTTAGCATCCAGCACAATGGCGTGAAACTATGTAGTACTGGTAATTACTTAATACTGAGTATCCTCAATTCTGACTTAATTAATAAAGGGGTTATCCATCTAAATTTAAACAACTCAGAAAATGATGTACTGCTTTATGGGCAGCGCAGATTTATTTCCCTTATATCACATTTACATAGTTGTATAGAACTGCCACTGTTAAGCTGACTCCCTGCTATGTTTCAAGTTAGATTTGATATCCAGCCACATTGCTTAGACTGTATTTTGAAAGTTTAGGGGGAGATGCAGGTCCGGCGCTCCCATTAGGCAAGGTTAGGCAGCTGCCTAGGGCGCTGGGCTCTGGAGGGCGCCTCTGAAATCGTGCACATCTATAAAGCTGTCCGACGGCCATGGAAGTTAAACTCACCGTCCGCCGCACAGCTTTATAGATGTGCACGATTTCATCCATGGCGGGAGTGGGGTGATCGATTACCGCCCACCCCCCTAACGCTGGGACGCGCTATCTCCTCTTCCCTCAGTGACTGTCGGGAGTGACGTCATCATCACGCCTGACAGTCACTGAGGCGCCCGCCAGAGAGGAGCAGAGCATGGAGAAAACTCCATGGTAAGTACACAGAGAGAGAGAGAGAAAGTATGTGTGTGTGTGTGTGTGTGTGTGTGTGTATGGTGTGTTGTGTTGCGCTGCGCTGTGGGGGGCATGTTCAAGCAGGGGGGGCAGAGGACATAGTGCTGCAGGGGGGGGGGCAGAGGACATTGTGCTGCAGGGGAGAAGAGAGGACATGGTAAAGCAGGGGGGGGCAGTATGCTGCAGGGGGGGGCATGGTCAAGCAGTGGGGTGGGGGGCAATGTGCTGCAGGGGGAGCAGTGTGATGGGTCATTCTCACAAGTTTTTGTTCCCATATCTAATACTTGGATACTTCCCCTCTAGAAATCCTGTGTTTGCCCCTGGACAGCAGTGGAGTCTGGACAGCGTTCTCTATGAAACATCACGGCAGCCAGACCGCTGTAGGAGGTAAGGCTTATGGTTTTTGTTTTTTTTTACCAAAAGTGAAGTGTGTGAGGGTCTGGGAAGTGGGTCTTGTGGTGGGGGGGGGTGGGGGGGGGCAGCATTTTTAAATTTTGCCTAGGGCGCTGAGAACCCTAGCATCGGTCCTGGGGAGATCCAGTTTAAAGATGTATCCACTGATATTGATTCATAATGTAATTTACATTACATGGAAAAGTACATGCTGTAAAAGTATGTAATGCTGGAGGAGAGTGTGAGATATTCTATATGTGACATGTTTAAGAAGTTCCACATTGTAGTGTGAGTAGGAGAGAGTCTGGTCATGGAGTACAATATGTGAGACATTTTCTGAGCACTGTAAGAGAATCCAGACATTTGTTGAGGTATAGGAAGAGCTAAAACAAAAGAGAGAAAACTGAGTATGAAGCCAGAACAGGTAACGACTATTAGATGAGAATAGTGCAGGATACCGCTAAACTGGTGTGTGATGGATTCTGAAAGTGGGTGCACACTGTGCCAGTGTAAAGGTTATGTGTTAACAAGGAAGGAGATCCATCTTGGCTTGAATAGCAGGGTGTAATCAGAGAAATTTAGGAAACTATTATTATTATTTTATTTATAAAGTACCACGGTTGTGGGGAACAATTAATACATAAGATAGTAGAAAGAAACTGTATCTATTAATGGGGAAAATGTATGTGGGTACTGTAAGACATAAGCATTGTCACTAATATCAAAGCCACACCAGGTGGCATTTCTGTGCAGCTACCAGTGATGTGCCTCAATTGGAATGAGGATGGACAGTGGAGGTGGAGATATGGAAGTCCCTGTACAAATGTTAAGACAGTCAACTGCTGGTTATCATGACTGTCCTTCTCCTTCACCATTTATCTCAACTGAACTTAATTCCTCTTCTGGACACTTGTTCCCCATGATCACAGAAGTGAAGATAGGGTTGGCAATAGCAATGGCAATTGAACTCTCTGTAATGTTAGTTCATGTGACAAGTGATGCATTGCAAGGTGATTGACGTGATGAAGTGGTTTGTATTGCACCAAGTGCTAAATTAGCCCATAGGAGAAACTGTAAGATGTTGGTAAATAAATACATTTTTATCATTTATTTATCTAACAAAAATGACATGTACCTACTTTTCTCATCAGTAGTAACTGTGAACTATGTCCCACACTGCTTCTACATTACGGCTTGTTAAACACATGTTTGCAAACTTAGCCTACAGGATCCTGAGGTGAGAGAGACCAAGCTTCAACAAGGTGGTTGACCTAAGGGTATTACAGGCAGAAGTTATGCAGAACACACTTAAAACAAATGAAATCGTCTAGTGCTACAATTGTAATCTGTCAGTGCTGATGTAAGTATCAAGGTAATATGGTTTATGAAAACAAAATAACCTTATATTGGGTGAGAATGCTGTAACAAGGATAATAAAATAGTAATACAGTGTCCAAATAAAATGTAGTATACTGGTTAATGCAGAGGATATGTGCAAAAATTAAAGCACTGATAGTGCTAAGCCAGAGGTATAGACCTCGATAGCTGGAGGCCACTGCTACAATGAATAGAACTAGCAAAGAAGATGCACCCACTAGTGATAATGATATAGTGTATAGAAAAAGTAGCAAAGACAGATCTGCAAGCGTTTATCAATTCTACGGTCCAGTGGTCTGCAACAGCGGAATTCTTGCAGTTAACAGCAGCACTGAGATTCTGGACATTGGTGAAATCTGTTGGACAGTGTTAGATCATAGACCAGTACCCAATATGCACACAATGAAGTAACAGCAAAGACATTTGTATCCGGATACAATACATCAGCAATAATGCAGCAGCAGACAGATTCATAAGGCAGAATCAGAGTCACAGGAACCAGACAAACAGCGGAAAAACTTTCAGCTAAAGTCCGGCACTCAAGTAACTACTCACAGCAATTATATTCCAGAGAGACAAAGTCTGATATTGGGGAGATAAATAAGCAGTACTCGAGTTCACAGCTAAAGTCCAGTATTAAAGCAAGGGATAATCAGTAATTTTCACTGCCAGTGTTCTATTCACAGGTAACGGTATAGCAAAGGTCAGAGTTCAAGGCCAGAGTCTGATACACAGTAGATGGAAAAGCAATAGTCAAATTGACACCCAAGGTCTGGTACACAAGTGCAGGCTATCTGGAAATACTACATATTTACGCAAGGCACTCAATAAACTGGCAATCTGTGCTTGCAGTTGCCTGATATAATCTTATAAATGTAATCTTAAATTTTTGTGTTTTATGCAGGGGAAGGCTGGCAAATTTTAGCCCAGGGGGCAAGACCTGTCTCAGCAGGCTATTAGGAATATTTTAAAGAAAAAAATATGCCCAGTAACCCAGCCCAAAGTAGCCCACTATGGGAACGGCCCAGGGAGCAGATACCCCCCTGCCCCCAACCTGCCCCTGGTTTCATGTATGTTGTTATGATTAAGCCAATAACTAGGTAATAATGTGCAAGTATAATGTTAATTTTAAACATTTCACATTGGACCTGGATCCAGTGTGGGTAAATTTATCTGCTCTTGTGTGGCAAGCTCCAGCACTGGCAACAGGGAATCAGCAATGATTCGAGAGATTTTCACCTTTAGCAGCCTTCTTTCCGATGCACTTGTTATGGTCCACAGTACTCGGTTGCCCCCAGCTTGGGTAGAAGCAGTTGTAGATCTAGTACCTGCCCGGTGAAAAGGACAGAATGTTGTAGTAGGTAATGAGCAACCAGGATATGTTAGCAGAACTCTGAGCCTGACAGGCAAGGGTTAATGTGGTGTAGTCTAGCACTTGTCTGATGGAGTGCACATTACACAGCAGCAGGTAGTGAGCAACCAGACTGTAAATAGCAGAACTCTGAGCCAGACAGGCAAGGGTTAATGTAAAGTAGTCTGGTATTTGTCTGATCATCATCATCATCACCATTTATTTATATAGCGCCACTGATTCTGCAGAGCTTCAGAGAACTCATTCACATCAGTCCCTGCCCCATTGGAGCTTATAGTCTAAATTCCCCTAACACACACACACACACACACACACACAGACAGACCGAGAGAGAGAAAGACCAGGGTCAATTTGATGGCAGCCAATTAACCTACTAGTATGTTTTTGGAGTGTGGGAGGAAACCGGAGCACCCGGAGGAAACCCATGCAAACACAGGGAGAATATACAAATTCCACACAGATAAGACCATAGTCGGGAATTGAACTCATGACCCAGCTCTGTGAGGCAGAAGTGCTAACTACTTAGCCACCGTGCTGATAAAGTGAACAGCACACAGCAGCAGGTAGGGGTCAGGGCTGGTAGAGATATGAGTGTAAATCCGTTTAACAAAGCAAAGAGTGGAGAAAACAGCAATTCCTCTATATAAACAACTATGGTCAAACACTGCTAGCAGGACAGGTCAGGTTACATGGCACACTATGTCAAGTAGGAACTGCAGTGGTTCCAATATGGGCGGTGTGTTTCGCTTGATGTTGGTAGTACTTCCAGGCCGGGACTCCTCACCCTGCGTTGTACTGTTCCTGACTTGCCCCTGCTGGACTGAAGTGACAATCGGTCCTAGAAGAAGGTGAGCATTTCCTAGTCCGTGAAAGGTTAGCTTTAACAGTAAAGTCCAGGAATTAGGACACTGCCTCCTCAGAATATAGGTGGGTATAGTACCCGGTTTAGGAATGTTACCTTTCAAATGCAGGAGTTTGGCCCCCATTAAAGGTAGGCTCTTGATTTCCATTACACCAGCTTCATTTTGCCTATTGTGTCTTGAAACTAGAGATGCTCATTGACCCCCGTGTTTTGGTTTTGGTTTTGGATCTGGAATACCGTCGTGTTTTGGTTTTGCCAAACCGGTCTTGCATGTTTTAGTTTTGGATTTGGTTTGGTTTGGTTTGGTTTTGCAATTTGTTAAAAAAATTACATTTTTTTGGGCCTAAAATAACATAATTTAGGTATTATTTTGTACCTACATTATTATTAACCTCACTAACATTAATTTCCAGTCATTTCCATTCAATTTTGACCACCTCTTAGGTCACAATATGATTTTCATATACTTTAAAAGAAAAATTGCTGCAGTTCTTGCCAGTGATAAGAAAAAGGCCATTGTCATGCCTGGGCATAAGACCAAAAATCCACCTCTTAAGTGTGGAATTATTTTTACACAAATCCTGACAACAGTTGTCTAGCCATTTGTAGCATTTTTAAAGCCACACTCAGTAGAGGTAGGGACCTTAACCATCTAGGATCCTCATCCATGTTACGTCATTTTTCAGCAAGTTCTTGGAAAGCTGTTGGGAAAATCAGAAACTTAGGTTAAAAAAAATAACAACAAGCAGTCCAGCATCATCTACCTCCCTTTTCTCATCTACATCCCAGCACCTGCAATCTACCCCCCTCAACACCTTCATTATCAATATCCCCAGAACCAATAATTTACAGTTAAACAATCCTTTGCAAAAGGAAGCAAGTATGAAAACTGTCACCCAGTCGCAAAGCGGATCACAAACGCCATAAGGACTATGCTAGTATTAGACCAGCGTCCAATGTCCATTATTAATGCAGCTAGTTTTAGACAGTTACTTGAGGTCTGCTGTCCCTATTACCAAATTGCATCACAGCACCATTTTACTAGAAAAGGTATTCCTCACCTCTACCAGAAAGTTCATAAAAATGTAATTATTGGGCTACAAAATGGCATTCTACCCACTGTACACTCAACCACAGATATGTGGGCAAGCAGAACTGGGAAAAGTAAAGATTATATGACTGTGACAGCCCACTGAGTTGGTCATTTGCCTTCACCAGCAGGGACAGCAGCAGCATGTACCCAAGTACGTCACATTTTTAAGAGGTAGGCTTCTCTGTGTATCAGCAGCTTCACTAAGAGGCATATGGCTGACAATCTGTTCCAAAAACTAAGGGATGTCATTGAAAGATGGCTAATCCTGCTTGGACTCTCCTGAGGATATGTCATTTCTGATTACGACCCCAATATTGTTTAAACATTACAGCAGGGTTGAATTCCATCACATTTCCTGTTTTGCACACACAATCAACTTGGTGTTACAGAACTTTTAAAAAATGACATGCAGGAGATGCTGTTTGTGTCCGGAAAAATTTATGGTCAATTTCTGTTTTCTGCAACAGCATGTAGGAGAATGCAGCAGCTGCAACAAGACTAGCATTTGACGGGAATGTAGCGAAGTAGTCACCTGTGAAGAGAGTGCAGACACAGTTAGCTTGAGTCAAGTGATTGCCTTAATAATACATTTTGACAAGGAGCTACAGAAATTTAATGTGTGAAATAAAACAAAGTAAATGTGCTAACTATATTTTAATTGTAGATTTAATACTTAATTTGCTTTGCAAGGATCCAAGAGCTATCAACATCTTGTTTGGACGTCTTCTCCTTCAGTTTCTCTGGCAACTGCTTGTTGTACAAATAATTGTTTTCCCAAGACAGCCAGTGGTGATGCAGATGATTCCGCACAACATTTTGATATTTGCTCTGCTGTAAAAAAAATTGCCCAAAAATCGTGACAGCTCTGCCCTAAAATGAACTACTAATTCCATTTGGAAGGCCATTATCAGCAATTACATCATAGTACACAGACTTCTATGATGGTGGGATGAATTAGCATTGTTTGAGGAAGATTAGCACTGAACCCTGCCACCTCTCCTGTTTCTGAGTGAACTATGGTACAATAAAATGTAACTGCAGATTTAGTCCAAGACTGTCAGTCCTATTATTTATATTTCAGCAATTACAATTAGTAATGGAGCAATGGAGCTCTTCTCTTTGGGTGTTACCTATATAACGCAGTAGAATTCGCTTGCAAATTCTATAGACAAGCCTGCTTGTCTTCCTCTTCATCAATGACTCTTAGCAATTGAGCACTCGTCTTTGGGTGTATATTATACCCAAACCTTATTAGTGCAAATTAGGAAAAATACAGTTTAATCCCTGCTAGGTCCTCCACCATCCTTTGCTTGTTAATAGTATGATTGGTTGGAGTTATGGGCAAGGTCACACATTTTTTGTTCAAATCTTTCAAACCAGGCCACATGTCAAACTGTTGTGGTCTGCCACCTACATCATCCCTGCTTGTGTTTGGTAAGTGCAAATTGGTGCCAGAACCTCACGTGCCAGAAATGCTGCCACTGGTGCCACACTGCTGCCTCTGGTGCAGGACTTACACAATCAACCGCATCCTCATCAGCGCCCTCATCGGCTACCCAAATCTCCCCCTCATCCTCTTCTAATTCCAAAGTGTCATCCTCACTTGGTGTATCAACGGCTACACTCGGGCTGTTCAGGCACACATCACCAGAACCGCTGAAAGGGCCCTTCTTTATGGGTACATTATCAGAATGCTCACGATTAGACATACCACTGTTGGATGGACTCTCCACAGGAATTGGTGTCATTTCTGATTCTGAGCATTCATTATTCTCTAATGCCTTACTGTTTTCTTGCAACTCTGCTTTGACGTGTAACAGTAGTTGTGCACCACTTTTAGACTCCAAATTACTTGGTCTTGCTTGCTCACGAGGGACCGTACAAGAAGAAGGCTCGGTAACATATTTTGAACTGCCACTAAAAGAGAAAGGCGAAGGCCTCATTCTTTCTTTGCCACTTCGTGTGTAGAATGGTATGTTGGCAGTTTTTTTATCGGCAGTTAACTTTTCCTCAGTTACACTTCTTTTCGCTTCACCGTGGTAAAATTTTTTTTCTGGTGTGTGTTTTTTTTACCTGATTTAAAAGACTATGTACTTTTACATCGCCTTTCCCAGATGACGTACTGGGAACACTACAATCAGGACTGGTGACAGAACCTGGTTGCTGATTCTGCTCATATGTGGACTGCTTTGAATCCATTTTAATGAGCCCAAAGCACTTGTAGTGGCAAAAATTGTATTAGATAGATACTGCTGACAAAGATGACTTTTTTGACAGCCAGAAAAATTACTGTAAAACACTGGGGAATATTGGACACCCCAAAAGCACTTGGAGTGCAAAATATTGTTTTAGATACTGCTGACAAATATGAGTTTTTTTGACAGCCAGAAAAATTTAGTGTAAAACACTGTGGGATATGAGACACCCCAAAAGCACTTGGGGGTAAATGTAGGAACATGCGGGTTCTTCAACACCCGCGTGTTCAGCGTGTTCGGCGATTAAATTTCAAGCGGCGCTGCATTATAAAGAGTTTCCCTTTACAATACAGCGCCGCTTGAAATTTAAGCGCCGAACACGCTGAATGCGCGGGTGTTGAAGAACCCGCATGTTCATACATTTACCCCCTGGAGTGCCAAAAAAAGAAAAAAAAAGCCTCCTCTATCCTCCTCTATTACTGCTCTAACAATTGCAAATGCAATTGGTATTAATATTAGAATTGTATAGAATTGAATAGAAACAGTTATGTGTACAATAATTGCTTTGTCCCTGCGCTAATATAGCCTATGACCTAACCCTGCTCTCTCTCCTCTGTCAAATGGCGATGGATTGCTGTGGAGGCTGGTATTTATGCTTTTCAAATCTCGCGAGAACCGAGCTCAGAAATACGAATACGTCACAATGACGTTTTGCCTCGATTTCGATTCTGAATGGGCGTGAGAGTACTGAGCCTATTCGGCTCGGTACTCGGATCGGCGAAATTCAGATGAATTCGGATCTCGGGGAACTGAGCCCGTCCATCTCTACTTGAAACTGTGGTTGTGAGCTAGGGTAGTGCACCACACCTAGTTGTAGTAGTTACAGTTGCACTGCGTCTGATCACATAGTTCATTGTTAGGATCAGGGCTCTGCTTTGTTGTAGTAGTTTTTGTGAGCTAGTGTTGGAGGCATATTGGAGAGGATAAATACCTCTTTGGGGTGGTTGTGTGTTGTGTCGCCCTGGTTCCTAGGTGGTCCACTTGCAGATTTGCTGAAGCTATCAAGAGCAGACAACCATTCCCCGGTGAGCATTGTCTTTCAGTGTTGTCTCTCATGGTAGAGGCCCTCACCCGTATCACGGTGTGTAAGTTATCCGGGCTGGATTCTTTCCTGTCCTGAGTATCCGTAGTCCTGCTCCCAAGCCCAGAACAACACAAGGTGGCAATTGGGGTATAGTGATTTGTGTCTACTCTCTGCTGTCACCTCGGACACTCACCTCTTTCCATCTAGTGTTTCTGCCTGTCAGTAAGCTATTTGGTTTTCCCCTAGATCGAGGTGCTGAGGGAGCTGTACAGATGAGGTTGGATCACTGGGTCCTTAGAGAGAAGAGCAAGTCTCTTTACATAGTGGTTCCTCATCATCAGATAAGTACCTGGGGTGCCGAGATGGGATTTCCGGGGAGTGTTGTTTTTCTTCCCAGGCACCCATTACAATAGTATAGGCTTGATAGATAGATATAAAATCTTTTATCACAGTCACCATCAAAAAGATAAGCAGATTACTTGTTTTAAATTCTTATGTCGGTGGGTATGAGTGGTGAATTTAGATAGTAATGAAACAAAACAAAATGTATAAATATAATGTAAAAGAATGGTGTATTACTAATAAGTAATAAAGATATGTAATATATTTATTACAGATAGGCAATTTATCATCTGCCCGATCAGTGCATTGGACATTGCATAGGATTACAGAGTGGTTAGGTTTTCTGTTCCCAATAACAAAATCAACATATGTGAAATAAAACAACACAACTACCAGGATATTATGGTCTCCGCAGCACAGAGATCACAGCTAGAGGCTTAACCATTATACTAATAGCAGACACTGTTTGTGTTCTCCTAATGTTATTAACCAAGGTCTTAATTAATCATGTACTAATAAGTTAAATATATAATACTATGGTAACTTAATTATGTTGATTATTCCAACTGTGCATTGCTAATATATACATCATATAAGACAGTCCCTTTGTAAACCACATCAGGTTGATCAGCTCAGATTGATTATCAACAGGTGCTAATTCTGATTGTGTTCTGTTTTCTTTTTAAGAGTAAGTGTTTTAAATACTAGAATTAATAATCACAGATGTTACAAATCACTGGCACTTCAGTTTTAATAAGTATTAATTGTGCAATTACATAAACAAGTTTTTAACTTTTTTTTAGAAAGACAACATCAAGGTCAGCTCTCATTATGCTTCTATTCCTGACTGATGAAGAAGTGTGTTACCTTGAAACATGTTGCAGCATGCATATTTGACTCATATCATATTAACCTATTCTCAGGTAGGCTCAGGACTGCCATAAATTCCCCCTGCTATACAATTCTGCAAATCTGTAGTGTATATGCCTTGTAGTCTTGCTATAATAAAACTGTAAGTGTATATGCCTTATAGTCTTGCTATAATTAATCTGTTTTCCACTTGATCTATTGGTGGATTAGTATTTATTCTAGTAAATTTTACACTAGAAGGGTCCTAAGACATCTAATTGGGAAGGGGACTGCCTAAAACGTATATGTACTGCACAAACTATAAGTGCTTATATTCACAATTTAAATCTTGATATTGTCAATGCTTTTGAATTATTGTTTATTTTTTCCCCTCTTGTTAACATATTTGTTAAATGTGTTAGTAATTTAATGCCTGGGCTGGTTTTGGGGAAAATAGGTTTATTTATAAAATGTGAATACTAACAATATAATGTTGTGACTGGGGGAGTGGGGAGATGCAAATATTAAAATGTTGGTGTTATTTATTTTATGTTGGGGCTGGTTGGGGCGAGGAAGGCCTATAGTGTTCACCCGTTTCTAGACTTTACAGGAGATGAATACAGCGAACAGCAACAGTTAGGAGAGAGACTGCACACTGACCAGATTCAGGTGGGACAGTCCCAATATAGAGAGACTGTCCTGCGCAGTGAGGCAAAGTCGTAGCTAGGGCTGTGCAAAAGGGGTGACCACCGAGGGCGCAACGCTGAAGGAGAGTGCAGTTTATGAATTTTAGGTTCATTTGGTTAAAATTGAGGGCTAGGGGGGCGGCATTTTTGTTACTCACCCCAGGCACTAAACTTTTAAGTTACTGCTCTGCAGTCAGGACTTTGTCCCAACTGCAGAGGCAGTCAAAAGGTATGCTTCACTTCATGTTACTTTGCTAAGGAAGGGGGCGTGGCATGCACCTAACAGTAGTGCTCACAGCATTGGATGGCAACCTGTCTAAAGCCATAGTCAAGAGCCTTGCAGAACACCGCCGCTGAACAGATCATCACATGCATTGTCTTGTGTCTTGACAAATTCGTCCCGCCTTCAACATGATGCTACTTTCAGAATATTTTCCAATGTCACTTTAAATTCCCACTCTAATATATGGAGCATTGCAGAAACACAATTTCATTGTGAGAAACAAATTATTGTGATTAAAAAAGGGATGGAGATGGCACTTTCAGAGTGTTCCTTGCTGCTTACGCCCCACCCAGAATTATGGGCCCCAGGACAAAGCAGTGCACTGGAGCCCCTATCTACACAACCACTCACAGGAATGAAAATGTTAATTATCAATAAAATTAAGCTTATATTTATTGTTACCTACAACAAAATCAGTGTTTCAACATTAAAAAAGCATGCTGTATAACAGAGATTAATCCACATAAACGTTTGGACAGTATAACATGAGTTAAAGAGAAGGAAAGGGGGTTGTTTAGACATGATGCACTCCACAATAACAATAACTGGGTAATTGAATAGTATTGGAAGGTTATTGATAATCATAAAATGTAACCTTTATTATAAAAGAATTATAATATCCAATAAAAAAGCAACAAAATATAACATACAAACAAGTGTAAAAGTGATAGTGATTAAAAACTGAGAGCACCCTGATAGTCTCTATATCACATATATTATAGGGATTGAGTAATGAGATAATTGTATATCAAACACTTGATAGCTTTATTTTTACACTTAAATTAAAAGTTGATCTAAGACATGCCCTACCCCAACTATAAATCTGTCCCCACATTATAAATTTAGTTCCCCCTCCAATGCAACATGGTTTTTTAAAGGAGCAAAGTTACTGATTTTATTTAAATTTACTTTCCTTAATGAATCAGGCCCTCTGTGTGCCATTTCAACATTGGAAAACACAGATTTCAAGTTGTTCGAAATTATTTTTCTGTACAATGCAGGGAGAGTCTCACAATTTTTATCAAGAACCATGTAGTGCTTGAGATGCTCACATTCATTTAAAAGGTCACCATAATCAAGGTCTTTGTGGTGCACTTTAGTCAGATGTCCACATTTTTTGTTTAACTCATCAGAACCAATTGTTCCAATCAATGCATAAGCTTCTGAAGGTTTTGTCAGCTCAGGAATTATGGAGTCTAAAACAGGAAGGAATGTTTCCGCCTTGAACTTTTTACTTTTAATGAGAAATACCTCTTCTCCTGATCCGCCATATCTTTAGTTCCCATTTTTTCACATACCTATAATCTGAACTTGGAGATCTACTGGCTTTCAATTTGTATTCACTAAGCTTGTCTCTAATGTCCTAAAGATAGGATTTTATAGACTCAAGAAGATTCATGGCACCAAGTATGTTCACATCCTCTGATTACAGGACCTTACTTGTTTTATACACTCTTTCAAGAATGTCATTGTCACGCTTCAATGCAGAAATACAGCTAAAGAGCCAGGAATATGGTGACACATGATGTTTATTGCTGGGAAGTACAAACCAGATGGTGTAGTAATGAGCATTGCAGGGAGATGCAGAAAGTAATACCAGGTACACGGCTGATGCAGGTAAGCAGGTGATATGAAGAGATCCCAGGCAGCAGGTGAACCAGAAGCACAGCAGCATGGAAAAGCAACAACAATAACCAGCAATGTATGCTGGGAGTGACAGGTATAAATAGGGAAACACCCAGGTGCAAGGGATAATTAGTGCATCAAGGTTAACTCCTAAAAGACAAAGAAGCAGGCTTCTCTGATGATAAGAGGTACTGCTGCTAACACATTAAGTGAAACACACATAATAAAGTCCAATAGTCCTGGAGGCAGGAGCTGCCAATACAAAGCAGCAAGCTGCAGGCAGATCATGCCAGTCATTCCAAAGAATTGTGAGGAAGAGCGTTTCCAGGTTCTCCATTTTCTCACTCAATCCTTCTGCCTCTCACCTTATGTTCACTTCCTGTTCAGTGTCAGCTGATACAGAATCCAGTGCATGTTTAATTTTCTCAAAACCCCCATTTAGAGCATGAACATCATCAAAATGTGACAACCATCTCATGTCAGACAGATGCTTGACCACAAGGTTTTCTCCTAAATATGATGCCAGAACATTCCATAGATGTGTGGAAGCAGCAAAAACGAAATACAGACGCTGAACAAAGTCAAGGAATTTTACAGTCTGTAGACAACACTCTGTTGCTTTTACTCCCACCAAGATCAGGCTGTGTCCAGCACAGGGGACATACATGGTGAACTCATTTAGCTGTTGAATCCATGCTTGCAATCCAGTATAGCGACTAGACATATTAGAGGCCTTGTCACACGACTGACCACGGCAGTTTGAAAGTGGAATTTTGTTCTCATTAAGAAAACCTACAAAAAGTGTCTGCTAAATTCTTCGCTCCATGAAAAAAGATGGGGATGAACTTAAGAAAACATTCCACAGGTTCATCCTGGAATGTACAGGACAGTAAATGTCATCTGATCTGTGTGTGAGATGTCTGGAGTGAAATTCACACTTATTGAATAATATGTTGATTCTTTTATTTCTTCAAGAACAGCACAAAGAAAATGTTTACCCATTAATTCAACAAATTCCTCACAAATATTTGCCGATAAATACGATGTATTCTGCTTCACTGGATTCCAATACAGTTTGAGATATTCTTCCGAAAAGAGGTCAAATTTGCTTAACAGCTCTAGAATACCTAATTAGTTTTCTTACAGAAATGACAGACTACTGGAGGCAAGAAAGCGAATCACAGAAACCCCTCGTGTCAACACTTTTTGCCAAAACTCTTGCTTTGAGCAATGCTGTTGAAGTAATAATGTATCTACATTTCCAGTTTCTTTATGCCGAATAAGATATGCCATCATGCTCTTGTGATGTTCTTCTCCATTTTAATGTCCTACAATAATATTGTGGTGTTTCCAGTCATTGAATCCTGATGTAGCAAAGGGAGATTCTGTCTTGGAAAATAGGTGACTTACAAAGCAGTGCAAACTACCTTGAGATGGTAAATAGAGTACCCATTAACGCATTACACACTCACTATTTCGTAGTTCTCGTTTGAAAACATTCTTTGATAATTACCCTGTCTGAGTATTCTCTCCTCCAGCTCCTTTATACACTCTGCGTGAATTGGAAAGGTTGCTGTCATGATTCTGACATCTCAGCCCACTACGAATCCAGTAATCCACTGTGTTAGTATTGGTAATATCCCATAGTCCCAGATCTGTGTCTTGGATCGCAACCTCCCTTACTGTTACAGATTTGGGCATTTCCTCTTGTGGAATGTCCCCAGCAGCTGGAACAGGTAATGATACCATTGGTATCTCTGCTGGAACTGAACTGGAACTAGATGCAGGAGTGCATGTATATGTGGATGCTATATTTGAAGAAGCAGTATTATTGGTTGACATTAAACCTGGGTTGAACCAAGATATTCATTTTGAAAGTTTGCTCATTTTCATTTTCTACTCTGCAGTTCTTTTCCTCTACTGTGCTCCACTCAAAACATTCAATTTAATTTGTGCTCTAAGCAGAGCCGGATTTACACCTCATGGGGCCCTAGGCAAGATATCGGTTTGGGCCCCCCCCTTCACACACACAGTGGCCCCTCACACACACACAGGGCTGCCATCAGAAATTGTGGGGCCCAGTACAAACGAAAGAGTCTGCCCCCCCCCCTTCCCAATGTATGGTGCGGGGTATATTACATTGACTCCATATTATGCTACACATAGTACCCCCAGATCATATTATCATACACATAGTACCCCCAGATCATATTATCATACACATAGTACCCTCGGATCATATTAAGCCACACATAGTACCCCCAGATCATATCATGCCCCACATAGTACCCCCAGTTGATATCACACCACACATAATACCCTCAATACATATTATTTTTGTTACATTTACATATGTGCATAGTGTAGGAACCCCCTGTGTGCTCACCTTCTCAGCGCGCCAGCCGAGACAGGAACATCTGCTGTCAGCACAGGCAGTCCCACGGGATGACGCTGATGTCATCATGCGAGCTCCGCATTGACAGATGCAGAGACACAAGCCGGACATCACAGAAGAATACAGTCGCCGGCTCTATCACAACCCCGCCCCCGGTGACAAGAAACAGTTCTCAAAATAAAAGACCCAACATTAATCACCAAATCAGTACAGCTCTTACCTTGCTGGTGTATGCAGCGGAGGAGGGTTCAAAGGGCTACATATAGTCTCTTCACAGTACTTCACAATCGCTGTGGAGGGAACTGCTGAAGTGGGGATAAAAAAAGTCATAAATGGCAAACATACTCATCACACCACTCCATGTGTCATCAAACCTAACTAAATGATCCTTGCATGCCCATCAGATCTCTCCATGTGCCTCTTTCATTCACATCAACTGCTTCTGCTTTCTTTCATGTCTCCCCTATTTCACACTGTGCCCTCCATTATGCTGCTTCTGCTCCCCTTAATTTCTCGCCTATTTCACACTGTGCCATCATCATCATTTATCATCATCATTTATTTATATACCGCCAACATATTCCACAACGCTTTACAATTGGGGGCAAACATAGTAAACTAATAAACAAATTGGGTAAAACAGATAAAGAGGTGAGGAGGCCCTGCTTGCAAGCTTACAATCTATGGGACAATGGGAGTTTGACACATAAGTTAAGTCTACATTTTGCATTTCGCCCCAGCCAGACTGCAAAGGTAAAAGTGACTCATAAGATAAATGATCCTGTCACACAACAATGTTGGTCAGGGGGTAGTTGTATTGTGTGAAATTGTGTAATGGATGGTAATAGGGTAATGTAGTGAGGTTAAACGGGTGGTTGAGGAATTTTATAAGCTTGTCTGAAGAGGTGGGCTTTCAGAGAACGCTTCAAAGTTTGTAGACCAGAGAAGAGTCTTATTTTGTGAGGGAGAGACGTCCATAGAGTGGGTGCAGCCCAAAAAAAGTCCTGTAACCAGGAATGGGAGGATGTAATGAGGGTGGATGAGAGAAATAGATCTTGTGCAGTACGGAGTTGCCGAGTTGGGAGATATTTTGAGACAAGAGAGGAGATGTATGTTGGTGCAGCTTTGTTGATGGCCTTGTAGGTTAGTAAAATTATTTTATTTTGGATTTGGTAGAAAACAGGCAACCAGTGTAGAGACATACAGAGTGATTCAACAGAGGAATAACGATTTGCAAGGAAAATCTTGCCGCAGTGTGCAAAATAGATTGTAGGGGTTTGAGTCTGTTTTGGGAAGACCAGTAAGGAGGGAATTGCAATAGTCAATGCTTGAGATTATAAATTCATGAATTAAGGTTTTTGCATGAGATATGTGCGAATTTTGGAAATGTTTTTTAGATGTATGTAACATGATTTAGATATAGAGTCAATGTGGGGAACAAAGGATAAGTGTGAGTCAAGGATTATACCTAGGCAGCGAGCTTGTGGGGTGGGATTTCTGGTCATGTTATCAACAGAGATAGAAATGTCAGGTATGCTCTTGTTGATGGGTGGGAATATTATTAACTCTGTTTTAGAAAGATTAAGTTTCAGTTGGCGAGAGGACATTCAAGATGAAATGGCAGAAAGACAGTCAGTAACACGGGACAACACAGATGTCGAGAGATCAGGAGAGGATAGATAAATTTGGGTATCATCTGCATAGAGATGTAACTAAAATCCAAATTAACTTATTAGATTTCCAAGAGATAGAGAACAGCAGAGGACCTAGCACTGAGCCTTGCGGTACTTCAAGTGATAAAGGAAGCGGAGTAGAGGTGGCCCCAGAGAAATTAACAGTGAAAGAGCGATTAGAAAGGTAGGATGAGGACCAGGATAGAACAGTGTCTTGAAGACCTAGGGATTGCAGCGTTTGTATGAGAAGAGAGTGGTCAACGGTGTCAAATGCAGCCGAGAGATCCAGGAGAACTAGGAGAGAGTAATGGCGTTTAGTTTTAGCAGTGTTCAGATCATTGACAACCTTAGTCAACACAGTCTCTGTGGAGTGTTGAAAATGAAAGCCAAACTGAAGAAGATCCAACAGGTTGTTTGCGGAAAGGAAGCGTGTGAGGCCAGTGTAGGCAAGTCTCTCTAGAAGCTTGGAGGGGCACGGGAGCTGAGAGATGGGATGCTAATTTGAGAGTTTGGGTCGGAATCTTGTTATTTTAGAATAGCAGTAATCTCTGCGTGCTTGTATAGTGATGGCAAGATGCAAGTAGAGAGTGAGGGATTACAGATTTTAGTTAGAGGTGAAATGACCACAGAAGACAGGGATCTACCAATTTGCGAGGGAATAGGATCAAGAGGACAGGAGGTAGAGTAGGAAGATAAGAAGAGAGTAGAAATTTCCTCTTCATTTGTGGGGTCAAATGAAGAGAGGGTGTCAGAGGGTAGTGGGAAGGAATTGAGCTGATTGCTTGTCGAGGAAGAGGATACCATTTCTAGTTTGATCTTATCAATCTTGTCCTTGAAGTAGGAAGCAAGATCCTGGGCACTGATAGTAGACGGAGGGTTCGGGTTGGGAGGATTGAGAAGAGATTTAAATGTATTGAAATGGCTTTTGTTGTTAGAAGCCTGAGCATAGATAAGAGATTGGAAATATGTTTGTTTTCCAGTGTCCAGAGCATTTCGATAGGAGTGGTAGATAGAAGTATATTTGAAGAAGTCATTAGAGGTGCAAGATTTACGCCAGTGACATTCTGCTTTACGGGAAAGTTTTTGAAGATTTCGTGCTGCTGTAGTTTGCCATGGCTAACATCGAAGTCGACGTGTAGTATGTAGTGTCGCTGGAGTCACTTGATCAAGGGCTGTTGCTAAGGTTTGGTGAAAATGAGGTACTGCCACCTCAGGGGAGGATAATGTAGAGATAGGAAGAGAAGGTGTTGGAGAGAGGTGGAAAATTGTTGAAGATGAATAGAATTAAGATTTCTGCGAGTATGAGGAGGCTTGGTAGAGTTAGACAGTAGAGAGGTTAGAGCAGTGAGGGTGAGTGTGTAGCTGATAAGGTGATGATCCGAGAGGGGGAAGGGTGTGTTAAGAAAATTAGAAAGTGAGCATAGTCTAGAGAAATCAAGATCAAGGCAATGGCTATCCTGATGAGATGGTCAAGTGAGGAGGTTAGAGAGAGTAGTTTGGAAGCAGCTTTGAAGGTGGGTTATCAATGGGGATGTTGAAATCATGTAGGATGAGGGTGGGGATGTCTGAAGGTAAGAAGTGAAGGAGCCATGCAGAGAAATCCTCAATAAATTGTTGGTGTGCTCCAGGGGGGCGATAGATCACTGCAACACATAGAGAAAATGGATTAAAAATGCGAATAGCATGTACTTCAAAAGATGTGAACGTGAGTGATGGCATCCATTTTGGTGCTTCTGCTCCCCTTCATGTCTCAACTGTTTCACACTCCCTCTTCACTTACCTTTCTATTGCCCTCTTTCTTCTCAATTCTTCTCTTCTGTCTTTCTCTTCTCTCTTCTTCTGTCTTACTCGTCGTCGCGGCTCCTCTCTATGCACTCTTCACAGACAATGTCGGACGTGATAATGTCACGCCCAACATTTCCTTTCTTCTGGGCTCTTCCTATGGGGCCCCCAGGCAATTGCCCAACATGCCCTTGCAGAAAAATGGCCTCACTCCTGACCCATTTTGCACTTGCAGGTTGCACTTTAGTTGTGAAGCGCATTTACATATGCACTCCAAGTCATGTAATTAAACACTTTGCACACAAAATTTCCACCTGTAATAAAGACAATTTGCATGCAAAGCATACTGTGCACGGGGACTATATTAATCACTATAACAGAGATATCACAAATGTGGGGTCACCTTGGCATTAAGAAGACTGGTGCCTCTATAGAGACACAAACACAAACACAAAACAGCCTCTCCCAGAAGCTACCAGACCTTTGCTGAAAAGTGATTAGGCTCTTGCACACGTCCCGTGCTACAGAGGCCTGAGTAATTAGCAAGATTGGGAACCCAGCAGTGGCAGCTTTGCCACCCAGTTTTTTCAGTAGAATACCAGTGAATTATACACAAATGGTAAAATAAAAATATGCACACAATTTTCAGCTGAGACCCATGTTTGTGAGCTTCCTGTTATAAATGAAACCAGCTCAGGTTGTTTAGTTGTGGAACTGGATAAGGATCTCTGGATGGGGGTCCATTAAAAGTAGTATTTTTGTTTTTGGATGCTCAGTTCATGCATTAAATAATGCATGAATAGTGTACTAAAACTATTTTGAACAAACAAAATTTTAGTGATACCAAATAATTGTGCATTGGTCTTAGCTATAGGGTAATGGATACATTTTATTTATGCCTTTTTATTGTTGCATTAATATTTATTATAAAATTATTACATATGTTTTGTTTGTTTTTTTTAACCTAGAGAAACCCTGAAAGGTAACTTTTATAGCTTTCTCCTGTGCTAATCCAATATACTATATAGGGAAGTTGTCACAACCAGAGCCAACAGGGCATGCATGAATGTGGATGTGAAATGGTTAATTAGAAAACCACCTGGTCCATGTAAAAAATACTTAAACCCCTTAAAATCTCACATATACAATACAATTATACAAATATATAAATACAATTATATACAAAATACTGCCATCACTAATATTTAATTTAAGAACTCTTCTATTACTCCAAAAAATGCAATCAAAACCTAAATAAATCACATTTACTGTAAATCAAACAATTTCCTGCATAAATATAGCATTGAAAAACAAGCCTATCTAACACATAGGGGTATATTTACTAAACTGCGGGTTTGAAAAAGTGGAGATGTTGCCTATAGCAACCAATCAGAATCTTGCTGTTATTTGGAAGAATGCACTAAATAAATGAAACCTAGAATCTGATTGGTTGCCATAGGCAACATCTCCACTTTTTCAAAGCCACAGTTTAGTAAATCTAGCCCATAATCTCTTTAAAAACACAAATACAGATTGTTATTAAATGGAATTTAATATGATAAAAAGTCACAAGTCGTATTGAACAAAATAGTGATAAAATCACATACAGAAATATACATGCAAAATAGTTTCATAAAATAAAAAAGAAATAAAACACAGAAATGAAAGATGTGACTACACTCACTTTTTATTGTAATTTGTCACCTAGGGAAAACTAGAAGGTTGACAATATCTCAGTTATTATCAGTTTGATTGACCTAAATATATTTTTTTCTGGACAGAAGAATTTTAGCCAATCTTTTTGAATCCTTGGAACTTTTAACAGGGCAATATAAAGGGTTGACTGTCTTGTTGGGATAACAGGGTAAGGTGACAGAAAGTAGGTCTCTGAATGACTGTCCCTTCATCAAAACATATTATCCTCTTGTTTACTTATACTCAGGGATTTACTGGAAACCATTTCACTAAGGTAAATCCAGATATTAGGATAAGTGTTGATGACATTAACATAGTATTTCATAATTATCCTGTTTAGGCTATTATCAATACAGAAAGTACATATTATTTTACATGGTCCTTTTTTACATAAGTATCAATGATTCTATTCCTTAACACTTTCATGGTCTGTCCTCCACCAATAAAATAATTTGTGATAACACATGGTGAAATAAAAATATTGGCAGATCAAGGGGAAGACAAATGAGTCCCAGTGTTCCTTGTACTTCATCATCCTCATCCTCATCCTCCTCAACATCATTTATTCATATTGCACCATCAAATTTCATAGCGATTTACAGTTGGGAACAAACACAGTAATAAAACAATACTGTACTGGGTAATACAGGCAGACCGAGGGGTACAAAGGCCCTACTCACAAGCTTACAATCTATGGAACAATGGGTGTTTGATACATAAGGTTAAGTGCTACATATTGCATATTTTTCCAGCCAGATTGCAAAGGTAAAAAGTGCTTAGTGGGCTATATGATCCCGTCCCATAGCAATGTTGTTCAAAGGATTATTGTCTTGTATTAACTGTGTAAAGGGTGGGCTTGAAGGTCTGTAGACTAAAGGAAATTCTTATTGTGTGGGGTAGGGAATTCCAGAAAGTGGGTGCAACCCAAAAAAAGTTATGTAACCAGGAGTGGGAGTGGTAATGTGAAGGGATGAGAGACGCAGATCTTGTGCAGAATGGAGGTGTTTAGTTGGGACATATTTTGAGACAAGTGAGGAGATGTATGTTGGTGCAGTTTTGTTGATGACCTTGTATGTTATTAAAAGTTTTTTATATTGGATTTGGTGAGAAACAGGCAACCAATGTAGACACTGACAGAATTGCTCAGCAGAAGAACAATTTGCAAGGAAAATTAATCTTACCGCTGCATGCAAAATATATTGTAGGGGTGAGAGTCTGATTCGGGGAACACCAGTAAGGCGGGTACTGCAATAGTGAATACAGGAGATGACAAGGGAATGAATTAAAGTTTTTGCAGTGTCTTGTGTGCAATATGTGAGTATTCTGGAAATGTTTTTTTAGATGTATGTAATGCATGCTTTAGATATAGAGTCGATGTGAAAAACAAAAAGATTGTTCTGAGTCAAGGCTTACACCTAGACAGCGAGATTGCGGGGCAGAATTTATGGTCATGTTGTCAACAAAAATAGAGATGTTAGGTAGGTAACTAGCAACTGTTGTGAGCCACAACTCTACTTGCGACGCTTCACTCAGTCCCTGATTTGTCCTGACTGTTAGCAGAAAAGCTTTTTTGCTATAATGGACTACTGCACTGTTTTCTAGATGGCCTGGCTGGTTGCTAGGAATGCAGGACAATTCGTCCTGCCGTTCTTGCATTCATATGGGGGGCTCATTCCTTATGGAACAATATGATTGGCCACTAGTACTATAAATGATAGGAAGTTATCAGCTTCTGTGCTGGTGATATCGTTTAGCCTGTGCTGTTCTTATAAGCCTGCTGCCTTCCACTGCTCATCTGTTGCCCGACCCTTCTGTCTGTTATTAGATTTCCCTGACTGAGGCCCATCTTGAACTTAAGTTTATTTACTGGATCTTCTTGTTCACTGCCCACCCTGAACTTTTGGCTTGTCTTATTAGATTTTTCTGCTTGCTACCCTCTCTGACCATTGGCCTGTCTTCCCACTCTCCACTAACTGACTAAATACCATCCTGGTTAGTTCCACTATTTTCAATTATATAATTATTCAATTATATAAGTCCCTACTACCCTGAGTTTAAGTCCTGGAGTCATCTGAGTACCTGCGAGCATATTGCACTCTACGGGAAAGGCGACTGTAAGTGAAGACCCCACTGTTATCTGATTCTGGTTCTAGGTATTCATCTAGAGTCCAGCAGGAGCTATAACAGTAACATAAAGACTACATTGCTTTGATATTACTTCACTATTGGGAAAGTATAATCTACATAAATTGATTTTTCTACTAATCGTTCCAGTAAAGCAGGAAAAATATGGTTTTGTGGAAAGAATAATTTTTGGGGAGAAAGTGTGGTAGTATGACTAAAACCATTTAGAAGAATTAGGTATGAATTTCAGTTTAGTAAAAAAAAAAATGTTGTGAACTAGACAACATGCTTCTGTATAGGGTCATTTTAAATTATGGACACTAATCAAAAACCATTAACCAGCGTTTACCAAAACACTTTCTCATGTAAAACTAAACTGTAGCCTTGTGTTCTAAAACAAATTGTAGTCTTTATGTATTTTAGGTAATAGATACAATATTTGGACTCTAAGATGTGTAGTTTCAAGGTTTGTCTGGTTTATTTGGAAATAAATCCTCTTGGTGTCTCCCTTTAGTTTAAACATGTGCTCTTATCATTAAATTGTGTCAAAGCCCTTGTCATGTAACCAGAATACTTACTAACCATCATTTGTCTGAATTGTTATTTAGAATGTTTTCTTAACAAACATATTTTAAATTATTTTCGGCAGCAAAAGGGTTATGGGATATACTTTAAGTTGTTTTTTTATTTTGCTTTTCAATTCGTTATTTGCAATCCCAAATTATAATGATTCTTTCAGTTACAACACTAGTGAAGGTTTCTATGAATATACTGTTATATAAGAATCACATGAACGACATTTCCTAACGCCAGGTAAATGTGGCTCGGAGCTGCTGGAAAGGTGACCGCAGTTTTATCTTTATCTGTTTCCCAGAGCATAGTGAAGCATAAAGATTCTCATCCTTAAAGAAGTATTCCAGTTTTATTTTCTTTTAAAAATTAACAATCCCCCCCTTTAATTTTAAGTGGCAGAACTAGTGGTCCCTTGTCTATGATCTTTGCTGCTAAGCGTTACCAACACTGTTACTGATGACAATAAGGGAAGCACCCCAGGAACTGTTGGGGCTTAGAAATTGGACTACCAATACCAGTTAGGAAGGTGGTTAATCACTATCATTGATATAAAGTATACAGCTTGTGCTTAGTCAAATTTTACACATGTTAGTCCATTCAATAAACAATGTAGCTGCCTAAATCCTTTACACACCTTCAAGTCAGCATTAGCTTTTCTAAAAACTTTCACCTTCCTATTGGTCACACCTACATTGGCTGAGCGCCAGCTTTTGCCGGAGAAGGGCAATAACTGTGGATCCTGTATGGAGGCACTGAGTGCACCTCTCATGATCCAGCCCTTCTTATAATGACAATATAACAGATGCTGGTACTGTGAAAGAGAAGTCTAGAATATTGAGTGAAATGCACAAGACAGAAATAATATGCAATCAGGTCATGTTCATTCCAAACACAAAAGCAACATTTTGAAGTTGTTCCTTTTGTCAAGCTTTAGTGTTTGTTTACTGTGTGGTAATATGAAAGTCTAAAAAGTCAATAGAAGCACTGGGTGAGTGCTTTTTGAGTGTAATATTTTATTCTGCAATTCATTATTTCCTTTATTTTTCCTTGCAGCAGTGATCCTCCGTATGAATTTGGTATTGCAGAAATGTTCAACAGCCTTTGATCTTGCAATCTCATGGAGCTTTAAATATCACTGGCTTTCATCCAATGCACCCACAAATAGAACTCTATGCCAGCAACACAGAGATACTGGATTTGTTAGAGATATTAACACCGTCATAGAAAATAAATGTCCAGAACCATAAACTGCACTTTGTCTACAGCCCAGAATTCTATAGTCTTAATTCTCCTACTCTCAGCATGTTTTGGAATGACAACAGCTGCAGAACCATAGGTTGCCAATTCTTAATATCATGTCCTTCAGCATGCTGCTAATCTTTCTGGATTTTGTAGCTACAGCATGCATTTTAAATAATCAGAAAAATACATTAGGAAATAGTTAACAGTGCTTTGCTCCACGTCAAATACAAGTGTGTCAATAGAAGAGTGTATGTTTTGTCCTGTGATAGAGCTTGTTAGCACATGTTGATCAATTGTGTGTGAGCAACCGTACTGTTTATTTTCATTTCTTTCATTTATAAGGCCTGCGTGGGCTCTGTGTCTCTGCTTTTACCAATGGATGAATACAGTGTACAACACAATTATAAAAAACTGGATGTTGTACATCGTTGAATATGCAGTTAAAGTTTACATGTCATCTACCTTCTTCTTCATCCAAGTCTGGAGCATTATATCCCTACATGGTAAATGTGCAGTACTTGTGCTGCAGTTATCTGTTACTATCTCACATTAAATCAATGGTGTTCCTGCAGTGGTAACAAAACTGATTGTACGTGGCTTTAATTAGATCAACAAACAATAAGAATGTGCAGTGTTTAGATTTAAACTATATTAAGCAACGATTAGAACAATTGATTATTATTTATCAACCAAATCCCCCCCCCCCCATCATTACAGCTCTTGCTGAGTTCAGAAAATGACATGATAACCAAAGATAACCAAAGATGGTGGCTTCAGCAGAGATTGTGATTCTATACATCCAAAATGAGCGACCCAGTTTTTTTTCTCAGCAGAGGCTTCCTAATGTGGAAAACTACACTGTGCTGATATATAGAATTAGTTTTGACGTATTGTTGAATCACAAATGTTAAATAATGGTGGCAGACCATTTTATCCACCGTTTCTGAAAAAGATGGATACTGTGCTGTATTAATTTACTGCATTCTTCATATCTCTTTTTGCATGCAGAGTAATCATCATCATCATCATCATTAACATTTATTTATATAGCTCTGGCAAATTTTTTAGTGCTTTACAATTGGGGACAAACATAGTAATAGACAATACTGGGTAATACAGACAAAGAGGTGAAAAGATCCTGCTCGCAGGCTTACCATCTATGGGTAATGCCCACATCAGGACACTGGGATGCCTTTTTTATTCATGATCAAAAATGATGGGGATTGGGGTCTTGTGACCAACATGACCATGTAACCATAGAATAACATGGGACTATAGCTAGTCCTCTTGGGTATTTATGCAAGGGGTAGTGCACACAGTTATTGGAAGGCATAGAACATGATTCTCTTATTCTCCAGATGTAATGCACCTCTAGTTTTGATGATAGCAACCACAAGCGAAGACACTGATACATATTAAACAGCCCACCAATCACTTAGAAGAGGAAGCTTCCCTTTATCGTACATCACAATTTGTGTATATATATATCAATTTGGTGTCAAAGATCGAGCTGGGTAGTAATTCCTAGAAATTTTGCTCATCCCTACAGCCATGATTATGATATTTACAATTTTGTTGGGACTTAAACAGAATCTGTATTTACGCCATTACATTCAGTGATATTGTCTGGTTTTGGCATGTATAAATAAAAACAATATAAAACTCACAATGATATGTTCAACATAAGAACATTTTTTAACTAGACCCAAGAGAGGAATTTGGCATTGGAGCACCATGGAAGTTATCCGCTATAGTTTAGTCAATAAATCCTTTAATCTGGTTACAAAATCTTAAATATGTTGAAGAATTGTTTCTTTAAATTGTTACTTTGTGTTTACAAAAGTTCTAACATTGTGCAGGAAAAAGATGTTCTCATTCATTGTATTTTTTTATCAAAGGGTCAAATAAGGTTTTGTTCTTTGCTTGTAGATTTATAAGTATGAGGCACGTGTATTACAAGCAAATGTATTCTGCCAACAAAATAAATCATAATTAGCTGCAGGCATTACTGAATATGTCAGATTATTTAGTAGAGATTTATGAGAGAATAGTAATAATTCACAAAAACAGAAAAACAGATTCATTCACTATTATTGTTGATATATTTTTGCGGATGTGTGCTACTGTAGTCAAACATACCAATGTAATATCCAGTATATACTTAATTGTATACAACTTTTTTTTTTCTTCTATTTTATTATGTTTGTGTATATGAAGGAAATTATGGATAGGGCAGCTTTAAAGCACTAAAGGGGTTTTCTTTCCAAACTAATAATTCCCCCCACATTTTTATGACCCCATAATGAATGTTAATGGCTAGTTACTAATATGCGGCTGTGCAGGGGTGTTTACGGAACATTTGCGAAATACAGCATTGCGGAGCCAGCAATTCGCTTGGACTTGTTTCCAAGTCAAAGGTTTCCTTTTTGGACGCAATTCTTCCATAAGGACCACTCTTGGCCAGACTTCTCCAAACAGCAGATGAGTGTACCTGGGTCCCACTGTTCTTTTACATTTCTGAAGGGCTGGAGAACGGTACAATAATGTATGCAAGCAAAAGTGAAGCATGGTGGAGGTTCCTTGCAAGCTTGGGGCTGCATTACAGCAAATGGAGTTGGGGATTTGGTTAGGATTAATGGTGTCCTAAATGCTGAAAAATACAGACAGGTACTTATCCATCATACAATACCATCAGGGAGGCGATTGATTGGCTCCAACTTCAACCTGTAGCAGGACAACATACAGCCAATGGTATTAAGAAATATCTTCATCGTAAAGAAGAACAAGGAGTCCTGGAAGTGATGATATGGTCCCCACAGAGTTCTGATCTCAACATAATCAAGTGTGTCTGGGATTACTTGAAAATACAGAAGGATTTCAGCAAGCCTACATCCACAGAAGATATATGCTAAATTCTCCAAGATGTTTGGAGCAACCTCCCAGCCGAGAACCTTTAAAAACTGTGTGTAAATGTACCTAGAAAAATTGATGAATTGGTGCTGTTTTGAAGGCAAAGTGTGGTCACACTAAATATTGATTTGATTTAGATTTCTCTTCTGTGTTTTCCTGAAGTATAAACTGTGTAAATGTTGGTTTACAGACATTGCTGCTTTACTATTCTATTGCAATGACAAATCATGTTTGCTACCTCAAATGCTTATTCGATATATATAGGCCACTGACCCTATTCTATCTTCAAAAGTGTCCTCTACTCCAAGATATGTATGGTGGAGAAGCAAAAATCTGCGTGACATGCTGGTAAAGACTGACATTGTCACATATCCCAAATATAATTCCTCAAATTGACTGAGAAACAAACCGGGTATTTATCATTGCCTAGGGTGTACCAATTGTCAATACCTGTGCTATGGTGAATCCTCCCACACACCCTGTGACTGGTAAAGTGCATAATCTTAAATATAAACTTACCTGCGAGAGTAGATTTGTGATGTATATCTTGAAATGTCCGTGCAATCTGTTTTATACTGGAAAAACTTTCTGCATGTTAAAGGAGAGAAAGGCTCAACATACGTCATCCATTAAAAAACCAACTACAAAGTCATCTACAATGGAAGAGATTAATCACTTGCCTGTGGCTAAACATTTTTCTGAGAGAAGATACACTATTCATGATCTAAAATGTTATCTGGTGGATCATATTCCTCCCCTTAGAAGAGGGGGTAACAGAGATAATCTATTGTTGCGACTTGAACTCAGATGGATCTTTAAACTAAAAACATTGCCCCCCTTGGATTAAATGAGGATTTTAAGTTAAGTTGCTTTCAATGATGATGTTTTTTTTTTGGGGGGGGGGGGGGGGGGGGTTCAAGTTGTTATCATTTATCTATTATTCATTATTATTTTGTTTTATTAGGGTTTTTTTCCTTCTTTCATTTTTTTTTTCTTTTTTATTCACTACTTTGTGCATGGTGGTTATTTGTTTTTTTGACTGGGTTATATATTTTTTATGTATTTATCGTATTTGTTATTTTTTTTTTAATACAAAATTTATGATTGCGATAATATCTTCTTTTCTGTACATTTTGTATCCTTTAGATTACTACTGCTACCATACAATTGACAGTTCACACTGACTGCATAACAGAGTTGGTGGTGCTCCTAATCATGGCTGCACCTGTGTCTAGCAGCTCTGATGTGCTGAGAGCTCTAATGTTTTGAGAAAGACACAAGTATTTGCTGCTTCAATGTTTTTAGACCATTTTTTCAGATGTTGCTATGGTATACTAAAGTAAAATTACAAGCATTTCATAAATGTTAAAGGATTTTATTGATTACATTAAGTTTATGCAAAGAGTCAATATTTGCAGTGTTGACCCTTCTTTTTGAAGACCCCTGCAATTCACACTGGCATGCTGTCAACTTTTGGGCTACATACTGACTGATGGCTGCCGATTCTTGTCTAATCAATGCTTGGAGTTTGTCAGAATTTGAGGGTTTTTGTTTGTTCATTCGCCCCTTGAGGATTGACCACAAGTACTCAATGGGATTAAGGTCTGGGGAGTTTCCTGGCCATGGACCCAAAATTTCGATATTTTGTTTTAAGAGCCACTTAGTTATCACTTTTGCCTTATGGCAAGGTGCTCCATCATGTTGGAAAAGGCATTGTTTGTCACAAAACCGTTCTTGGACCCCACACATGAATGGTCTCAAGATGGTTTACTTTTGGCATGACACAGGACTGATAGTAGCGCTCACCTTTTCTTCTCTGGACAAGCGTTTTTCCAGATTCCACAAACAATCTTATAGGGGATTCATCAGAGAAAATGACTTTACCCCAGTCCTCAGCAGTCCAATTCCTGTACCTTTTGCAGAATATCAGTCCTTCCCTGATGTTTTTCCTGGAGAGAAGTGGCTTCTTTGTTGGCCTTCTTAACACCAGGCCGTCCTCCAAAATTCTTTGCCTCACTGTATGTGCAGATGCACTCACACCTGCCTGCTGCTATTCCTGAGCAAGCTCTGCATCGGAGTTGCCCCAATCCTGCAGCTGAATCAACTTTAGGTGACGGTCCTGGTGCTTGCTGGACGTTCTTGGGCACCCTGAAGCCTTCTTCATGACTATTGAACCTTTCTCCTTGAAGTTCTTGATGATCCGATAAATGGTTGATTTAGGAGCAATCTTACTAGCAGCAATATCTTTGCCTGTGAAGCCCTTTTTGTGTAAAGCAATGATGACTGCACGTATTTCTTTGCAGGTAACCATTGTTAACAGAGGAAGAACAATGATTTCAAGCACCACCCTCCTGTTAAGCTTCTAGTCTGTTATTCTAACTCAATCAGCATGACAGAGTGATCTCCAGTCTTATCTTCGTCAACACTCTCACCTGTGTTAAGGAGAGAATCACTGACCTGATGTCTGCTGGTCCTTTTGTGGCAGTGCTGAAATGCAGTGGAAATGTTTTTGGGATAAAGATCATTGTCATGGCAAAAAGGGACTTTCAAAATTAATTGCAATTCATCTGATCACTCTTCATGACATTCTGGAGTATATTGAAATTGCCATCATAAAAACTGAGGCAGCAGACTTTGTGAAAAATAATATTTGTGTCATTCTCAAAACTTTTGGCCATGACTGTAGACAGTATGATGGATATTTCCCTTCAAGCAGTAGCTAATAGAGGAGATTCTGGACTTAATGGGGGGAATTCAATTGACCGCGTTACGGATAAAAGTAATGGTAGTTTCAACGCCGGCTTTTTGCTCGCAGCTCACTGAGCCAGGTTAAAATTACCATAGTAATGGTAATCACTTTAATGCCGCGCTAATTTGGGGGGAATTGAATTCCCCCCAAATATGTTTCATTTGATACTTTTTAACATTAATAAGGACACTTTTCTCCTTATTGTTTGCATTATGGGACCTGATTTCTCCTGATATTTATTATTATTTTTTGCCAGTTGCTAAAGATTTCTTGATTGGGGGATAGTTACTATGGTGACCACAACAGGAGAGTGAGCTGATTATTTTTATATTGTTTGTATTGCTATATAGTTACTATTATGTTGATTTTGTGTTTGATATGTTTGCAATTTGTTTTTTGATACTTGTATTCAAATATAATGCAGTTTATAGTGTGTTTTAGTCACTGTACAACATATGTGTATATAATTGGGACAGCTGATTCTAGGTGTCTCAGAATGGTCCCTGATGAAAGTAAAGAGAACCAAAATGATCATTGGGCAGGAAATGTTTTGTAAAATATTTTTTTTATTTGATCTTTTGGACTTTATTTTGTAACGCACCTCTGGTCTTCACCAGGGACCACCACAAGGGAGTTTGAGTTTAACTGCAAGAGACACATAGGTCGCGATTTATATATCATGATTTCCAGCAAGTCACTGGATGTAAGCAAATAACAGGTTAATTAATTTTTATTTATGTTTCAGATGCCTGCTTTATGTCATCTGGCTTTGATTGCTCATTTTGAGATGCTTGGTGTCACGGATGGGCTGTCAACCATTGTTCACAGATCTTAAAATTTTAGCTAACATTCCTTTAGCTAGCACAACAAGTTCAGCGTATAATCCCTATGGGAAATAAAATGGATGAAAGCAATACTTTCCCTAATCCATGTTTGCGAAGACCTTTATATAAATTTGCAACCACTGGAACTAGCCATAAAAATCCCCATGAGGAACCCGAGGTATCTTCCATGAAATATGGAAAGCTTAGCAATTAGTGAATACTATAGACCAACTAGCCCCAATGCTAAATCAAGAGCAACCACTTTTAATAGTTGGGCCTCCCAAACTGAAGCAATCCTGATATTAATTAACTAATATTCACATTTAATAAATAGCCCACCATCTCCCCAAACACATCTCCACAGTCAATTAATATTCTGCAAACCATCCCAGCATTAAATTAATAATCCCATCACCCCACCTTAGATTAATAGGCACCAGTAAATAAATCAGAAGAAATAGGTTCACTCAAAGGATTGGACTCCTTACATTAGTCATAAATATAACTTAAAAATAAATAATATGACGTGAGGGGATGCTCACCCAAATACCACCCTTTAAAAGGCACTACCCTGATGCCACTATTAGTGTATTATATTAAATAGCCCCACCATCAAATAAATAGCCCCCATCAATAAATGATTAGTTCCTATCAACCATTAAATTAACCCCTAACCTAACAACACAAATAAATTTAAGGCCCACGCAAACATTTACATTACATTAAGAGCCCTCCCTCTCTTGCTATTTAAAGAGGGGAAAAATCTATGTGGAATTGCTGTTTTAAACATATGGTTCACCCCATCTCCACAGTAATTTTAAAGTAGCGAAGTATAGTAAAATATTGAGTCCTTTAGGGTGCAATGTAGCTTTAAATGGGGAATAAGATGCTGCTTCCTGTTGTATGAGGGAAATTGTTATGTACTCCGAATCTTTCAGGCTACGTTTTTTTTTTACAGAAAATAACATGAATGCTGTTAGTGTTGGATTGGGGCATGAAGAGCCCACCGGGGAAACCTATGTTAAGGCCCACATAATAGCATGCACTATCCCTTAGGCAATTTAGACTGTAAGCTCTAATGGGGCAGGGACTGATGTGAGTGAGTTCTCTGTACAGCGCTGCAGAATCAGTGGCGCTACAAAAATAAATGATGATGATGATGATGACTGCTTGTTACTGATACTGGACTGCTTGTTACTATATATGATTTTCCAACTTTTGATAAACTACTTGAATGAACTTGCTACAAATAACGTAACAGGGAGATTATAAGTTTCTGCACAAGGCCTTCATACCTCTCTGTCTGTCTCTATTACCCAGTATTATTTTATTACCATGTTTGTTCCCAATTATAAAGCACTATGGAATTTGCTGGCGCTATATAAATAAATGATGGTGATGATGAAGGAAGGATGTACCTATCTCTGATTATTCTGATGTCACAAAGGCTACAGATGCCTTGACAACTGTTGTCTTGTCAAGATAAAAATATTTCCACACACAGGAGGAGGAATTTTTGGTCTTTTGTCCAGGCATGATAGTGCACTTATCATGGGCATGAGATGGTACCACTGGTGACTGTCTTACTTGAACACATTCATCATTCCCTCTTTGTTTTGTTCAAGTATAATACATTTTCAGATCCACAATTATCCTTCTCATCCTGCTGCACATTAGCAAGTTTCAAAGTAGAGGCCTCAATTTCTATGTCTAATTCATTGCCATTACTACTCATCCTTACATTTCTAAAGGTATTCGGACAAAAGCTAGCCATTAATTTGGTCGGCATTCAGAAAGTTGACAATATTAGATCGACAATTCAAAAATCGATAGTATTTTTAGGTCGACAGTTCCAATGTAGACAGTATTGTTATGTCTTGCGATGTGGTAAGATTCACCAAGTGACTACTAATATATATGAAAACCAGTAATGCTGAATTAGACAGCTACATTATTGAATTGCTTCGATATGTGCTTGGTGTCATGACAATGTTTGCTACATGTCACAAACCACAGCTGTACTAAGACATACCACGAGCACAGTATCTTGCAGCTAAATACCTTCCACAAACTTTCTTGGACTTGGCATGCAGGTTGGGATGCAGGGGTGCATAGGTTCCAAAATACAGCGGTCAACTAATTACCCGACCAGATTGCTACTTGCAATCAAAATCTGTATGCATGGCGAGCTCTTTCATACACTCGAGTCTGTCGTGATCATTGGGACTGAGAGCAGCCAGAGGAAATGCACATAAACATGTGAAGAACATGCAAACTTTACACAGAATCCACAACCCCTAACTTTGTACTAATGTCTTACTAATGTCTTACTAATGTCATAGTGTTAATATTTTTTCCCCAACTTGCATAACCAAACATAAGTTAACTTACTGTTTGGACTGTGTATTTATCTCAGCTTGTGTATGTTGTGTAGTGTGGTGTCTTGATTTACAGACGCGAGTGCATCTTACACAGTTATATGCCATGTCCTCTGTGGGCTGACCATGCTCCGTCTAGTGGCTGTCCATGTCCCTTCAGCAATGTTGCCGCCACGAAGTACACACTATTTCATGGGTCGATACCATTGCATATCCCCTGTGGGCCCTTTATGCCCTAGTCCGACAATGAACATACTTTGTCTACACTGTGTACCAGGCCCTTGATGCTAACTTTGTCTATGGCTACTGCACAAATGTCTCCTTGGTGCTAAACGCTAGCACTATTTCTTTTGCTTTTATACTCTAGTGTTCCATGTCTTGTGAAGCTCGATTTTTGGTACCAAATTTTGTGCGGATTTTGACTCCAGCAAATATTATTCAGACTTTAGGGGGTAAATGTATTATGCTCCGATTTGTTCAACTCGGTGACTTTTTAAATTTTAGCTGCAAAGTCGCCGATTTCTGGCGAGTTGAACAAATCAGAGCATAACACATTTACCCCTAAGTCATCTTCCTCAGAAGGCAAATCTCAAATGTATTTTCCTAAATACTAATATTAATCCTTGTGTAGCCACCAACCACTGAGATCCATTACTAAGAATCTAAACTGCACAAATTATTTACAACGTTCATCACTACATCTGTATGGTCCAGTTCAGGAAACAACTAGCAGTGTAAACTGCAGAAGCACTTACAATATGAGCAGTCCTCAACAAATGTATCCAAATTCTAGCAAGGTCCAAAAGTTAAGAGTGTATGGTGCATCTTGTAGGATATGCTGAGCCTAACTGGGGTCGAATGCAATTTAATAATATACAGAGCCATATCTGGTGCCAAGTTATAATTCTGTGACCCATATCTTCTGTCAAATATATTACACAAGTTAACCCGTGCATGATACTCATGCATTCTAGTCAAATCAAGCTACTTAAGGTGTTAAAAAGGTTCTTGTCATGCATTTGGGCCTAGCCCAGGCCTCCTCAGGGGAAGAGCGTTACTTCCCGACGCAAGCGCCCTTTTTTAACGTGGTTTTGTCCACATGTCACCACCTCATCATTTTTTTCCATCACCTCATCCTTCATCTTTATCGCCACATCTATCCAGATGTCTATCCAGACACAGGGAACTCTCTCAGCGGTCCTGAGTATCACACTCCTCTCGCTCTGTCACCCCCGACAACCACCAACCACTACCAACTGTCACCCCCGGCAACCACCAACCACTCCCAACTGTCACCCTCGGCAACCACCAACCACTCCCAACTGTCACCCCCGGCAACCACCAACCACTCCCAACTGTCACTTCTCCTTCAAGAAATATATATATATTTTTTTTAAATCTTTATAAACACTTTTAACAATTAACAAATTAAATTAACAAATTAAAAACATCTTAGTATACCAAATTTCAGCCCTTTCTGAGTTTTTTTTCAACACACACTAAGAATTTAGTAGGTCAGTGTATAACTCCGCCCAGCAGGTGGCGCTGCAGCTTGTTTTTTTTTTTTACACACACACACACAGACTAACACACGCCACTAGGCTTATATATATTAGATGAGACATATTTGCTGGCATGTATGTATGCTGATACATATGGTGTCAAACATAGGAGGTTGAGAAATATATAGTGTTAAATATACAGACAAATATGCAGAGCCATATCTGGTGATCCATATATAAATAAACAATCTACATAGCTATTGTCAAGCACTGTCTCTACATCTTCTCTCCTGCGTTTTCCCCCAGGTTCTGCACATGCGCGCTCCATTGCTAGGCAATTCCTTTCTCCTGGGCGGTGGTCACTGAGATCACTGACCGGCGAGGCCCTAATGAGCTTCCCTACAAAGAAGACTCTGACACCCCTATGGTGCCAGAGTATTAGGTCTTACCTTGCTCCAGCGTTGTCCCACTTACCTGTTCCTGACTTTGTCTTCTGTATTTGTCTGTAATCCTTGGATCCTGATTTTGGCTGCTGTACTTGTCTGGCTCTGACCTTTGGCTTCCCCTGACTTATCTTTGGATTTCAATTTGGTACTACGCTCCTGTTTGGCTTTTGACCTTAAACTGTCATTCTATTTCACCGACCTGCTTCGAAAATGACTGACTCTGCCAACTGTGACGTGCACATCCCAAGCAGCAAAGTGCGGAGTCTAACAAAGCGTATTAGACTCCGCACTTCTTTGTCCAGTTGCATTAACTACTGGCAAGCAGCTACCATCTCACACGTTGGTTTGTGACAGCTATATTTAGTGAAAAGAATACATAGTTAAACCATATGTGATTGGCCATGCATAAAATAATAATTACAGAGTCTTATCTAGTGACAACAATACAAAAAATGGTTTTACATGTATACAATATTGAACCAAATCTGCTATGAGGCATATATGTTGCTAAATATGCAATATTATAATTATCTGGTACCCAAGCTAGGCCACATCTGTTCCAAGTCTAATATATAGCCATATATGGTACCAATTCTATCCTGTGCGGAGGCATATTGTATGTTGTGCTAGTCTGTCAAATGCAGAGACTTTATACCAACCCTTAATACCTTGTTGACACTCCCTTCCGCTATGTCAAGACTAAAACCATACTACATTTTTTTTCTATGTTTCCTTTTTACTTTGTAGAGCAACTGTTCTCTTATATTTTAACATTTATTTCAGTTTATACCTTTCCCTGCCACAATTTTGCATCCCTAAAAAATTGCACCTCAGAAAAGCCGTGCGCCCTAGGCTGCAGCCTAGTCAGCCTTCTGAAAAATTAGGCCTGGTGGTGACCTGGGAAATGTTATCCCTGTCTGGAAGCAATGCTAGATATGTCAACTAAGCTGTCCAACATAGTAGTCCACAGGCTACTCATTAGGGGGGATCTGTGGGTGTTGGGGTTGCTTCATTTAAAATATTGAAGCAAGTTATCCCACCATTCCCCCTGTGAATCTTTGTGAAAATTAAAGTAACTGACTAACCTTTGCTGGCTGTGTAGTGGAACTAATGTGAAAATTACTTAAAAGGTTTTAACATTTCCGACTGTGATGTTATTTACACTACTTAGTTAGAAAAACAAATCTTATTTGTTGACTCAGACAAGGCCCATGAGGTAAGGTTTGCAGACCCCTAAGGTCACCATGTCTATACATATCAGCAGATGGCTTGGTGCCACAGTGATAGCATTACTGTCTCTCAGTGCAGAGGTTTCATGTTCGATTCCAACCCAGGCTGCACGGAAGTTTGTATGTTCTCACTGTGTTTGTGTGAGTTTTCTCCCCAGCCCAGAGACATAGTGGTAAAATAACTGATTTCTAAATAAAAATAACTTGTGTGTGACTGTTTGCTTGTAAGCTCCATCTAGGCAGAGACTGATCTGCTTTTAATAAAGTTTTATGATTGTACAGCACTGTGGGATATGTTGGCACTATATAAATAAAGCATAAAAAATAATCGCCAGGCATAGTCAGAATGAATAGCACAGTTGAAATTGAAAAAAAGAAAAGAGATTCTTCCTCTTTAACATATTGGAAATCTCTGGAATAATAGCCCAATCCTTGTTATTGTTAACACATGCTATTAAAACATGTTAATGTTAACAATGCTGATTCTCACAAATATTTCACATCACTAGCAGAAGGAAAACAGAATATAAGTGTGTTAGTATACTGCACATAATGTAGTGGGAACATAGTAGCTTTGAACCAGGGGGTATATTTACTAAACTGCATGTTTGAAAAAGTTAAGATGTTGCCTTTGGCAACCAATCAGACTCTAGTTAGCATTTATTTAGTGCATTCTATAAAATGATAGCTAGAATCTGATAAATTGCTATAGGTAACATCTCCAGTTTTCAAACCCGCAGTTTAGTAAATATACCTCCTGGTCCAGGAAATTTCTGGAGACACCATGCACAAATCTGGCAGATTGTACAAGAGCTGTCTGAGGTCATACTCAGTTCAGAACTGCTGAAATGTGCACTTCCTTGTGCTTGCTGTCATGTGACTACAATCACGTATCAGTGCTGGGGGGTTTGCCTCTTATCTCTGCCATGATTGGTCCTCTCTTATTTAAATAGCAGGAAAGGCTTAGCCTCCCTGCTGGTTATAGTGTGTCACAGCAATAGGGTGTCTGGGATCCGTCTCGGGACCCCTGGGGCTAGCCTTGGCAGGAGTGTTGTGGAAACTAGGAGGCCGGATGAATGCCTTGCTCATAGAGCTTGCTCTAATCCCGTATACTGGAAGTTAGGAGGAGGAATGCTGTACTGGACCATACTGGAATAAATGTCTGGAATCTGGAGCTGATGGACTGGAACCTGGACGAAGGAACAGGGAAGACCTGAACCCAGGACCAGAGACTCAGTACCTCCAAGAACTCAGAGACTAAGACAAATATAGTACCACAGTTAGGACTGGGAAGACTCAGAACTCAGACAGAGGATATACAGGGGTGGCAACCTCCTGAACAGACTAAGCCTGGAACTGGCCCTGGACAACTCAGAACTCAGAAACTGGTTTAGGCCTGGAACTGGAAGTCGGTAACCCGAGACACAGGAATGGCTCCATAAGGCGGATGTCTCAGAACAACAACCTACTACCCCAGATAGCCAGTAGGAGAGACAGGAATAGATTGATGAGAGGAGGATCCACACAGAAGTTAACAGCTGGAATCTGTACACAAGCTGATAGAATTAAGGTGAATCCACATGAGGAATAAATAACCAAAGTATTTATTTCAGCAGGCAGAATGAAGCTGAATTCACACGAAGGGTTAATGGTTTGCAGTTCATAAAACAGCAACAGGATGAAGCTGAATTCACACAAAGAGTTAATGGTTTGCAGTTCATATAACAGCATACACGATGAAGCTGAACTCACTCAGAGGGTTAATGGTAAAAGTCCATATAACAGCATATACAATGAACCTGAACTCACTCAGAGAGTTAATGGTAGAAATCCATAGAACAGCAAACAGGGTGAAGCTGAATTCTCACGAAGGATGATGGTTGCGATCTGTATGCAGCAGACAGGATTGAAGCAGCAACTTACAGCAACTGTGGGAGTCTGTAACCAGGAACTAGGAAAGTGTTGCACTGGCAATTTGCTGAGTGTATGAGGAGACTCTTATAGTCTGCAGAGGAAGCCAATTGGTGAATGAGATCAAAACCTCTCAGCTTGATACATTTACCCCCTGGGGGTAAATGCATCAAGCTGAGAGTTTTTCGGCGGGTTTAAAAAACCAATCAGATTTTAGCTATCGTTTATTTAGTACATTCTACAAAATGATAGCTAGAAGCTGATTGGTTGCTATAGGCAACATCTCCATATTTCAAACCAGGCGGAAAATTCTCAGCTTGATACATTTACCCCCAGGTGTTCAGACTCAGCAGGATGTTAATCAAATGTCCCACCAAAGATGGCAGCCTCCAGTACTACAGACAGAAGTCATACTTGTCCCAGGATAGAATGCTGCCTTCGACCAAAAGGGAGATATACGGTGATATGGTACCGCCGAGTGGTGTAAACAGGACTAAGACACCGGCTCGTGACATAGTGCTCTTGCCCTG
Organism: Mixophyes fleayi; assembly: GCF_038048845.1. Lineage (NCBI taxonomy): Eukaryota > Metazoa > Chordata > Amphibia > Anura > Limnodynastidae > Mixophyes > Mixophyes fleayi. Next base: position 160,585,538 of record NC_134403.1, on the reverse strand, counting down.
TAGTTTGTTGTGCCTGTCCTGTTACTATAAAATTACCTTCTGTCTACCTGATACCTGACCTTGCTGTCCCCTGGTATCTCCTTGTCTGCTGCCTGCCATGACCCCTTCTTGATTGCCACTGGCCTTCGACCTTGCGCCTTAGCCTTGGTAACTTCATGCATAAGGGTTGCGTCGCTCAGCCTACTTTCGCCATGCTACCTGTTTTCTGTTTTAGGCTTTTACTACTCTGAGTATAAGACCTGGGGACATCCAAGTACCTGTGAGAATATCTACTTCTATGGGAAAGGCGGCTGCTCTAGGTGAAAAATTACGGAGCCTCATTTAGAGGTTGGGGTAAATACAGGTAAAAGATGTATTTTTTTTAACTTTGACAGAACCATAGTGCTTTGCAGGGGTGGTAAATTTAAAATGTGCGTGCAGATTTAGAGTTGGGAGGGGCACATCTTAGCTCAACTCAAAATCACACTATAAAAATAACACTGCTCAGTATTTGTGTGCTAATGTTAAAGCACCATGTACAGCACAATATGGTTTGTTTATGTGCAAATTTGGGAGTTTACATAAATATATATTTTAACTTTTTTCTTTTTTTTTAAGAACACACTAAATAAAATTCTTAATTACAAAAAAAAAATATTTTTTTTAATAAAACTCTGAACAACACTCCTTTAGAACTTCAACATTTGTGGTTTGCTCTTTTTATTTAGGATTCTCATTTGTATTCAAATTAATTTTAATTTTAACTTTTTTAAACAAAAAACCACTAAACAACATTCTTAATTACTAAAGAAAAAAATGTTTAACTTTTTTTTAATCAAACTATGAACAATATTCCTTTTGAACTTTGACATTTGAAGTTTGCTGTTTTTGTTTGAGGTTCACCATTTACAATTAAAAACCAAAGTGAAAGAATTTCAAATTTAATGAGCTAGAACATGAGCAAACCCACACATAAATTCAAACCAGCTCATACACTGTCAAACAGGCTTGAACATGATTGAACCAGCTTGAAAATGATCAGATGTTTCTCAATTTTTTTCTTTAAATGGTTAAATTCCCCCAAAAAATTCTGGATTCTATAATCAATTGATCAAACCAGTTTGGTAATCGACCACTGAACAATGGATTTTAGCTCCATGGTTCATTCACATTTCCGGTTTTATTGTTCAGTGGTCCTTAAGGCTTCATGTAATAATCAACATAAGTGTCTGTCTAGCCAATTTCTATTTTTGCAGTCCACTCTTTCATGACTGTATGTGTGGCCAAACCCAAGGGAACAAGTGAACCACTTTATTTATTTTGCCTGCTGGTCCAGATCCTCACTTCCTGGTTGTCCGTTCTCTTAGTACATCAGCATGGAAGAATGCATGTCCATTTATCTGCTGCTTCCCAGTGCACGCCTTGTGATAGTACTGAAAGGAAGAATGGGCTGTATATACTTTGTGTCTTATGACTAACCTGGGCAAACGTTTACAGTAACATTTGTTCTTTATTTTTTTAAAACACAGATTTTTATATATATAAACTGACCAATTGTAAGGATGAGGAGGGAAAAGAGCCAAAGGGGTTATGGGAGACAGCACCGTAAGGGGCTCAGGAAAAGGTTATGCCAGAAGAAAAAGATTTCACTTCAAACTGCATGTGTTCTTGTACCTTTTAATATTTATAGTCCACACAACACTTTTCTAGTGAAACACATTATTCCATGGATCGTTGTTAGGAAATCCACATATTAGACCCATATGTTGGAATAATTCTCTCTTTATATGTACTGTAGCTATAATAAATAACTGTGTGGTGTTTTAGTGCTTCTTTGTATTTTATAGCAACCAAACACAAATAAATATGTCCATATATCTGAAGTCTGCAGGAAGCCTCTGATCTTATGTTATCTTTTAAGGGAGCTCACTGTAAAAGACCAAAGGAAAGCCTTTAAGGACTATCTAGTGTCAATGAAAGGTGAAAGGATTTAAAAGAAGTCATGTGCTTCAATGTTACATGCCACTTAACCAGGAGATCCATATGACTTCTGAATAAAAATAAACAAATCCTTGCTAAGGAACTTTTACAAATGTCCTTAATCCTTTCATACCACTGACCAATCTCTTAGTGGCTGCTTATGATCTGTAGGTATACAGATGTGTATATATAGTGCCAACACACTCAGCAGCATTTTACAATTGGGAACAAACACCAATAAAACAATTCTGGATATTACCAAATAGACAAATATGCAAAAGGATTCTGGAAAATAGAAAAATAGGAGTTTGACATATTAGGTTAAGTAACACATATTGCATAATAATTCAGTGCTTGGTTGGGTTGTATGATCCAATCACATAGTAATGTTGGTTTCTCGGGTCAGTTGTCTGAATATGTGTTTTGCGTGAACTCGAGAGTTGATAACTGGATATAATAGCCTATGGAGGCTAATCAGACAGTTAGAGAATTTGCAGGGCAGGGGCAACCTAGTTGATTGTCTAGGGCGCTAATGGTTAGGGGGCACCTAAAACACTGGATGAGTAATGTCACTAATCAGAAGTTATATTACCTCCTGCAGCACCCCTACACAGAGTGCAGGCCCCTGACATAATGGAGAGGCAGACAGCAGCTTCTTATAGGTGAAAGTATTGGCATTTACGTTTCTTAATGAATCAGACCATCAATGTTTTGGTAGGATTAAATGGAAAGAATAATAGTTTCTATCTCTTACTAAAAAAAAATGAAATATTTTATTTATTAAAGGTCAGTAAGTTACAGAGTATAAATTGCACAATACATCTTAACAAGTCAAGAGATCATATAAAGGCATATAAAGAATTGGACATCTGAGTGCAAGTCAAATGTGTATATATATATATATATATATATATATATATATATATATAGAAGCAAAAATATAGAAAAATAATATAAACTGACCAATTTTAAGCATGAGGTGAGAAAGAAGCAAAGGGGAGGGCAGACAGGCACCGTAAGAAGAGGATAGAAAAAGAATATGCCAGGAGAGAAGGCTCCAATAGCAAGCTATGTGGTCATACAAATGGGGAATGGAAGTTTAAGGGGCAGATTCAATCACCTCGATGTCCATCTGTGCACCTTGGCAGCTAATACGGTACAGAAATCTCCGATCCTTTTTAGTAGAGACTGATTCGATTTGTCTCCAAGGACTGTTTGACAGAGTTTTTTCATCATACTTGACATGTACTCCATGCGATGGATGTGCCAAATCCTGTTAATAATAGATTATAATGAAGGAGGATTGAATTGTTTCCATTCTGTAGCTAGCTGCTGGCAGGTGGCAGCAGAGATTATGGGCTTATTTTAAGTCAGAGTGCAAATTGAGCGTATTTTCCTTGTTTAAAAAGAGTGCAAAACTATTGTGTATTGCCGCCCATATTCAAATCCAAATGTTTCACAAGATATGTTGTGATGTGAATAGCAGTAGAAATACATTCTGTATAAACAGTGAGTACTTTCCATAAGCGTAGACACTCATACAGACAAAAGTCATTTTTCGGAGCAATTGCATTATGTGTATTTCCAATGTATTCATATGAGAATGCACATTAATTTGATATAATCAGAAATTATAATAACTGCTAACACTATAATAGCAAACCAACTAAAACAAAACCAAAAACAAATTTACCTGTATTTTTTTTTTCTAAATAATCCATATATTTGTTAAAGGTTTTATTTTTATTTCATCTATTATTTTAATATAAGTAACTAAATAACCCTTCAATGTGTACATTCTATATTGAAAATAAATCAATGCGTACAGTTCTTTTGTTCCAGCTACTGAGGCGCATGAGTAAAAGGTAGTAAATAAAGACAGATTTTTCAAATAGGCAGAGATAGGTGGGTCAGCGCTCCCTTGTGTAGGTAAGAGGGTTGCTGCCTGCAGGGGTAGAGCTAAAGGGAAGTTCCTACCCTTGGATGGTGAGATATGTAAAAGTAAAAAGCCCCTAGGCGCAATAAGGATAACAAACAGAGAGAGATGCAGGTGATGTATACTTGTATTTTCACAATAACTAGAAATAGTAGTAATGAACAAGTTATAACGGAGCTGTAGTACAGTTCAGGTGAAAAAACAGAGTATATATATGGAGGGTATCACATGAATCAAAATGTGATATAGGTAAGGTACTGCCCCAGGTCAGGGGGATCTATGGTGTCTAGTGGTAAACACCAATAGAATGCAGAAAAATCCAGTAAATTAGGAAAACAGTTTCATGCAACATTCACATAGAGTATCGGATCAATAGTAAAGTTAATATGAATGATATAAAAATGATGAGCAGAGTAGGAGGACTGCTGGAGAATAACAATGAAACTCCAAATAATGTCCAGAACGAGTATATCTGGCAGGAGGCACAGAATATCGTGGTAGATAACCAATAATCAGTGGTTCGTTGTGGCTAAACAATATTAGTCCATGGACCTGACATATTCTGTAATGATGCAGGATGTGTAATAGAATATAGTGTCAGCCGTGCTCCGAGAGGCATTCACTGAGATCAAGGGGCATATTTAATAAAGCACGATAGTGCTTTTAACGGGTCATTAAGGTCCCACAGTGTCCTCCGCAAATTTATTAAGAGGGCATCGCAGCAGATATCATGGATATCTGCTGCTTTGCATTCCTCTTCATTTTTGGGAGCAGTCACCATTCAACAGAATGGTGACTGCTCCTGGCCGCAATCTAACAAGTCCCGAAAAAACTTTTTTTTCGGGAACTTGTCCTGTTAATGTACGCCAGGTAATCTAATGCTGTCAGCTCTGCTCTGGAGAGCAGAGCTGGACAGCGCATGTGTGGAGGGATCACATGATCCCTCCCTGTCACTCAGCGCTCTCTCTCTGCAACTATCGTTGCAGAGACAGAGAGGGGATCTGTGTGCGCATGTCCAGTTCTTGGAACTGGACATGCGCAATTGAAGAGTGAAGAGAAGACCTGGAGACAGCGCTTCCGAAGAGGGGGATAGGTATGATTTTTTTTATCACTGAAACAGCAGTTTTTCGGAACTGCTGTTTCTGTGCAGGGCTGTACATAAATGTGAGAAGTAGTTCAATCCTTATCGTTGTGATAAGGATTGAAAACTACTTTTCACTTTATGTGAATATTGATAAATGTGCCCCCAAGTGTTCAACAACTCCCGATATGATAACAAAATGTCCGGAAAATATGATTCCGCATATATGCGAGTGATGTGACACTTACCCTAAATGAGGGAATGAGGTACCTTCTACAAAGCGGCTATGGTGTCCTGTAGTGAAATGGACGGCTGCCGGGTGCAGTGTATAGAAGGCAAACGAGTGTCCAAAACTCCTGATAAAATAACAGCAGGCTTGTCTGGAGAGTAAATTCCGTGCGAATGCAGGCGGATCGGCACTTACCCTGGCCAAGGGGATAAAGTACCTTCTTGTAAAGCGGCTAGGATGTCCCGTGATGTAGCGGACGGTTGCCGGGTGTAATGTCCGAGTGTGGATAAGTCGCGGTCGCGACTGTATCCTGACAGCGCATGCGCATGCGGCTAAGGTTGAAGTATCAGGTCTTCAGACTGTGCGTTGATATGTATAGACAATGGACCACAGTCTGGGCGGTATGTAGGCGTATAACCGACGCGTTTCGCCGATAGGCTTCCTCAGGCATAACCATTGCTCCATTGTCTATACATATCAACGCACAGTCTGAAGACCTGATACTTCAACCTTAGCCGCATGCGCATGGGCTCTCAGGATACAGTCGCGGCCGCGACTTATCCACACTCGGACATTACACCCGGCAACCTTCCGCTACATCACGGGACATCCTAGCCGCTTTACAAGAAGGTACTTTATCCACTTGGTCAAGATTTTTCAAATACCTCCTAAACAGCGAATAAACAGTGTCGCCAATCAGAATCTGAGAGGTTATACCACGTAAGTCATCACTGTCATCGGGCATTTATACATGCCCTGTAGCAAGTGGATAACATACAGTAAAAAGCATCTGTAGGCTAACCACAGGAATTCAATTAGCTGCATCAATGTGAACACACCCTTAACATACATGGCCTATGTTAGACCACCATAATTCATCTCTCCAGTAGAAAGGGTCATAGGTGTCAGAGGCGTGCAAATATAAAGTTTACTTTCTAGGCATGTTCATGAAAAATGTACTCAAGATACGTTACACAAAGAGGCATATGTCCGGACTTGAATCGAGCACTATGGGGTATATTTACTAAACTGTGGGTTTGAAAAAGTGGAGATGTTGCCTATAGCAACCAATCAGATTCTAGCTGTCATTTATTTAGTACATTCTACAAAATGAAAGCTTGAATCTGATTGATTGATATAGGCAACATCTCCACTTTTTCAAACCCACAGTTTAATAAATATACCACTATATATCTTATTAACTTGTTTTGATGATGGGTTACAAATAGTACTCCCAGAAGGAAGACGGATCCATTAGGATGTTTAATTGTAGGAAAGCAAATATCTACATATTTAATGTCAAACCAGAGACCAAGACCTCAGAGGGAAAGTCCCTCCAACATCAGACAGAGTTATCAGAAGGTATATTTTTGAGCCTAGTCAACACATAGTACCAACTGTATAATAATTTATCTACATTTTTTTTATCCTTAGACAGATAAAGCTGGAAGCTGCATCCCCCAGTAGTTAGGGATCTGTGGGAAAGGCACATTTTTATTTTACTATGGAAATGCCTAAGTTATAGATACTGGAAATTTTATTAATTTGGAATGACAAATTTAGATTGCATGTCAGCAAAGAGGGTAAAAGAATTGGCCCAAATAAATAAATAAATATTACACTAATACATATAAGTCACAGGTCAGATATGACATGGATACGTTACAGCGGTATTTGAATGGTATCTCCCTTCCTGTCCTCTCCGATGATAGTAGGGAGTTTTTGGACTCACCCTTTACTCTTGAAGAGATTGATATAGCTATTATGTCATTCCCTAATGGTAAAGCCCCTGGAGTAGATGGAATCCCAATTGAATTATATAAAAAACACCAGCCCTTTTTTGTGTCTAGGTTGTTGGATACATTCAGCGAGCTGGGTGAGACTGGCGCTCTTTCCCCTTCAATGGCAGAGGCAATAGTGGTGGTGCTGCCTAAGTCAGGGAAAGATTTGTTGTACCCTGAGTCCTACCGCCCGATTTCACTTTTGTCAAATGATGTTAAGATTCTGGCAAAATTACTGGCTTTGAGGTTAAGTAGAGTGGTGCTGGAATTAATTCAAGCGGATCAGACGGGATTTATGCCGGGCAAGTCCACGTCTATCAATCTTAGAAGGCTGTATACTCTCCTGCAGGTGCGGTCACCCTCTTCTGAGAGCGAAGTTGTGGTGTCCGTGGACGCAGCCAAGGCGTTTGACTCGGTGTAGTGGCCATACCTGTGGGAGGTACTGTCCTGATTTGGAGTGGGCCCGGAATTTATAAAATGGGTTAAACTTTTGTATTCACATCCAGTGGCGTGGGTCTGTGTCAATGTGCATCTTTCTCAACAATATCAATTAGAGCGGGGTACTAGACAGGGATGCCCGTTGTCTCCAGTCCTGTTTGCATTAGCAATAGAGCCGCTGGCATGTAAGATCCGGCATGATAGAGAAATTGTGGGACTTAGATCAGAGCACAGAGAGGATAAGGTGGCATTATATGCAGATGATATGCTGCTGTTCCTTTCAGATCCCGACACTTCCCTAAAACATTTGCTGCGGGTGGTTGATGGATTTGTTTTTTTTTCTGGGATAAATCTAGCGTGTTCCCTCTGGGATGGGAGTGTCCCGTGACAATGCTAGAAGGCTTGCAGTTAAAATGGGCATTGAAATTCAAATACTTGGGAATATGGATCTCTAATACCCCCGCTGAATATGTAGAACTTAATTTGTGGCCCCCAGATCAAATACATTAAAGAAAAAACTCATGTATGGAAGAAGCTCCCACTTTCTGTCTCCGGTAGGATAAATTTAATTAAGATGATGGTGCAGCCAAAGTTTTTGTATATACTCCAGCAGTCATCTGTATATATTCCACCCTCCATTTTCCGATGCATTGATAGCTATTTGATTTCATTGGTTTGGGGAGGGGGAAGGGCTAAGGTCAAGCTCAGCTCGCTGTATAGATCCAGATCTTCTGGTGGATTTGCACTTCCTAACTTGAAACTATATTATTTTGCCTCTCAGTTGGTCCACCTTAGGGCATGGGTTTCGGAACCCGATTACCATGAGCTACATTGGGTGTTGGTACACCAATTTAATTCTAATCACACGCCCTTACAGTCACTGCTGGCGGGGCGGCTTGGTATGCGGGCTCCTCTGCTCCTGATTCAGGCAGTTAAGATTTGGACAATCTCTAATAAAATAATGAAACAAACTGACATTGATCTATGTACTCCTATCTGGGGGGCAAAGAAATTTGAGAAGTTGAATACAGTGAAGAGGGCCAGGGAGTGGTCTCGGTTGGGTGTGGTGTCGGTAGGTCAACTTTATGACACAAATGTACTTAAATCCTTCGAACAGTTGGATGGCGAATTCTCTGTACCCAGAACAATGTTTTTTTCTTACATTCAATTACGACAAGCCCTAAACACACAATTTAAAGGGGAGACATTGGTGTTTGGGGTGGATCCACTGAGGAAACAATTACAGGCCTTGGGTTACAGAGGTCTGATCTCTCGAATGTATTCATGTCTTCTGTATGAATCCACTGCAGATGATTTGGATGGTTTAAAGGAATCAGTGGGAAATAGATATTGGCCCTTTATCAGACAAGGAGTGGGGAATGGTTACAGACAGTACTAAAGGTTATACTTCATCATTAAAATTTCAACAAATACAGGTGTTTATCTTACACAGGGCCTACTTTATCCCTATTAGATTGGCAAAATTTCGCCCGGATGTTACCCCTAACTGTCCGAAATGCAATTCGATCAATGCTAACTTTTGGCACCTTCTATGGGAGTGTTCATGTATACAAATCTTCTGGCGAAGGATCAGGAGATGTATTCAGGTTACTGGAATTGAAGTGTCTCTTAGTTCACCGGCCACTTGTCTCTTTGGGCTCCGATTGAAGGGGAAAGTTAATAAACTGACAAAAATGTACATTTCACAGTTATTGATGTTGGCTAAGGTCTGTATAGCGAGGATGTGGTTGGCCCCGACAAGTCCGACGGTTAAAAATTGGAAGGCACTGGTTAATACCACCATAAGGCACGAGAGATTTGTTTATACTTGCAGACAGGCTCTGAAGAAATTTGAGAATATATGGTATAGATGGTTAGAGTCTCCATTCTATCCTGTGTCATCTAGTACAGATGCTGTATTTACTTAAATGTATGGCTCCCGCAGTTCTTATAATAAGTATCTGAGTCCATGTAATAAACCCTGCATGTGTAACATACTTATGTATAAGCATTTATGATGTATGATCCTGAACGAATAAAGCACATTTATTATTATTATGCTTTATTGTAATCTTGTAAATTCCGTCATTTAATTCTGACATGTATGCGATTGTTTTTCTTTTCTTTTTGTTGTTTGGTATGTTTATATCTTAAAAAATTTCAATAAAAATACTGGATTTAAAAAAAAAAAAAAAGAATTGTCCCAAGTTATATTGTTCATATATCTAATACCACTTGCCAGCCAGGGACCAAAGGAGATTACGGATGTACCTGAGGGAAACTGAGTTGTTATAGGGTGGTAAAATTGGAGAGGATTGTAGGGATAGTGCATGTGAATGGTTGCATAGTCCCAAATTGAAACTAGAGATGTTCACTTATCCCCATGTTTTGGTTTTGAATCTGGATTAACTTCGTGTTTTGGTTTTAGCAAAACTGCCCTCGCAGTCCTTGGAGACACATCGAATCAGTCTCTACTAAAAAGGAGCGGAGATTTCTGTACTGTATTAGCTGCCAAGGTGCACAGATGGACATCGAGGTGATTGATCCCAATTTTTTTCTAAAATCCTTATTTTCTTTTGCTAAAATCACATAATTTGGCTCTTTTTTATCCCTACATTATTATTAACCTCAATAACATTAATTTTCAATGATTTCAAGTAATTTTTCATCAAGTATCAAGAACACTGCTACCCCTCCTGTTTCTGTATGAGCAATGGCACTGAGCAATGGCAACTGGAGACTGGAGAGTGGCAAGAACATTGCTACCCCTGTTTCTGTATGAGCAATGGCACTGGATCTCCTGGGGAGGAAGGAACTTATGGAATCCAAAACCTGCGAGGTCCGACAACGCAACAATGACGTTTTGCCTCGTTTCAGATCCGAGGACGTGCGAAAGTAACGAGCCGGCTCGCGAGCTTACTCAGATCCCCTAAGTTCGGGTGGGCTCGAAGTTATGGGATCCAAATATAACAAACAAATATATAAAAGCAGCAAAATATCTAAAATTAATAGTCAAAAGAAAGTATTTCAGAAAGAAAGAACAATGATTTAAAAAGAATAACAAACAATTTCAATTTCTTAATTAGAGTGTGTTATTTGAAGATTTTTGGACTTCTTCCTATATGTTTTACAGTCAATTTAAACAGTCCAGTTTGATAATTAGATGCCCGTATAAACAATCTGATTTTAGTTAGCAGGTAAAAATTAGGTATGTAGTAGGTAGCAACGCTAAGTACCTCTTATATACAGAGGATGTATCAATTCCCATGCAACGTTTTGCATTTTATAAGCACCACAATAGAAAACATAGTCCCAAATTGCCAAGCGATAGAGACTATCAGATGTCAGAAGGCGCATTTTGGGCGCTGCGATTGTGGGAGCCAGAGACAGTAGGAAGGTGAGGACAGAACTCTGAGATGCGCCGTCACATAATATTGATTGAAATTTGGTATACCCAGACCTCCGCCTTGTGATGGCTTCTGCAGGAACAAGTCTTACTCGAGGATATTTACCTTCCCAAATGAATTGTGAGCTATCATGTTGTAGGAATTTTAAAACATAGAGAGGGACATGGATGGAAAGGGTTTGAAAAAGGAACAAAAACCTGGAAAGTACATTCATTTTGATAGCATTAATACAACCAATCCAGAAAATAAGGTTATAGGATCAAGTGTTCAGATCTTATTTAATCTGAGTGAGTTGGAAGTTTGCCTGAAATATCTGATAGTATTTGCTGGTGATATAAATTCTGTGATATTTTACTTTCCATTCTGCTGCTTGAATGGAAATGTCTGCTGTAGGGAAGCCTTCATCGTTTCAGGAAGATAAAAGTCCAGAAGAGAAAAGTCTCTGTTTTCTGGAGGTTTATTTTTTAAACTGTGAACTGACCATATCGGTCAATTTCCTTGAGGAGGTGTGGGAGAGAATGGGAAGGGTCCACCACTGTCAGTGGGAACTATCACCATAGAGAGCAACTTTGTGTTCTGTGGAATCCACCTTTACACCTGCTATTTCTTGATTGGCTCGAATTCTTGCAGCTAGGAGGATCTAAAAATATTGCATTGTTGAGTGGGGAGATGGGATAAACTTTCCGTCTGCCAATAGTGATCCCAAAGGGAAGCAAGGTAAGCCTACTCACAAAGGATGAGTGACATAAAGGCAATATCCTGTCCACATACTTTGCCAAAAACCCCATCAACCCAAGCACTCTAAACTTGAATGGCCATGAGACGATTTTATATGAGTGAAGGGATTTTTTTGGTCATGAATATAGTGGATCAAGTCAATAGTTGGTCTAGTGTTATCTGAAAACTGTCAGCACAGAATAAACCCTACTTGGTTTGGGTGTATCAGTGAGGGTAGGGCCTAACCTATTAGCTAGGATTTTAGCGTTGATTTTCAGATCAACTTTAAGTATGGATATATCAGCCTAAAACTCTGAACACTTAGAACACTGTGTGCTAGTGTTACAGCAAATGGATACTGATATAAACTTTTAGAACCAAAGATAAGAGGTCTTCGCCTATAGAAGCCATGTGTCCAGTACAGCTTGATACGCTCACAGATACTTGGATGCCCCCAGGTCTTAGCTCTAACGTAGTAGAGGTTTAAATATAGTACCGTCGCGCAGAGATTGGAGGCAGCAACCAGAACAAAGAAGGGTCGGTCCTAGGGTCAGAGGTCCATAGTAAGCAGTATAACGGAAACAGGCCAGAGGTCAGGGCTGGTAGCAGACAAGGAGAATCCAAATAACAAAGCTAAGGTCAGGGGCAATCAGAGTTCAAGCAGGGTCCATAAACAAGCCAGGGGTCACAACAGGAATCAATAATAAACAGGCAGAGTATCCACAGGACTGGAGCTGGTCAGCTATGCGTGGCACACAGACCGGTATAAACAGCAGGAAGGCTAAGCCCTCTCTGACTTAAATAGGAGAATTGGCCAATTAGGATTTTAGAGCAGCAGCCCCGTAATCAGCCACAGGAGGCTGTACACATGGAGGGACCCTATTGTGCACACGCCTGGCTGTCATCTTTGCAGGGACGCGGTGATGAATGAAAGAGCGTCACAGGGCTCACTGGTGACAGGGCAATAGCTGGGACGCATCCGAGGTAAGCAGACAAGTTGCCGTGGCAGTGACAGCTGGGTCTCTGAAAGTCTGGAGTGGAGATTTTTTGTTAGATATGAGTTAAGCCCATTGGTTTCTGCACCTATCTAAAGGGCTAAATTGTACAGTGAGAATGAGTTAAAGAAATCTCAAAATTATTTTACCTTCTCCTTAGGATCTTATGTTGTGGGCCCTCATTTATAGATATTTTATTGTGATGTTTATGTAGAGCTCCGGCCTAGATTTTAGAGGGCCTCAGCTAGTCACAAGTTTCCTCATAGATGAGAATGTGCAATTCAACCACAGTTGTTAGTGCATTCATATTAAATATTCAGTTTAGTGCAATAAAAAACCATTTGTGTGGGGGGGGGGGGAGTTGCATAAAAATGTGTCAGCACAAGCATGTGCAACGCATCTTGGTTGAACACATAAATAGGTTTATGCTCAACAGAGCAATTCCATGGACCATCCATGCAAATACTTTATGTGAACATTGCATATTTTTTTTATTGTGACTGAAATCCAAATGGTTTGCAAAGTGACAAAGTGATTTAATACCCTGTCCCACAAACTGAAATCCAGCAGATTATTGTGGATAGTCTATACTACAACACTATCTAAGAAGAAAACTACTTTTGCTCAGGCTAATTGGCTCAACTGCCAATTATTTTCTTTATTCATCATACTGACCACACACCTTTGGACTACAGTATTAGTGCTATAAGAAAATTCATTATGGGAATGGGTAGTAGGACTAACGGACTCTATACATTGCAAAATTGCAGTGGAGGACAGCATGGTGACTAAGTGGTTACCACTTCTGCCTCACAGCACTGGGGTCATGAGTTCAATTCCCGACCATGGCCTTATCTGTGTGGAGTTTGTATGTTCTCCCTGTGTTTGCGTGGGTTTCCTCTGGGTGCTCTGGTTTCCTCCCACACTCCAAAAACATACCAGTAGGTTAATTGGCTGTTATCAAAATTGACCTTGGTCTCTGGGTGTGTATGTTAGGGAATTAGACTGTGAGCTCCAATGGGGCAGGGACTGATGTGAGTGAGTTCTCTGTACAGCGCTGCGGAATCAGTGGCGCTATATAAATAAATGATGATGATGATGATGATGAAAGGCAGTTGATCGGGCTCTGACAATGACTATATGGCATGTAACAGGCACAGCAGTCCTTTCTCCCTTCTGGCTGCAATCAGTAAACCCAGAACACATATTTCTCAGTTTCAGGTCTTAGCTAGATCCTTTCCACTGACTTATACACATACATATGGTATATGCACAGAGGCTTCCACTTTCCATAGCCTACTAGCACTCACCAACAGGGCATTGTTGGCTTAACTAAGTCACACAAAACAAATGTATTGTACATATATTTAAAAATGCACTTAAATCAGGGATATGCACGTCCCTATTCAGCAAGGGAGGGATGTAAGACATAAAAAGATATGTCTGTTATTGAATATAGGTTTAGGTGCACTCTGCTCTAACAGACAATACACTGCAAGATACATATGTGGCATATAAAGTCCCAAAAGAATGCACAGGAAAAACAAACCTATTAATGTCACTTGTTAATAATGTCATCATTAATGAGAAAACTTTTTTATCTAAAAAGTAAGTCCCCCCACCTATAAAATACATTTACGAGGATGTTATGAATGTCTACTGTACATAAAATGCACTTTTACAGTTGCTCTTGATTGCAAACACATGTTACAGCATGCATACACGATCATCATCAATAGTAATCAGCACTTACAACAGATCTGTAGCTGGTGTAAATAACAAGACAGAACAACATATACCTTTGAGATGCCCAAAGCTTGAATGGAACATTGCTGTCTGTGCTCGAGCTTGGCACACCATTACTGTTGTTATGTTTGTGTTGCTCCATATTATGTTTTTTTTCCTCCTCTGTTGTCTCAGAAATCTATTCAAAATTTTGCTGAATGTCAGAGCTGTGTTTCTGCTGCTGGGCAACCATACTCATCCTGCTTTCTGAGATTCTAACAGGGATTCCACTTTGCAGATGATTTATCAGATTTTGCAAGACTAATCACTGCTCACTACCTAACAGCTGAGCAGTGAACACTTTCAGCTCACATGATTTCTACCCAGCAACTGATTGGCCAGGCCATACATAAATACACTTATTGCTATAATTGCCTCTTGGTGTTAAGTTTACCTAGCCTTGTTCCTGTGTCTGCATTCTTTAACTTGTTATTGTCACGGGCACTAGGAGTCTTTACCCAGGGATCACCAGATGGTAGGCTTACCAGAGCAATGTAGATGGTAATAGGGTACTCTGGTAGCTGGGTGATCACGGAACATGAAATGATGGCCGATGAGATGCTCAGGAAAGTCTATGACTAGCAACACTGGTAATAATGAGGTAATGATACACAAGGAACTGTATGGACAAGGACACGTGAAGGTAGTCAGTGGTCTGCGATAGCAAGTTGTACCACTGCTATAGTGAGGAGGAATGTCCAACAGAAACAAGGAGGTGATGAGAGTCAGCGGTCTGCGGGTAGCAAGTTGTACCGCTGTCTGAGTGAAGGAATGGAATCCAAGTGGAGGTATCCAGGTAGTCAGTGGTCTGCGGTAGCAAGTTGTACCACTGCTATGTGAGAGGATAATGGAACAGGTGATACCGGAAACAGGGATCAGTGGTCTGACATCAGCAAGTTGTACCACTGCATATATATGTGAGGAGGTGCACGGGGGAAGACTGCAACACAGGATATACACAGGCACTTTATACACGATCCACAGTAATATGCACAATATAGGTATATATATATGTAAATGACTGATCAGGTCTGCAATCTAGAAAGTCTCTTGAAGTAGTCCAGCACAATGATAACACAGTCAATGATGGCAATAGACTCAGCGGATAGCAGACTCCAGAGAGAACCAAACACAGTCCAGCAAGATATGCAATACACAGCACAGTCAATGAGAAGTATGCATACCGTGGTTCAGCAGTAGCAGTCAGATGGGATTGCAGCGGTACCTGAGCGGCTGGAGGCCGACTGGATAGGAAGTCCCTGGATAGGAGAAGCAGCGGTCTAGCAGGTGCAGCGCACAGGTGAGTAGACCGACAGGGACACGAATCCACAGGAGTCAGCAACACGTGGAACTGGACTCATAGGAAACCCAGGAGAATGGAGATGATCCAGCAGAGGGTAGTAGAAGAGATACAAATCCAATGCTGACAGGAGGGTAGAGGCCAGTGGAACACGTGAAGGCGTGGAGAGTGGATCAGCAGGAGATGGACGATAGCGCTGACCACAGCGGCAGGACTCAGCGGCACACGGAGGTAACCAGTAGCAACCACAGGAACCAACAGCGATGGGAAACAGGAGTGCAGCGCAGGGCAGGAGCTGTAGATCACGAAGTGTAGCAGATGGTAATGAAAAGCGGCAGTCTCGAGGAAGTCACAGCAAAGATGAGATGAGAGTGTAGTGCACGGAGGCAGCGGATAGTAATCAGCTGGCAGTCACGATGTTGAACACAGGCGAGTTGCAAGCAGGAGACTGTAGTGCACAGAGGCAGCGGATAGTAGTCAGCTGGCAGTCACGATGTTGAACACAGGCGAGTTGCAAGCAGGAGACTGTAGTGCACAGAGGCAGCGGATAGTAGTCAGCTGGCAGTCACGATGTTGAACACAGGCGAGTTGCAAGCAGGAGACTGTAGTGCACAGAGGCAGCGGATAGAAATCAGCAAACAGACTTGATGAGAAGCAGGTGAGTGAGGTAAAAGCTGGAGTGCACGGAGGCAGCGGATAGCAATGAGCAAACAGTCACATTGATATAAAATAACGTTGAAGTGGTGTAGAAGACTGTAGTGCACGGAGGCAGCGGATAGGAATCAGCAAACAGTCATGATGATAAAGTTGATGGTAGAAGTGGTATGGAACCACAGTAGTAGAAGTGGTTTGGAAACCACAGGAATCAGCAGCACTGAATACACAAGTAATACAGGAACACCTTCAGAGACTCATGAGGAATGAGACTCCAAGATCAGGCAACGTGGTAGTGACCACAGGTGCTTAATATAGGGAGGTTGCCTGATCTGCCAATTAAGTTAAAGGGGTATACACTGAAGTATAGAAAAGGGCTGCGCATGCGCAGACCCTCAGGATGGTGGACGGCCACGGTTCCTAAATGTCCGGGAAGAGGCACTCACGGTCCGGTGAGTGACAGTACCCCCCCTTTTAAAGGTGGGCACAGAACGCCTGGAACCGGGCTTGTCCGGATTTTTGGAGTAAAACTTCTTCAAAAGGGCAGGAGCATTAAGATCTTCAGCTTTGATCCAAGAGCGCTCCTCAGGACCAAAGCCCTTCCAATGAACGAGGAAGTGGAGGACTCCTCGCGAAATTTTTGCATCTAGTACCTCGGTAATCTCAAAATCCTCCTCCTGATGGACTTGAACTGGCTGCGGAGCTGAGGGAGGAGTTGAAAAACGGTTGATAATAAGAGGTTTGAGCAAAGATACATGGAAGGCATTAGAAATCCGAAGACTCTTAGGAAGAAGAAGTTTCACACATACTGGATTGATAACTTGAATGATCCTATATGGACCAATAAAACGAGGGGCGAATTTCATGGATGGAACCTTCAAACGAATATTTTTTGTGGATAACCAGACACGATCTCCAATTTTTAGTGGTGGAATAGCCCGCCTCTTCTTATCAGCGAAAGATTTATATTTGACAGATGTCTTCTTCAAACAGGTTCTAACCTGAGACCAGATATTTTTAAAGGTCTGACAAACAGTCTCCACCGCAGGAACTTGGGTGGGCGGGAGGGCAGGAAATTCCGGAAAAGACGGATGGTGACCGTAGACCACAAAGAATGGAGTTTTGGATGATGACTCATGGTACATGTTGTTATGGGCGAACTCAGCCCAAGGGAGTAACTCTACCCAGTTGTCTTGATTGGCTGATGAAAATATCCTTATAAAAGTCTCAAGATCTTGATTGACACGTTCGGTTTGTCCATTGGATTGTGGATGGTAAGAAGATGAGAGTGCTAATCGTATGCCCAAGGTTTTACAAAGGGCTCGCCAGAATCTGGACACGAATTGTACTCCTCTATCAGACACAATCTCAGATGGACATCCATGGATACGGAAGATCTCTTTAATGAAATGTTCAGCCAGGATAGACGAGGAAGGCAAACCAGACAGAGGGATGAAATGAGCCATCTTCGAAAATCTGTCCACTACGACCCAAATAGTGTTATGGTTCTTACTAGGTGGTAAGTCAGTAACGAAATCCATACTAATATGGGTCCATGGTTTGGACGGAATGGGTAGTGGTCGCAGCAACCCTGCTGGGGTTCTGCGGGAGGATTTGAATTGCGAACATAATTCACAGGAAGAAATGAACTCTTTGACGTCTCTCCTCATTGAAGGCCACCAGTAACTTCGAGAGAGGATCTCAAAAGTCTTGTGTTCACCGGCGTGTCCAGAAAAACGAGAGGCATGGAACCACGAAAGGATTTTCCTCCTTAGAGTAGGAGGCACGAGGGTCTTCCCAAATGGTAGCGTTTTGGTGGATGAAGCAGCCAGTGAGATACATTTGGGGTCTAGAATGGTATGGTTGGAAACCTCTTCTATATCAGAGGACGTAGCAAAGGCTCTAGATAAGGCATCAGCTTTTTTGTTCTTGGCAGCTGGTTTGAAGGTAATTATTAATTCAAAACGGGAAAAGAAAAGAGACCATCTTGCTTGACGAGGGTTCAAGCATTGGGCAGACTGGAGATATGACAAGTTCTTATGATCCGTGAAGATCGTCACCGGATGGCGAGCTCCCTCCAACAAGTATCTCCATTCCTCTAATGCGGCTTTGATAGCCAGTAATTCCTTGTCTCCGATGGTATAATTCTTCTCTGCGGGTAGGAGACCCCGAGAATAGAAGGCACAAGGGTGGAATTTTTGCTGTTCCGAGCGTTGGGAGAGAATAGCTCCTAAGCCCACATTAGAGGCATCTACTTCTAGGAAAAAAGGGAGTGTCACATCAGGCTGACGAAGGATTGGAGCCGAAGAGAAGGACTCTTTTAATGTTTGAAAGGCTTGAATAGCCTCAGTAGACCATTGCTTAGGATTAGCCCCTTTACGAGTCAGGGCCACAATAGGAGATGCAATGGAAGAAAAGTCTTGAATGAAGCGTCTATAGTAATTGGCAAAACCTAAAAAACGCTGGATGGCACGAAGAGTAGTTGGCTGGGGCCAATGTAGTACAGCATTTACTTTGTCAGGATCCATCTTCAGACCAACTCCGGAAACAATATACCCCAAGAATGGAATCTGGGGTAATTCGAATGAACATTTTTCTAATTTACAGAACAATGAATTTTTCCGTAGCCTGGAGAGGACTTCTGCCACATGTTGGTGGTGAGAAGGCAGGTCCTGTGAAAAAATCAATATGTCGTCCAGGTAGACGACGACACATACATATAATAAGTCCCGAAAAATCTCATTGATGAAGCCCTGAAAAACAGCGGGGGCATTACATAGCCCGAAAGGCATTACCAGATATTCGTAATGCCCGTCTCTGGTGTTAAACGCCGTCTTCCATTCGTCACCGGAACGGATTCTGATTAAATTGTAAGCACCACGAAGATCCAACTTAGTAAAAATACGGGCTCCCTTAATGCGGTCAAATAGCTCAGTGATCAACGGAATGGGATACCGGTTCTTGATAGTAATGGCATTGAGTCCACGAAAATCTATACAAGGGCGTAATGATCCATCCTTCTTTTTGACAAAGAAGAACCCAGCTCCAGCGGGCGAGGTGGAAGGTCGAATGAACCCACGCTGGAGGTTCTCCCGTATATATTCAGATGTAGCTTGAGTTTCAGGTAACGAGAGTGGATAGACCCGGCCTCTGGGAGGAGTCTTGCCAGGAAGAAGATCAATCGGACAATCCCAAGAACGATGAGGAGGAAGACGTTCAGACTGAGCTTTATCAAAAACATCGGTAAATGAAGCATATTGAGGAGGGAGTCCCGGTGAAATAGCTGAAATGGAAGCTTGCTGTACCTTGAGAGGAATGACTTGGGAAAGGCAATGATGGTGACATTCAGGCCCCCAAGACGTGACTTGAGGGGTGCGCCAGTCAATCTGGGGAGAGTGACACTGAAGCCATGGAAGGCCTAGGACAATCGGACTTGTCGTAACAGGAAGAATTAAAAACGATATCTCTTCATGATGCAGAGCACCAATCTGAAGGGTTACTGGAGACGTACTCTGGGTGATGAGACCGTTGATGAGACGTGATCCATCGATAGCCGTCACAGTAATGGGAGTTTTTAAGGTAATCATTGGTAGAGACCATTGATTAACTAACGATTTGGAAATAAAATTTCCTGCTGCTCCGGAATCAATCAATGCCTGTGACTCAAAGGTCTTGGTAGCAAAGGAAATAGTCACATCAAAAGCGCAGACTTTAGATTTCATAGACGATGGAGAGGACTCCAGGGACCCTAACTTCACCTCTCCAGAACTAGTTAGGGCCTGGCATTTCCCGATCTCTTAGGGCAGGAGCTGAGGACATGAGTGGAATCAGCACAATAGATACAGAGTCTATTCTTGACTCTTCGTTTCCTCTCCTCAGAAGATAACTTGGAACGTCGAATCTCCATGGGAATCACAGCGGGTGACACTGGACGAAATTGAGGGTTAGAGCGAAAAGGTGCTTTAGCAGAAGTCGTTTTCTCAGCCTCTCTTTCACGAAATCTCATATCAACACGATGGCATAGAGAGATCAAATCTTCAAGTGACGAAGGAAGCTCTTGGGTAGTCAGTGCATCTTTAATTTTATCGGAAAGCCCCTGCCAGAAGGCGGCAACTAGGGCTTCAGTGTTCCACTGAAGTTCAGAGGCTAAGATCCTAAATTGAATGACGTACTGGCCTACAGTATGAGATCCTTGTCGCAGACGGAGGATGCTGGAAGCAGCGGAGGTCACACGACCTGGTTCATCGAACACACTTCGGAATGTAGAAATGAATTTGGCACTATCTTGTAATATTGGATCGTTCCTCTCCCACAGAGGGGAGGCCCAAGCCAGGGCTTGTCCTGAAAACAAAGAGATAAGATAGGCCACTCTGGAACGATGGGTAGAAAAATTTTGAGGTTGGAGCTCAAAATGGACTGAACATTGGTTAAGGAAACCCCTACAAGTTTTGGGGTCTCCATCGTACTTTGACGGAGTAGGCAGGTGAAGCGTGGAAGCTATAGACACCTGGGATGGCAATGGGGAAACGGAGGAAAGCACAGGAGCTTCAGTAGTAGCTGTCACAGTCTGTCCAGATGTTCCTTGGGAGGTTAATGACTGATAACACTGAAGTAACAGCTGTTGGCGGGCATCCTGTTGCTCCACACGGCTAACCAGATGTTGCAACATCTCTTTGGCGGTAGGTTCCACATCTGGGTCTGTCATGGCCTGATCTTACTGTCACGGGCACTAGGAGTCTTTACCCAGGGATCACCAGATGGTAGGCTTACCAGAGCAATGTAGATGGTAATAGGGTACTCTGGTAGCTGGGTGATCACGGAACATGAAATGATGGCCGATGAGATGCTCAGGAAAGTCTATGACTAGCAACACTGGTAATAATGAGGTAATGATACACAAGGAACTGTATGGACAAGGACACGTGAAGGTAGTCAGTGGTCTGCGATAGCAAGTTGTACCACTGCTATAGTGAGGAGGAATGTCCAACAGAAACAAGGAGGTGATGAGAGTCAGCGGTCTGCGGGTAGCAAGTTGTACCGCTGTCTGAGTGAAGGAATGGAATCCAAGTGGAGGTATCCAGGTAGTCAGTGGTCTGCGGTAGCAAGTTGTACCACTGCTATGTGAGAGGATAATGGAACAGGTGATACCGGAAACAGGGATCAGTGGTCTGACATCAGCAAGTTGTACCACTGCATATATATGTGAGGAGGTGCACGGGGGAAGACTGCAACACAGGATATACACAGGCACTTTATACACGATCCACAGTAATATGCACAATATAGGTATATATATATGTAAATGACTGATCAGGTCTGCAATCTAGAAAGTCTCTTGAAGTAGTCCAGCACAATGATAACACAGTCAATGATGGCAATAGACTCAGCGGATAGCAGACTCCAGAGAGAACCAAACACAGTCCAGCAAGATATGCAATACACAGCACAGTCAATGAGAAGTATGCATACCGTGGTTCAGCAGTAGCAGTCAGATGGGATTGCAGCGGTACCTGAGCGGCTGGAGGCCGACTGGATAGGAAGTCCCTGGATAGGAGAAGCAGCGGTCTAGCAGGTGCAGCGCACAGGTGAGTAGACCGACAGGGACACGAATCCACAGGAGTCAGCAACACGTGGAACTGGACTCATAGGAAACCCAGGAGAATGGAGATGATCCAGCAGAGGGTAGTAGAAGAGATACAAATCCAATGCTGACAGGAGGGTAGAGGCCAGTGGAACACGTGAAGGCGTGGAGAGTGGATCAGCAGGAGATGGACGATAGCGCTGACCACAGCGGCAGGACTCAGCGGCACACGGAGGTAACCAGTAGCAACCACAGGAACCAACAGCGATGGGAAACAGGAGTGCAGCGCAGGGCAGGAGCTGTAGATCACGAAGTGTAGCAGATGGTAATGAAAAGCGGCAGTCTCGAGGAAGTCACAGCAAAGATGAGATGAGAGTGTAGTGCACGGAGGCAGCGGATAGTAATCAGCTGGCAGTCACGATGTTGAACACAGGCGAGTTGCAAGCAGGAGACTGTAGTGCACAGAGGCAGCGGATAGTAGTCAGCTGGCAGTCACGATGTTGAACACAGGCGAGTTGCAAGCAGGAGACTGTAGTGCACAGAGGCAGCGGATAGTAGTCAGCTGGCAGTCACGATGTTGAACACAGGCGAGTTGCAAGCAGGAGACTGTAGTGCACAGAGGCAGCGGATAGAAATCAGCAAACAGACTTGATGAGAAGCAGGTGAGTGAGGTAAAAGCTGGAGTGCACGGAGGCAGCGGATAGCAATGAGCAAACAGTCACATTGATATAAAATAACGTTGAAGTGGTGTAGAAGACTGTAGTGCACGGAGGCAGCGGATAGGAATCAGCAAACAGTCATGATGATAAAGTTGATGGTAGAAGTGGTATGGAACCACAGTAGTAGAAGTGGTTTGGAAACCACAGGAATCAGCAGCACTGAATACACAAGTAATACAGGAACACCTTCAGAGACTCATGAGGAATGAGACTCCAAGATCAGGCAACGTGGTAGTGACCACAGGTGCTTAATATAGGGAGGTTGCCTGATCTGCCAATTAAGTTAAAGGGGTATACACTGAAGTATAGAAAAGGGCTGCGCATGCGCAGACCCTCAGGATGGTGGACGGCCACGGTTCCTAAATGTCCGGGAAGAGGCACTCACGGTCCGGTGAGTGACAGTTATATCTTCTGCTGCTGGATTCAGTGTGTTTGACCTTGGCTTTGTTTAGTGGATTTTGATGTTGGATATGTGCCAGCCCTTCAACTCTCTGCCTGTTTATTGACCTTGTGTTCCTCTCCTGTCCTCCGACCCGGCTTGCCAATTGACCCTGTCTTGTTTTGTCTACGTGTTGTTCCATAGCTGCGAGTTTCCCTGACTCTTTCTCACTCACGGCTGTTAACAACTGGGATCAAGTCCAGGGGGCATCCGAGTACCAGTGAACAGTGTGGTTTCAGGAAAGGTGGCTTCTGATGGTGAAAAATATCCTGCTCCATAGGTTGTGTATAGGGGTTATCAGCCGCTAAATGGGAATTTTATAATAACTGTACATTGAGTACATGCACATGGCAATTCCCGCTCCACCATCATTTCATTCACCCATGAAACATAGGCTGTAAGGGTCCTTTGTGCTCAAAGATTAATTGGACGTCGTTGCTGTGTTCACTGGCGCTTGGTCCAGTTCTGGGCATGCGCAGAGTGATTGTACGCATTATACAGCACATATCAGCATTTACGTCCCTTAATGAATAAGGCCCTGTATGTTTAATACCCCTTCATCTAAAGAGATACTAAAAAGCTCAGTATAAAAAGCAAACAGCCAGACCACTGCTATGTCTCTGCAGACATCTACAGGCTTCTAACTAACCAGCTGCCACGTAATACAAAATTGCTAACCATGGAGGGCTACATTTAAAACAATTAACTTCTAACCTTCTTGCTTTTAATAATACTTGTTGTCAATTCACACTCAGCCAAATCTTCTTACATATTTTTTTAGCTCAACCTGAACAAAGCTATTCACACTCTTGGTACAACTGGAATGAATACGAGGCAGAGTAGTCAAGTTATAAGGTAGTGAAAGGTAGTTGGCTCATACTAAATCACCACTTCTGCAAGTGAGGTGAAAGAACTGGATTCCTATAAGTCACATCTTCCATTTCCAGTTATACATTGAAAAATGAGGAGGTTTGACTGTAAAAGCTATTTCTTTTTTGGCCCATAGTGTACATTTAGTTTGCACGCAGCTGCAGTCTGCATTAAGGTCTTATGAAAAGATGATGAGCTTATTGCTTAGCATTTTAAAGTCAAACTTCATCCAAAAATGAAGAATTCTTTTCATACCCTTCCATAATAAAATTGATATTTCATCATATCACATGTTGTCATGGATTGTTTAACTAATACTTAAGCATATAAATTAATCCTTTAATTGACAATTTGCCTATGTTGAAATTGAACATCACACACCAGTTTTCAAGCAGACAACATTTATTTGAATCATCACTTCATGACTATGATTTTTTCATCATCATCATCATCAACATTTATTTATATAGCGCCAGCAAATTCCGTAGCGCTTTACAATTGGGAACAAACATTAATAAGACAATACTGGGTAATACATACAGACAGAGAGGTAAGAGAAACTTGCTCGAAAGCTTACAATCTATAGGACAATGGGAGTTAGAAACACTAGGGCATGTGCTACATCATATTGCACAATGCACCAGCCAGACTGCAAAGGTAAAAGTACTGAGTGGGCTGTGTGTGTTGCAATGTTGGTCAGAAGGTTGTTGTCTTGCGTTAGCAGTGTAGAGGATGGTAATAGGGTAATCTAGGGAAATTAAGATGATGGTTGAGGAATATCATAACCTTGTCTGAAGAGGTGGGTTTTCAGTGAACGCTTAAAGGTTTGAAGACTAGAGGAAAGTCTTACTGTGCGTGGGAGGGAATTCCCCAAAGTAGGTGCAGTCCGGAAAAAATCCTGTAACCGAGAATGGGAGGATGTGATGAGAGTGGAGGAGAGACGTAGATCTTGTGCAGAACGAAGGTGTCGAGTAGGGAGATATTTCGAGACAAGTGAGGAAATGTATGTCGGTGCAATTTTGTTGATGGCCTTGAATGTTAGTAGAAGAATTTTATATTGGATTCGTTGAAATACAGGCAGCCAATGTAGAGACTGACAGAGTGGCTCAGCAGAGGAATAACGGTTTGTAAGGAAAATCAGTCTAGCCACTGCGTGCAAAATAGATTGTAGGGGTTCAAGTCTGACTTTGGGAAGACCAGTAAGGAGGGAATTGCAATAGTCGATGCGGGAGATGATGAGTGCAGGAATTAATGTTTTTGCTGTGTCTTGTGTCAGATATGTGCATATTCTGAAAATGTTCTTTAGGTGTATGTAACATGATTTAGATATAGAGTTGATGTGGGGAATAAACGACAGTTGTGAATCAAGGATTACACCTAGGCAACGAGCTTGCGGGGTGGGATTTATGGTCATGTTATCGACAGAAATAGAAATGTCAGGCAGGAAGCTTCTGTTTTTGGGTGGGAATATTATTAATTCAGTTTTTGAGAGATTGAGTTTGAGTTGGTGAGAAGACATCCAAGATGAAATGGCAGAAAGACAGTCAGTAACGCGAGACAACACAGATGGTGAGAGATCAGGAGAGGATAGATAAATTTGTGTATCATCCGCATAGAGATGATACTGAAATCCAAAGGAGCTTATTAGTTTTCCAAGAGAAGTGGTGTAGATAGAGAATAGCAGAGGACCTAGGACTGAGCCTTGTGGAACTCCAACTGATAAAGGAAGCGGAGCAGAAGTGGATCCAGAGAAATTAACACTGAAAGAGTGATTAGATAGGTAGGATGAGAACCAGGATAGGATGAAAATAAAATCTAGGATGTAAAATATAAAAATATATATTATATATCAAGCACTTTATATATGGAATGTTTGTAAATGCTTGACATGAAAATGGCGTACAATGTTCTTCAATTACTATCCTGGTAAACTACATTTTTGAACATCAATAAATGGTAGTTAATATTGTTTGGTAGGGCAATTATGAAAAGTGTTCCATAGGTAAGGTAGCTGTAGATGAGTAGGTGTTACCCATAGCAATCAATTAAGCATTTGCTTTTATTGTCTAAGCCAGGGATGGGCAACCTGATATACTACTAGGGGGACATGTGTGGGCCCATTGGAGGTATCAGTGACATATAAGATAATTTTGGAGTGCTATCTGAGAACCTGTAAGAATCTAAGTGGGGATCTGAGTGCATATTGCGATCTGAGTGCATGTGGGTGTTGTGTGGCAAGTGGGGGTCTGAGGGAATTTAGGGATATTTTGGAGCAAGTGGCAGATCTGAGTAGCATGTGGTGAAATTTTGGATGCGTGATGTTTGCATACAAAGGTAGCTTTCAGGCTGCTTTCTTGAAATTAAGTTTAATATGTTGCCCCTTTGAAGTTTGGAGGGACACACATGTGGCCCTAGAAGTATATCAGGTTGCCCATCACTGGTTTAGACAATAAAAGCAAATGCTTAATTGATTGCTATGGGTAACACCTACTCATCTACAGTTACCTTACCTATGGAACACTTTTCAAAAATGGAGCTACCCTACCAAATAATATATACTACCAGTTGTTGATGTTCAAAAACGTTTTGTTGCATTTATTATATTCTGTTATAGGAGCAGCATTTAAAGTATACATATACAAGAAAGAGCACACCTTGTTTTATATGTCTATTCTACCCAATATGGAGAGCGGCACTCAGACTGCATTTATAATACATGACTCCAGGAACAGAGACTTGAATGAAGTTTTCAAAAGTTCTTTGCCTGTAGACAGCAACATGGAAACACATGATGATTTCTGTTCTCAATATATCTATTATGAGAAACTTTGTGAGACAGAAACCAGGTTATGGTGAGATGTTACCACCTTATCCATATATTTAAAAGAAGAATTAATCCCTAGAGGCTTAAAACTTTCTAAGAATCCTACATTTGCACTAGTCCAATTACATTTCTATGGAAGATGGAATAAAGTCTTGGATAGTTGCCCTCAAGAACTTATTAAACTGATAATAGAGGGTAGACAATTAGCTCTTAATCAATCTAATTTGAAAATTAGCAATACAGAGAGAATTTTCAGTCCCCTCAAAGATTTGGAATATTTTAAACATCCTGTTGCCTTAACCAAAGCAAAAATCGATAAATTAGAAAAAAATAACTATTACTAGAAAACAAAAGAATTTTTGGAGAGATATAAATAAGAAAAAGAATGAAGATATCACTAAGGCTAGGAACACTGCTAAACAGAAGGATGGTCCAACAATAATTGACCACTATCAAGAAAAAACATCCATTAATAGAATACAGCTGATTAAGAAACCCCCTAAATTTGTAGACAAGAAAGAGTCTATCAACCGTACAATAAAAGCAATTTCCCCTACTCCCCAAGGAGAAAGAGTCAATAGTCTAGAGAGGAAACCATGAGGAAGTCCTTTATACAAGGGGAGAAAGATGTAAATGTCCAATTGGGAACTATAGCAAGGACTCTTATGTCCAATATTCAAAACTAAAGCACTAATAAAAAGTAAAGGAATCTTTCCAAAGACTCAGAGGATTTTTTAGATTTCCTTATCAGATTTTCTGGAAAAACCCCCTGCAGAACACACTTCCCAAGTGAAAAAAAAGAAACTCACCAGAACACACGTAGAGGCACACAAGGTGGGAATTATAAGAGAATAAAGAACTGCGATAACTCTAGAAGCAAGAAACAGAAAGATAATATATATATATATATATATATATATTTATTTATTTATTAAGAAAAATAACATATTATGCAGCACCAGTGCTTTTTTTGTAGGAACTCACATCACGTAGTCAATAACTGTACATACACCCACACACGTCAGTTGTGTAACGAAACATACTGGTCGCCGCCCACAGTAAGCACTCAGCGCGCGACCACACGTCCAATCACAACCTGAGCAGCGCCACAAGCTGAGCAGTGCCATCACAACCAGCGTGGACGAAGTACGCATGCATTGGACTCAACACACAAGCAGCCCGCATGCAACATTTTAATGATTTTGCCGCCGACCTGCTACGCTCGACAGGGCGATTCAAGTACATGTGAACCAAACATCAACTGTTCAAAAGTTACTTTTAAAACTTGGAAACTCCGTCAAAAAAGGTGCCGGAACTCAGTTTCGGTGAATTCTTTGACAAAAAAAGCAATGTGCAGCACTGAACATTGAGGAGGTTGTGATATAAACAAATGACATACAGTGATACAATATGGATGGTCATGCCAAAAAGAGTTTACAATCTAAGTAGGAACTCTGAAGGCAAGTTGCACACAAGTGTATGATATGTACGCTGTATTCAGAGTTGGAGATGCGCACAACTATGAATGAGTAGCAGATGTGACAACAGACATATTTTCACAATATGAGCATGAGCAGTGTGTAAAAATGCAAACATAAGCTATGTGATGGGACGTACATCTCACTCAGTATCAGGCCCATAATCATAGGCATGTACTTAAATCTATTGAAAATTTTATGAAAGAAATGTTAGTTTTGTATTAAAAATAGGGTTGACGTAGTGATGCCATAATTGATGATATAAATTTATTTTAATTATGCAAAGTCTCATTGCTGGAATATGATAGGACTTCTTGTATCCATGACATTGGACTGTTGCCTCCAAAGTTGAGATAAAGATTAAGAGGTATATTTACTAAACGACGGGTTTGAAAAAGTGGAGATGTTGACTATAGCAACCAATCATATTCTAGCTATCATTTATTTAGTGCATTCTACAAAATGAAAGCTAGAATCTGATTGGTTGCTACAGGCAACATCTCCAATTCTTCAAACCCGCAGTTTAGTAAATCTAGCCCTAAATGTTATTATGTCTCCCTTGTGGAACCTATAAATCATGCATGTATGTTCATTGAGTTTGAAAATGGTTAATAACATCTGATGTTTAATTGTCTATTGTACATTTCTGGCCTACTTCAATAAAAATTGTTTGAAAAAAAAAATATTGGGATAGTTTAGGATTTATTTGTATGTGCAATTTGACCATTCAGGGCGAATATTTTCCTCATTTGTTTAAGCTTTGTTTTTCTCCCTTTGTTCTATAAATAGTGGTTCTAGATCCCTATTTCCAGGACACTGATAGGGTATTCTGGTTGATGATTAAACTATCCCCAATTTAACCTCTTTATCCTTCATAAGCTGCACAAGTTCATCCTTCAAAGCAAATTTTGTTTGGCAAGCAGAAAACAAATTTAATCCGTTTTCCAAAGCAAAAATAGTAAGCAGGCACACAGGGGAGGGCTGGCAAACTTCAGCCCGGGGTGCAAAACTCAACTCAGCAGCCTATTTTAAAGGAAAAATGCAGATGTCCCCCTGACCCCCAGCCCAGCCTGTCCCTGCAGGCACAAATCAAAGTAGGGGGTGGCTGGACAGGGGGGCATTTACCCCTGGGGTCGGTTCCATAGTGGGCTGCACACAGGTTAACAGTGGCTAAGAGTACTAGTACCAGAAGCTCAGACTATCACCAGCACTGAAGAGACAGTGAGACCAGAATATATAGTGTTTGATTGAAACACCTGTCTGTGTCTGATGACTCACGCTCAGCTGCAGGTATTGAGCATTCAAAGATGATGAGGTCAAGGGCCAACAGTAACCGTAGCAACAGGATAACATGAATCTGGTATCTAGCTCAGAGCAGCCTTGTTCTGAGCAGCTCATCTTCTAACAGGCAGCTGCTATTTGTGAATAACAAGTTGATCCAACAAAGGAATAAGTAGCAGTATGAGTAGTCAGTACTGGACTAAAGCTGGGTACACACTACAGAAATTTCGACCAACTTTTTATGTAGAGCGATTTTACATGTGATTGATGATCCGATCGCTCGGTCCAAGGACTGCATACACACTAGCCTTGTTTAGGACGATAAAGGGAAGGGCGGATGTCCCTTTAGCGACTTTTTACAGCCATGTTGTCGTGAGCAATGACTGTAATTTCGTACTCACTGTTGTGGATCGGTCGGAAGTTTATACACACTACACAGCGGAAACAAGATTGGACCGAAAATATTAAACGGTACGACCAACCAAATGAGGCGATAATCGTCCATTTGGGCAGACTTTCGACCATCGTGTCACTGCACACACTGACCCGACTTTTGAACGAGCGGTCGTATGTCGGCTGTTTGAGCCGATTATTGGACGAAAACAGTGTAGTGTGTACCCAGCTTTAGTTGTTTTTTAGATAATTGGGGGCAAAGGAGAAAAGTAATGTTGCCCATAGCAATCAATGAAATGTTTGCATTCCTTTCTAAAGTGCACTCAAAAATAAAAGATTGACTGCTATGGCCAGCACCACATTTTTATTTTTTTTACCATGGACAACACCCTCTTTTTCTACTTTTCATATACTGTATATTCTCCAGTGTTATTAGTTCTTGAGTATCCAAAAATAGTGATACTTGTGGAGCATACTAATATACATTATAATCTACAAAGACAAGGTGAAGTAAGAAAAAAAAGTGGGAAACATCCTTTAAGTACCGTATATACTCGAGTATAAGTCGACCCGAATATAAGCAGAGGCACCAAATTTTACCACAAAAAACTGGGAAAACTTATTGACTCGAATATAAGCCTAGGGTGGGAAATGCAGGGAGAGGAAGGGAGAAGGAGAGAAAAAGGAGGGAGAGAGAAGAGGTGGGGGAGAGAAAACACAGACGATATTAAGAGGAATTGAAAACTAGCAGAGTCAATCTTCATAACAGTTACATTTATTAAAATCTGTTAAGTGTTTCGCTATGCTTTTTCAAGGCCTTTTTCAAGACTAAATAGATACTTATAGCATAACAGCTACAGATAATATACCTACCGGTATATTAGTATGTGCAGCTCCTTCAATTCCAAGACAGTCTGTCACAAATAGGAGGTAGTGGATTATTTAACCCCCGCATATTGTATTGCATGCATTAGAGGCAGTAGGTTTAGAAGCACAGCAGTTATTAATCTGGGAATCTCTATTCCTCCTCGTGCAGATAGATACCTTGGATTATCAGTTGAGATATTTAACTATTATATTTACAAGAGGACAATTAACCCCCCTGGAAATAACCTTTTAAACAAATGAAATTAGCGGTGTTCAGCCTTTTACTTACCTCCACAGTGAAACGTATGTGCGTTCCACTGACAGGAAGTTCGGCATTTGGAACGCAAGTTTGCGTTCCAAATGCCGAACTTCCTGTCAGTGGAACGCACATGCGTTCCACTGTGGAAGTTAAAAGCTGAGGGACGGGAGAACAGAAGTTCACTCGTGTATAAGCCGAGGAGGGCTTTTTCAGCACAAAAAATGTGCTGAAAAACTCGGCTTATACACGAGTATATACGGTATAAGGCATAGTTGCCAACTTTATATTGTTGCCCTCCGGAAGATACCGGAGAAGGGATGTAGTGCAAGGATGGAAGGGGGTGGGGTGCAGCAAATAGCGGCATTTTTGCCCTGCCATATGACTAAAACAGTATTTTTGTCACCGGGGCGGGGCCAAAATATAGGCTCCTGATAGGCAGGTTGCGGGATATTTGCCTGCTCTCCTTCTAGTTTGGGAATTCGGGAGCCTCCCGGATATTCCAGGAAAGTGGGTAAGTATGGTATATAGATTTTAGTTTCGATTTGTGCTCCTGATTTATGTTATGAGAAATGTTATAATATAACTGATCTGAGGTATAATAGAATGTTTCAGCCCTAATATTTACAGATAACTCTTGAACTTTATCTTGATTTATAAGTGAAACATTGCATCCATTTATTTGATGTATTTACTGTATTTGTAACTGGTAATTGAAGACATCTGAACTAGCTGAAGCAAGCAGGATTATATGAACATCTGGAGGGAATCCCATACTGATATGGTGACGTCCCTATTTAGCTTTTTCATCAGCAAATAATTTATTCATAATGCTTGCTATGTAATTGTCTTTATTTTCTAGGATCTGTGTTTTGCTTGTTCCAGAAAATGTTGATGTAGTCAGGAATACCTGCAGGAGGACTAAGCAAACATAAAAAGTGCTCAGCAGCTTTAGCTATGGCTCTTTGTAGTGGGAAGTTCTCCCTTGTAGTGACATCATTTACAAGACTCACAATCTCAGAACGTGTTCAAGCTATTGCGGTGTCCAGCTCCAGCTTACTTCTTTATGCTTTAAACCAGAATCACTCTGGACAATGTCCCTGGTCTCTTTTCTGATCCTTCCATTTATAGCTTGATATTCGGATGGTCTCAAATAGAAATTAGTCCAACTCTGTTACACTTGGAAGTGAGCACACTGTCTGGTAGCAGGGGCGAACGGAGGATTGTCGGGGGGGGGGGTTTTCCCCCCGACCTAAAAAAAACAAAACACCCCCCGCGAGAGCTGCTGCGCCGTTTCTTCAGCGCTGTCCTATACAGCAGCTGCGGCGCTGTCTAAGAAGCGTCCGCTTCTTAGCGCCGCGGCTGCTGTATAGGACAGTGCATCTATAGCGGCCACTTAGTTAGCGCAGGGGGGGCTTCTGGAGACTCAGAAACCCCCCCTGCGTGCGCCACTGGGTAGTTATGCTCATATTAACTTGACCTCCACGGTTCCTGAAGTTTTTCTCACTACTGTGTATTTTGCTATTGCTTCTCCACTCTCTGTCAGCTTTCCATTGACCTCCTTACTCTTACTCCTATACCTCCTTCACACTCCCTGCACTGTCACCTACTTCCTTCAACTGATAACTGTGCTTTTCAGCAGTCAACTCTCATTCTCTTTGCTTAAACTCTCGAGTCTCCTGCATCTTCACATGCGCACAATGCTATCCAACCCAATAGCAGACCCTTCTCTGTCTTTCTGTCAGCTGCAATGGCTGCCGGGAACACTAGTTCCAGCGCATGGCTCCGACATTAAGTATCATCTGAATGAGTGAGTTGTTTTGTTTTTTTTGTTGTTTTTTTTTAAAAGTTCTATTTTTGCAAGGTCATAGTAACAGAGAACAATTGACATAGTGAGTACTGTTAACAATAATAGTCAGAAAATAACAAAGTCAACGACCAGCGTAGAACATATAAAACACTAAGTCAACCTAACTTTCAAATATAGTAATAACAAATGACCCCAAGATTTTATAGAAAGAGGGAAGAAGGACAGAGAGTGTATAGAGGAAGAAAGGAGTGTGAAATGAAGGAGAAAAGCAAGGAAAGTAAGGAGTGACTAGATCCATTGTTAATTGGAGAGAAGTCCAAGAAAGAAATGAAGTTTTAGAGCTGGGTTAAGTAAAGGGTGGGCACGCCAGAAAGTGGGATGACCATGGGTCCCAAACCTTGGTGAAAGCCTTCAAGGAATTCCGGATAGTACTAGTCATATACTCTCTCCGTTGAGTCTGCCAAACTCTATTAATTATGGACTGTATGGAAGGAGGAGATTGCAAACGCAAATCTGCCACTATTTGGCAGGTAGCTGCTGAGACAATGTGCCTAATCAATTTATTATGGTGTCGGGATGGCGAGGGAGCCCCCATAGGGAGTAGAAAAA
This sequence comes from Mixophyes fleayi, assembly GCF_038048845.1. Classification (NCBI taxonomy): domain Eukaryota; kingdom Metazoa; phylum Chordata; class Amphibia; order Anura; family Limnodynastidae; genus Mixophyes; species Mixophyes fleayi. The sequence continues at coordinate 160,552,129 of NC_134403.1, read as the reverse complement.
ATTTGGGCTCCAAGGGAATTTCCACCTGGAGGATAGAATTAATCAGGCTTCTAATCTGAACCCAGAAGCCTGACAGTTTTGGGCACGACCACCATATGTGGAGGAATATGCCTTCATGAGAGCACCCTCGCCAGCATCGATTAGTTGAATCAGGAAGAATTTTGCAGAGATGCGAAGGCACATAGTACCATCGGTATAGCACCTTATAAACGTTCTCCTTGATTCTTACGCAGATGCAGCTAGAGGCGGCGATTTCGTATACCTCAGACCATTCCTTGTCCAGTAGCTCTTCACCAAGGTCCGGTTCCCAGGCAAATTCGTGGGGGGCTCTAAGAGATGAAGAGGAGGGAGCAAGTTCATAGTAAAGTGTTGATATTAGACCTTTAGTTGAAGATTGGCGTTGACAGAGGGCTTCAAAGGTGGAGGGAGGTCGGGATAACAGGTGATCTTTAACAGTACTATGAAAGTGGCGAAGTTGCAAAAACTGGTAAAAGTGTTTTGAGGAGATGTGGATATGTGATTGAATTTCAGAAAACTGAGGAAAAGTTGCAGAGGTGGATAGATGATTTAGGTAAATGACTCCCCGCGAGTACCACGGCTGGAATGAGCTATCATGAAGTCCGGGAGGAAACTGAATGAGTGAGTTTCAATACTTGATAATATAGATGTGCTGTTAAGGGTAAGGTGTATTTAATCCTCAACTACTAGAACCACTTCCTGAGATGTTCGCCTTTAGCAGCTTCCTTTCCGAAGAACTAAATATGTTCCACGGTACTCAGTTGCTCCCAAGACTCATGCCACCATCTTTTTTTGCCACAAAGAATAAACCTGCGCCTAATGGAGACTTGGAGGGTGTGATAAAACATTTGGTTACATTTTCTGAACTACAGGCCTCAACAGCCTTGAGTTCTGAGGAAGCCAGATTGAACAGAGAAACTTTGGGCATTTTAGCCCCTTGTATAAGATCAATGGCACAGTCATATGACTTATTGGGTGGAAGTGAGTCTGCCACTACCTTACAGAATACATCTGCAATTTCAAGATATGCAGCAGGAACACAACCAGGTAAGGATGAGGCCAATCTCACATGGAGTGAGAGACAGGATTGTGAACAGGATTCACACCAGCGAGTGATCAGTCCATGTGGCCAATCAATCTGAGGGTTATGTTGAAAGAGCCATGGAATCCCTAAAATTACGAGATAATTAGGAGACCTAACAAAGTAGAAGGAGATGACTTCAGAAAGCAGACATCAAAACCACAAGATAAGAGGGGTAATTTTCAGTCTTATGGGTTCTTCTAAGGGCAGGGATCCAACCCAAAATGAAGACTGGGGTTTCCAGAGATATAGTGAATATCTTAAACCTCTTTATAATTCCTTTTGTCAATGAAATTCCCTTCTGCTACGCTATTAACCAGAGCAGTGGTAGGAAAATGAATCATGTCAAAAGATATTTCCATAGCAGTGTTGATGATGATGATGACAGGCAGGCAGGGGCTGGAGAGTTGCTTTGGCCTAAGAAAAGCTCCCCACCTTGCCTATGTCTTGAAGTTTCCTGGCCTCTTTGGGAATTCTTGTACCGAATGTGCCACAATAAAGACATAACCCTTGAGACTATCTCCTGATTCTTTCTTCTGCAAAGATGTGGTAGGTACCCTCTTGCATAGGTTCAGGATTGTCCCTATTAAAGCATGGAATGAGTGACAACAGAAGATGACTCTTTCTCCTATCCACACAGACAAACTCATAAAAGATCCCAGCATATCTGGAACAGGAAATTGATCTAAAGCATGCTTAATATAATAAAAAAATAATTATTATACCTACGCTGACAGAAAAAAAGAGCTGCCCTCTATAATCCTGCACACAATCAACTATAATGTGCTCTAAATCATAGAAATAAAAAAATAGAGTTGGAACTTCTAACACAGAAAATATATCAGAAAAACAGAAACCATGCATGCACAGAATGACACAGGCTTTAAAATCTAAAAGTCCATATCCAAATAAAGTCTGTTACAACAATGAAAGTTCATAATAAGAATCCAGCAGAAGTCATCTGTAGAGTTCCAAACAATGTTTTTTCAAGAAGCAAGTCTCAAATTCACTTTGTATATAGAAGACGTGTCTCTCTTTTTCAAGGAAGGGCTGTTAGTGTCTCTGATATTTCTAAAGGATTTCTAAATTTCTAAAGGATTTCTGGTCACCAGAAAATATGGTGACCTGTAAATCCAACTTCAGCTCAGTTAAGAGGCAACTTGTACAGTGTGAGCTGCATCCTCTTATGCTTAGATAAGTCCTATACCACCTGTGATAAGGCTTGAAGCTGACTGGCCAAAATCTGGACAGAATTTGGTTTATGAACCTTCTTGTGTCGGGTCCATTTTTTAGGGTGGTGATAATGTTAAGGGCAAGGTATATGTAAATCTTAACTACTAGAACCACTTCTCCAGATGTTTGCCTGTAGCAGCTGTCTTTCCAAGGAACTATATACGTTCCACAGTACTCCCCATGGCTTGGGTAGTGGTAGTAATTGTTGATTTACAATAGCCCGGTGAAGAGGACAACACATGGTAACAAGTACTGAGAAATCAGTGGGTAAACAGATAGTGTAGTGTTGCAAACTGACAATCAGATAGGCAGGGGATAATGCAAGTAACAGACAGGTCATGGTCAGGAGTAGAGAAGACAGCAGTTCCTATAAACAGACCGGGGTCAGGGCAGGTAGAGATATAGAAGCAGATCTTTTTAACAAGCCAAGAGTCAGGAGTAGAGAAGGCAGGAAAAGCCTTTAAACAATCCTGGTCAAACACTGATAGCAGAACAGGTCAGGATACAAGGCACACTAGGTTAAGCAGGAATTATCACCAGCATTGGTATGAAGCCAGAAAGAGGTTTATAAAGGCAGTAGCAGCAATCATAAACTGCAGGATAATTAGCTGCATGAGTGTGGTAGGGGATTGCACAACTGAGGCTGCCAGATTGAGAGCTGAATTATAACTATTTACCTACCAACCAACTGAATCAGTGAACTGCAGGAATGATTCTACACATAGTAGTAGGAGTAATTGCACAGATGATAGATCAAACAGGAGAAATCCTTGTTTTTTAACAAGTGCACAGAAATACAACCCCATATTCATTTTGTTTCCATTCAAAGTGAGAACAAGAAGAAACACACATATAGGTTTTGATTCATATTCGGACATATGTCAATTTGGATAATGTATCTTGCATAAACGTATCTCTCCACATGCCCAGACACAGACATTAAGCCAATGAACGTAATTGTATACAATTCATGTCTGTACACAAATTACACTTTCAACTCCCTATGATTTAAGAGGTACAACATGGGAGGGAAGCGGGAACTAACGTAAGATATGTGTAGTAAGAGCGTTCCAACTGAGATGCAGTTGATGCAAGTCCTGTGTTTGTCATAAGTACATAAGTGTCTTTTGCACCCACTATCGGGCAGATGTACATGCTGACTGATAGTGATGACAGACACACATAGGGGCAGATTCAATTCCCCATGTTTTCCTGAAAAACAATGTGGGTGTGTATTAAAGATGGGCGGGCTCAGTTTCCAGAGAACCGAACCCACCCGAACTTAGCCTATCCGAGCTCGGCTCGGTACTCTCCCGCCCGCTCGGAATCCAAATCGAGGCCGAACGTCATTGTGACGTCGTCGGATCTCGGGGCTCGGTTCTCACGATACTTCAAAATTATAAATACCTGCCTCCACAGCAATCCATCGCCATTTGACAGAGGGAGAGAGCAGGGTGTAGCCACAGGCTGATTAGAGCAGGGACAGAGAATATAATTCTGATTCCAATTATGATAACAATTGATAGAGAAGAGAGGAGGATAGAGGAGTCTTTTTTTTCAATATTTGGCACTACAAGTGCTTTGGGGTGTCCCCCATTCTTTTGCATTAATATTTCTGGCTGTCAAAAGTACTATCTGTCAGCAGATTTAAAATATAATATTTAGCACTCCAAGTGCTTTTGGAGTGTCCCCCATTCTTTTGCATTAATATTTCTGGCTGTCAAAAGAACTATCTGTCAGCAGATTTAAAATATAATATTTAGCACTCCAAGTGCTTTTGGGGTGTCCCCCATTCTTTTGCATTAATATTTCTGGCTGTCAAAAGTCCTGTTTGTCAGCAATCTTAAAAATAATTTTTAGCACTCTCAAGTGCTTTTGGGGTGTCACCCATTCTTTTGCATTAATATTTCTGGCTGTCAAAAGTCCTATTTGTCAGCAGTATCTAAAACAATTTGTAGCATTACAAGTGTGTTGGGCTCATAATGGATTCTAAGCAGTCCACATATGAGCAGAATCAGCAACCAAGTTCTGTCACCAGTCCTGATGGTAGTGTTCGCAGTACGTCATCTGGGAAAGGCGATGTCAAACTACACAGTCTTTTGAAAGCAGTCAAAAAAACACACACCTAAAAAAAATTTACCGTGTTGAAGCGCAAAAGAAGTGTAACTGAGGAAAAGTTAAGTGCCGATAAAAAAAAAATTGCCAACATGCCATTCTATACACGCAGTGGCAAAGAGAGAATAAGGCCTTCATCGTTGTCTATTAGTGGCAGATCTAAAAATGTTACCGAGCCTACAAGTAGTGCACAACTACTGTTACGCGTCAAAGCCGAGCTGCAAGATAACAGTAAGGCATTAGAGGATAATGTTTGCTCTGAATCACAAATGACACCAATCCCTGTGGAGAGTCCATCCAACAGTGGGATGTCTAATCGTGAACATTCTGTTAGTGTACCCATAAAGAGGGACCCATTCAGCAGTTCTGCTGATGTGTGCCTGAACAGCCCGAGTGTAGCCGGTGATACACAAATTGAGGATGCCACTTTGGAAATAGAAGAGGATGAGGAGGAGATTTGTGTAGGCGACGAGGGCGCTAATGAAGATGTTGATGATTATGATGCAGACAGATACCAAATTGCCTTTCTCAATTTCTATTTATATTCTAGATTATATAACGGCTGAATAGTTTTCTATTTTACTCCTAGTGGAGAGGGGATCTGATACAGACAGATATCAAACTGCCATTGTCCATTTCTTTGTATATTCGAATTTCTAGTTCTACAGTCTATGCAGGCTGTTTTTGTTCTATTTTACTACAAGTGGATGGGGGGGGGGGGCTGATGCAGACAGAAACCAAACTGCCTTTATCCATTTCTTTGTATATTCGATTTTCTAGTTCTACAGTCTATGCAGGCTGCTTTTTTTTCTATTTTACTACAAGTGGATGGGGGGAGGGCTGATGCAGACAGAAACCAAACTGCCTTTGTCCATTTCTTTGTATATTCGAATTTCTAGTTCTACAGTCTATGCAGGCTGCTTTTTTTCTATTTTACTACAAGTGGATGTGGATGGGGGGGGGGGGGCTGATGCAGACAGAAACCAAACTGCCTTTGTCCATTTCTTTGTATATTCGAATTTCTAGCTCTACAGTCTATGCAGGCTGCTTTTTTTCTATTTTACTACAAGTGGATGGTGGGGGGGGGGGGGGGCTGATGCAGACAGATACCAAACTGCCTTTGTCCATTTCTTTGTATATTCGAATTTCTAGTTCTACAGTCTATGCAGGCTGCTTTTGTTCTATTTTACTACAAGTAAATGGGGGGGGGGGGCGATGCAGACAGAAACCAAACTGCCTTTGTCCATTTCTTTGTATATTCGAATTTCTAGTTCTACAGTCTATGCAGGCTGCTTTTGTTCTATTTTACTACAAGTGGATGGGGGGGGGGGGTGATGCAGACAGAAACCAAACTGCCTTTGTCCATTTCTTTGTATATTCGAATTTCTAGTTCTACAGTCTATACAGGCTGCTTTTTTTCTATTTTACTACAAGTGGATGGGGGGGGCAGCTGATGCAGACAGAAACCAAACTGCCTTTGTCCATTTCTTTAGATCTTTAACTAGAAGTGTAGGGTGTAATATACACTCAAAGACTATGGCTGCATTGCCAATAGGCTAAGATGGAGAGGAAGACAATCAGGTTCGTGTGCAGAATTAAGAACGGCCAACCAGGGATTAAACTGTTTTCTTCCTAATTTATTAGCTTTAGAATTACCTTACTTATCCAAGAAACAGGTGGAGCACTAAATTTGGTTACTTTATGCCCAAAAAAAAGTGATTTTCCAACAAAATAGCAAAACAAAACCAAACAAAACCAAAACCAAAACCAAAACACGCAATGGTGGTTTTCCAAAACCAAAACCAAAACACGAAGGTAATCCAAAACCAAAACCAAAACCAAAACACGGGGGTCAGTGAGCATCTCTTGTGTGCATAAATACTGTTACTACGGTAAAATCTCAGCAGATTTTATTTCAAAGCTCTAGGTGCTGCAAGATAAAATCAGCAGAGATTTTTTGAAAAGTCCGGCGGCCATGTTGTTTTTCAGAACAACGTGGGGAATTGAATCTGCCCCATAGTGTTTGATTTAAAAATTACATGTATGCATGCCACAAGCTATCACAGATGACTGTTGGCAACTAAGATATAATATTAAAATGCATTGTATGTACAGTATGCATTGAAATCATCTTTTTTTTGTATTCATTTACTCATGTAAATAATGTAAAAATAAAATAAAAAATGGCAAGTACTATTTAGGCAGATTGCATTTCAATTCAAATTGAAACATATCTTGAGATACACTTGGATTTGAATATGGTCAGAACTATACACAAGTTCCGTGCTATTTTTAAACATGCAACTTATGTGCAAGTTACTTTTGGACATGAATCAGCCCACAGTGCATACTGGATAGATCAATGGAAATTTAAATTGTGAAGAATAACACTCACTTTATTCGAGTGATAGTTCTGCCTTGGATTAGTTAATTTCCAAATGAAAACCTGGATACATCCATGAAATGTGCAACTTTAATATCCATTTAAATTTGATAGTTTGAATTTCTTCTTAAATATATAATGACAATAATATAGCATATATAATACAGAACAATGGCAAATGTAACAATATACAAGAATATTCAGCATAAGAATATAAAGGAGAACAGGGGTCAATGTGAATACAATTTCAAATAGTCCTTTTCTAGTGTAAACATTTAAGATGTCCTGTTCCTCTTAACCCACCTTAGACTAGTGGTTCCCAAATTTTCTCAGTTCGAGGCACCCTTAGGGTCTCCATAAATTTTTCAAGATACCCCTAAGTACAAATAATCACGGAGTAGTCCCGATTTTTAAGTAGTTGGGTCAAAATAACGTAATAAGTATTTTGGTCAGGACAGAAATACTTATTAAGTTGTTTGCAAAACTAATATACATAAATCCAAGGAAAAGTGTTAAAAAAAATTATATTTATTTCAAAAGAACAATTTACAGCACTCATTAACAGGAATACGATCAAACAAAATAAAAAAAACAATATGTACAAAAATGTGCTTGGTTATTAAAGAATGCTATAAAAATACCAGAAACGTATTATTATTTATTAATGGGATGTGTGCGCCTGTTGTGCACTACACAACTTTTCAAACCTTGGAATCAGTTTGGACACTGCCACCCTTATTTCCTGTTCCACATTCATTTTTGAACAGTACTTGCTTTTTATTACAGCAACAGCCGAAAACCCAGCTTTACACAAATATGTTGTTGCAAATGGAACGAGGATTCGCTGTGCTTTAGCATTTAGCATTGGATATTTATCTTTAATAGATATACGAAACTCTTCAAGTCCCATGCTGCTAAATTTTACTTTTAAAGACTTGTCACAGGAAAGCTCAATGCATTTTTCTTCTTCTATAGAAGTGAATTCAGATCAGGCACTAGTACAGAAAGGGTCTTGGATCTAATCACATTTCTCCATATTCTCTGGAAACTATTTTTCAAGCCAGTCACTGAGCTTTGTAAGGTGCTGCTCAAAAACTGACTTAAGTTCATGTGTCAAATAAATATCATTGGATGCAACAGGGGGAAACAGTCATTGTAACCATCTACAATTAAGTTTCTTTTCCATAGAAGCAGTTTTTCCTAAAAGCTGATACCGTCTCTGAAAGTTTAAGAATGTGTGTGTTGCTTCCCTGTAGTTAGACATTCAATGCATTCAGGTTGTCAAAGAGATCACACAGTTATGCTAATTTGGACAAAAAAATCAGTATCCAAGTAATTATTGGCACAATCGTGTACTTCTTTTTCCAGATAGGAGTAAAGTTCCTGTCAGGCCGATAGCCTTTTGAGGATAACAATAGCGGGACACTAACCTGTATTAACGCTACTGAACTAATAGGTGCGGAGTCTAACGTACCCCTGGTATTCACCAGGGACCCCCGCAAGGAGGTTTGGACTTCGCTGCACAGGGTACGCAGGTCACGGTCCTGCTAGCAAGTTGCCAGTGTAGTGTAGAAGGGTCAGACGGTCCGGGTCGAGCCAATCAGGAATAGCAGTACCAGGGAGAATCCAAGAGGGTAGTCAACAGGCCAAGGTCGCGGTACCAGTAGGTCACAAGAAGGAGGAGAAGTCGCCCGACAGATCAGACTACCGGAAGCCGCAGCGACTGAAAGATGAGAAGGCATCCGTCCCAGATGGACAGGGGATCAGCGGGAACGGTGCCTAACAGTACCCCCCCCCCCTCCTCCTCTCCCACAGAGAAGGGTTGGTCTTCAGAAACTTGGCCAGGAGTCGAGGAGCATGAAGATCAGCCTTCGGAATCCAGGATCTCTCCTCAGGGCCATAGCCCTTCCAATGCACAAGATACAGAGGATTACCTCGAACAAAACGAATTTTCAGAATTCTTTCCTCTTCAAATACGTTCCCCAGAGAGGTCTTGACGGGTGGAGGAGAGACAAGTTCCTTGAAGAATTCGTTGAGGACTAGAGGTTTCAGGAGGGAGATATGGAAAGTATCATGGATTCTGAGGGAAGGAGGTAATGAGAGTTTGTAAGACACGGGGTTGATGACTTGAGAGATAGAAAAAGGGCCTATAAACCGGGGAGCCAACTTCATTGACGGAACTCGGAGACGGAGGTTGCGAGTCGCCAGCCATACACGATCTCCCACTCTCAGATTTGGAAGATTCTTTCGACGACGGTCGGCAGTCATCTTATATCGTTGCACCGAAGTAGAAAGTGTCGCCTTGGCTTTGGTCCAGATTTGTGATAAATCGTGAATGAGGGAGTCAGCCGCAGGCACAGGAGAAGCTGGAGTCTCGGATAGGAGAGGAGGAGTAGGATGTCTGCCATAGACCACAAAAAAAGGAGAATAACCCGAGGAAGAATGTAAGAGATTATTATGGGCAAATTCGGCCCAGTAAAGGAGGTCACTCCAGGAAGTTTGATTCTCCGAAGCAAAGCATCGCAGGAAACGTTCCAGATCCTGATTTACTCTTTCTGTTTGACCATTAGTTTGAGGGTGATAGCCAGAAGAGAATTTGAGTTTGATTCCAATCTTGGTGCAAAAGGCTCTCCAGAATCTAGTGAAAAACTGTACTCCCCTATCGGAGATGATCTCCTGAGGACACCCGTGGAGACGGAAGACATTCTTTAAAAACAGGTTTGCGAGCTCAGTAGCTGAAGGAAGGCCTTTACATGGGATGAAGTGAGACATTTTGGAGAAGTGGTCTACCACGACCCAGATGGTATTAAAATCGTGACTCCGAGGAAGGTCGGTGATGAAATCCATCGTAATACTGATCCACGGGGAGTCAGGAATGGGAAGTGGAAGCAGAAGACCAGAAGGACTTTGCCTAGGCGTCTTGTGACGTGCACATACACAGCATGCTGATACGAACTTGTGAACATCAGAACCTAGGGAAGGCCACCAATAATATCTGGAAAGAAACTCCTTAGTCCTCTTGTAACCGGCATGACCTGCAAATTTAGATTTGTGTGCCCAACACAAGAGTTTGCTCCGAAGATGTGGGTCTACAAAGGAGCGACCATGAGGAGGAGAGATGGAGGAGGAGCTGGTAATTGCCACCACTTGAATGGGGTGTTGAAGTTGTATAATTGGATGAACGAAAGTATATTGGTTTAATATTGTTTAGACATGCAAATGCGATCTGTACGCTACGTAACACGTGGCGTGGTGCGTTCGCACGGTAAAATACGCACACACTCGCATTACAACAGTCCCGTGGGTGCGCAGCGAGCGCAGACGATTGCTTTGGTATGTATTTATCTTTTGGTATTGGCTGTGCTGTACTGTACTTTATTACAATATAATAATGTATTGAATTGTTGACTATTTACATCTGCTAAAATAAATAACTTTGTGCTTTGGAAACACATACAATTGATTGGGCAATGCTTATTGAAAACGATAAAATTAATTTAATAATTGGGGGCTCATGAGTTTAGGAGTTACGTTATCGGCAGGTATTCGGTATTACGGTATTCGGTTCCTCAACAAAGGGCGGATTGACGGACGCGTCGCATAACAGGAAAGAATGCAATGTGTTTAAGACCTGTGGTTCACTGTGTGTTGCGAAACCGAATGTCCGTTGTTGCATAGACTGAAGGAACGGTAATTGGAATCTAGGGACAAGAAAGAAAAATGTTTCTTTGTATTGTCGTTTTGCGTTTTAAAAGGTATTGCATTGCATAGGGTATGCGTATTTCCTGCTCAGCGTATGTGTACTTCCGGTAATATTGCCACGTGGTTAAACAATGGTGTATAATGTCTATTATATATGCATACTGTAAGCACTTGGTAAAGTCTCTGAAAAGATAGTGCCATTGTTTGGGAAAGTTATTTTCTGTGCAGAAAACTAAGGTGTATGTGTTTGGTGATTGTATGATTTTGAAGTGAAAGTTGATTTACTGTCAAAAAGACAGGGATATCGGTTGCCGTTTGACGAGGCGGGCTTGCAACCGAGGTAGTATACAAGGCAGGTATACTGGCAGCAAAAGCCCTGTTTGAAAAGAGAACAGTTAAAAAGCTTTTGGAAACTTTCTCCCCAAGAGTAATCGCAAAGTTTAGCGATAGTTAGTATTGCTAAGCGGTGCGATCGGACCGCATGGTTTATTGTGCAACCGTGCTTGTGACTTGGGGGGAACGGCTGGAGGAATTACGCTGGTACAAACGGGTAAACTCCGGTACTACCAGTTCAGTAATACTCAACAGAATTTTGTGGAGAGCCAGGATATCGGGGAGCTGATATTTCTGTTGTCCATAGTGATATTTCTGTGTTAGGAGGTGTGTGGGCGTAGCCTGTGAAACCGTCCACGGATAAAAAAAAATAAAATCTAGTAAGTTCTGTTTGAAAGGAGAACAGGTAAGTCTTTTTGCGTAGCGTTGAGAAATAGGTTGTTTTCACAATGGGTGCGAAGCAAACGCTAGAGATGGTTGATGTTGTGCTGCTTAAGGAAGGACCGGTTGGTTCGGCAAAGTATGTTATGTATAATTAATACGGTGCGTATGCTACGGCATACTGCGACAAATGGGTCAAGATGACCCGGGAGTGTGTGAAACCTTTCCCAAACATAGGTAGTCTTGATTCAAAGCTGTTAAATAATGTTAGAGATAAAGTGCGGTTGATTAAATCAACAAAAACGAGAATTGAACATGATGACTGTTTAAAATTGTGGCAAATGTAAGGTAACACGTTGCAGAGCAGCGAAAAACACGTGTTCAGCGGAAGTAAGTTTACCGGAAACAAGTATTCCGGAAGTGTGCGTTGCAAAGCGTGGCGAACTGAGCGCAAACACGCCCCTGACAAATTCGGTCGGGGCGGATAGTACAGCCAATACAAAAATGTGAAAACTGTAACTAGTAACTTGTATGTTGTTTTAAGTAATGTTAAAAGTAATGTTTCAGGACAAGGAAAGGGAACGGTTCCACCAGAAGGGGCAGCGGCTGAAAGTGGTGAGAATAATGTAAAGGTTAACACAGGGGGAGACATCCATTGTACTGCAGCAACAATTTCAGCAACTAGTTCAGAACATAGTCATTTGGTAGACTTACATCCTGTCTGCATAACAGCAGTTCCCAATGGGAAATCGGACAGAGATAGTGATGTTCCCTTAAAACATGTAGTAAAGCGTGATCCATACACTAGGTCTGAAACATTTTCAATTTTGGCTGATTTCCCTGATCCTAGGAAAGATTTGACCAAATGTCAGCAGTTTATTAGATATTATGCTAATGCGTACGAGCCAACTAATAACGATTGACGAGTATTATTGAAGACCTGTCTTCCTCTCAATACTGATATACAAAAGTTCATTAAGGATTGTATGTTGGAGGAGGATGAATTCTTAACCGAGGATGATAATCAGGACAATATTAGACAAATAATCACGCGGTTGGCCATATATTTTCCAGTGATAGTGGACTGGAGTAAAGTTTTTACTATCAGGCAAGAGGATAGTGAAAATGCAATAGACTATTTTTGCAGGGCCCTGATAGAGATGGTCAAATATACTGGGGTATCAGACATAAAAGATAATGTATATTACAGAGAGGTTGCTGTTAAAGTTCTAATGGATGGCCTCAGGGAAAACTTGAAAAGAAGGGTGCAAACTTCATTACCAAACTGGAGAGGAATCACTGTAAGTGCTCTCAGGGAGTCAGTTCTAGGACATGATAAAAGTATAAATGAACAGAAAGAGACACTGAGTGATAGGTTAATGATGGTGAGTATTCCAGCATTAAAGGGACTGTACACACGACCACAGTGTAATAACACCTGGGTTAAAGAAAAGAAACAACATGAGTTGAGGAAGTGTTTTCAATGCAATAAAATAGGACACCTAGCAAAACATTGTGCAGACATTACAGGGACGTGCTTCTACTGCCGTAAGAAGGGACACATGAGTAGGAACTGTGTAGAGAGAAAAATGGATACCTGGGTTGGAAATCACATAGACATCCACAAAGGAGGCGTACACTTCTCTCAGAGGTTCCCCTACAATTGATTGCACACTCTGTAACAACTAATATTTTGGGGGAGAAATATAGCCAACTCTAGAGTTAATCTGTGGTAAGTGTTAGTGTGCAGGGAACGGATTTAAAAGGTAATCTGTGTTGATTTTGTTTGTTTGTTTTATGTTGTCACATGTTTGCTTTCCTAAATCGCTGTTTTAAGATAACTATCTTGTTTTTTCTTCTCACAGATAAGGGTACACAGAAGATATATAAACTCAGTGTTTAAAAGGGTAAGATAGAGAAATAGAAGATATACTCTTGAAAGACTAATTAACAATAGACAAATGGAACACTCTTTGTTTTAGGCTGCAGTGTCTCATGATAATTTGTTTGGCTGAGAATCATTATCCAGCAATGAAGTATATACATACTTTGCTCCAAAATATCGTTTATGTATCTCAGATGAGTTATCAACAGTTAAATTTTACATTTCTCTATTATAAGTTAGGAAAGTCCATTGAAAAGGTATGTAGTCAATGAGATACCGAGTTCTTAATGAACAAATGATGGACGACACTGGATTGCACGGTTAAGACCCCCTAGTCATTCTTGGGAGGGATCATAGTTAAATGAATACAGCCATTTCCCCATAGAGTCAGAGTCCAATCCAGCTGTCATTTTGTTGTAAAAATCTCCCTTTCTGCATGTATGTTTGTATTCAAATCTTTGTATTCCCATCATTCATTGCTTTCCTATTTCTCATTCTTTACACAAACGCTAGTACCTCTCTCTCTCTCTCTCTCTCTCTCTCTCTCTCTCTCTCTCTGCTCTGGTAGAGATAAAATCAGACACAGTCTCAACAATGGGGCTAAGACATATTTTTTTTTTTACATAAGACAAATTCAGAGATACACACACTAGATTGACATGAGTTACAGAAACAGTCAGGGAGTTTGTTTTCATGGGTATAGAAACTGCTGATTTTAAACAGAAAGGTTCTGTTGTGAAAATACGATTCATGTTTTATAGATTGCATATCTGTTTCGTTTTTTTTGTTTTTTTTTGTTTTGGTTCATGCCTCCTGTACAAAAATGTGCCTTTATATGGATGCACAAAGGGTGGGGAGGACAGGAGGACAGAAGAATGCTAGAGGTTAAGCATACAGATATGCATCGCTGTATAGAATATTGGAATAGGATTTTTACCACAAGATAAGACATAATGTGAAACCCTAGAAAATGTAGAATTTTCATATTTTATATTTTTTCACTGTTAGACAGACATGTACTGGATATTGTTATATTTGAAGAAAGTGTTATAGAAATAGACCCCTTTGCCTTTCCCACTTAGTCAAGTAGCTGAATGTGAGGTACTGAGAATGACATGTGAGTTGGCAGAGGGAAAATCGATTGATATACATTGGTCTTCAGCATTTTTCTAGTCTAGGGGGCGATGTTGAGGTGACTTAGAAATCGTTTTATAGCAAATACCAGCACATGATTAGGACACTACATAGAGGACTTTATACAGTGACACAGTTACCAACTGAAGTAGCTGCTAGTAAAGTCCACACTTACACACACGACCATACATGGCTGTCACACCAGGGTGAACATAGCTGTCAAATAGACAGCAGGGATTTATGTGACAGTTAACAAATCTATGTTTTGTTTTGTTTTTCGTTGTATTGTTTTAGTTTTAAAATGTGAACACACACACACATGCACACATACACATGAAGATTTGTGTTACCTGAGGAATAAACTGTCTGGAAGGTGAAGAGATGTGGTGAGGAGTCTGGTGGACCCTGGAGAGATGGACAAGGTAGACCAGTAGCTCCCAGAGGGTATCTCCCAGTCCCAGAGGAGGCAGCAAATGGTCTGGCTCAGCTGGGTACAGAAGGTATGTGCAAGCTGGTAAGAGTATATTGGGATGCACCAGATATTTTGTCTCAAGCCAGTAGGACGGCAACGTCCTATCTTAAATGTCAGGAAAATGATACCAATAGAGCCATCCCATATCCCTCCTGCTGATGGGTTTTCCTCCAGGTAAAACAAATACACGTCATCCAATTACCACCATGCAGGATCCTCAAGTATACACTGGTGTACCAATGAAATATGTCTGGGTAAAGGTATATTGAAATGTGTCTAATGTATTACTGTGTCATACTCAAAGCTTTTGTTATTAAATGTGATAGTCCTAGAGTTATAATAGATGATAGGGGTATTCATGTTATTGATAACAGATGTATAATGTATGAGTAGTGGTAACAAATCACATACTTTCAATTAGCCATAAACCAGTATGAACATAAAGTAACGATACTCGGTAGAACGAATTGAATAGATTAAGAGTTGGAACTTGATTGAAGTGACTGATAGCTTCGGCCACTAGTCCTTTCCCGCTACCAAAAGATCACTCCTAGGCAGCCTCTTAACCTGTCAGTTTTTGAAATGTTCTTGATCCCTCGTGAGATGAGATTGTAACTGGGAGGCTAGGTTAGATCTTGAGAGAAGGTAAATAGTGAGACAGCAACCAAGAACGTCCAAAACACTGTTTCCTGAAAAGTCACACTAACTGTCAGGATGTTGGATCGGGAGAGTAAGTTTTGGAGCAGAAATTTCTTAAGCTTAGGTTATTTGACAGACAGGTACCAGGTGTAGGCTACCAGCATCACGGCTTCAAGGGTAGCAGAGACACACTGGTGCCCATTCCACCCACTGCAGAGGGGCCAACACTCAAAGAAGGGTCCAAGGGCACTCATGAGTCTGTACTGGAAAGCCTCGAATGCAGTTAGTAGCACCTGAGCCAAAGGCTAAGACTGTTGTCCAGCATGAAGTTGTAGTTTTTCCTGTTTTGTGTTCTCTCATTTCATTCTCTTCTCAGGACGGTTAATTCTTTTGATTATTAGCGGGTGACAGAGACTGGTTCAGGTAATGATAAGGAGGTATTGGGGAGGAAGAAGTTAGTAGCATAATTGGTCCAGCCAATTACTCTATTCAATTCAGGGGTAAAGGAAAATTTAGAAAACTTGGAGCTTGGAGAAAGTGCGAAGGGCTATTGTCTGAGTAGCATTACGTCCGTAAGTACGGCAACCCCATGGTTAGAAAAGAGATACACCCAGCAATGCCAGTCCAGTAATATTCGGACTTGAGCAGGTATCCTTGAGAATGATTATCATTCTTGGGAGTAAGGTTTTAGACCAAAATGCTGGGCGTGCTCACACGTGCCTCAGTGATTATATCAAGTAGGATTAGTTCTCTTTCCACTAAATATTCTTGAGGTACCCGAACTATAGGCGGGAGGTCACTAAGGGAAAAAGTACGACACCTAGGTCCCTTAGTCTGAAGTCTCCCAATGCTTTGCAAGCCAATCACTGTTAAATCTGAGTATTGGGAGACTGGGAACAACGAACAGACAATAGCCCGCCCACAAGTGTTGATGAAAAGAACTGATGACATTATTAGAAGTGCGTATATTAACGCAGGCTGAAGGAGATTGCATATGACATTATTGATAGACATAGGATGATGCTATTGATGATCATGAAGTGTTTAAATGTATTCTGAGCTTAAAGACATGCGTTGGACAGAAGAACCTGTTAAACTTGAAGAACTGTAGGAGAGAATTCTGTATAACTGATACATGTTCTGTTGTACCTTGTACCTTTCCAAATAATGTATTAAGTGTTTTATTGCACCCTTGAAGGGCATACAAAAGGTTATCTCCAAGCTCCAGAAATGTACGGTTTATAGTAAAAGAAGAAATCGTTTAGAGGATTAAGACTCTCTCTTATGATAACTTGTTTAGATCTACAAACAGCGTGGTCATACACCAAGGGGAATTTGTATTACATAACAATGAAACGTGGTACTGAGATCCTGCATATAACATCTTTAAGGTGATAGTTTATTATACTATCAAAGGGTGGACTGTTGAAGTCGTATAATTGGATGAACGAAAGTATATTGGTTTAATATTGTTTAGCCATGCAAATGCGATCCGTACGCTACGTAACACGTGGCGTGGTGCGTTCGCACGGTAAAATACGCACACACTCGCATTACAACATTTAGTTATTTATACAATTCATATTCATATTGGTTCCACTGTAATTTATGAGCAGATAGCATTTATATATATATATATATATATATATATATACATTGATTATATGTACACTTCAGTGTTATTAAAGGTTTAGGTTATAGGAAAGGTGTCATGCCTGATATCATATTGAAGCCCTATTCATCACTAGCTGTCCGGTGCAGTCGGCGAAGTGATCGCACATTGCATACTTTAGTTATTGATATTAGGGAATAAACCTTTTGTATGATGCTGGCTATGAAAGGAGCAGACCCCCTGGAGAGACGACCCCCTCCTTTGGATTCCTTAGATTGAATCAGCCAATGAACTGTTTACCCTGGAGCCACCCTGTGTCTGGACCTATAGAAGCAAGCTACGTCATCTCTATTGTTCACAATGAAACACTGACTGTATATATATTCATAGCTGTGCATCCAGACCTCAGTCAACTCTGACACAGTATTCTAACAGATATACTGTCCACCGGGTCCCGTGGGTGCACAGCGAGCGCATGCGATTGCTTTGGTATGTATTTATCTTTTGGTATTGGCTGTGCTGTACTGTACTTTATTACAATATAATAATTTATTGAATTGTTGACTATTTACATCTGCTAAAATAAATAACTTTGTGCTTTGGAAACACATACAATTGATTGGGCAATGCTTATTGAAAATGATAAAATTACTTTAATAGGGGTGAAGGATGGTCTTATTATCTTCCGAGGCCAAGGAATCCGAATTATCGAATGATCTGGATAGTGCATCGGCTTTACAATTTTTAGAACCAGGACGAAAGTTCAGGATGATCTGGAATCGGGAAAAAAAAAGAGACCAGCGAGCCTGGCGGGGGTTGAGGCACTGGGCCTCCTGAAGGTAAGTAAGATTCTTGTGATCAGTCATTACAGTATCTGGATGTAAAGCCCCTTCGAGAAGGTAGCGCCATTCTTCCAAAGCTATTTTAATGGCTAGAAGCTCCTTGTCTCCGATCCCATAATTCAATTCATAGCTGGATTTTTTTTTAGAAAGGAATCTGCACATCTCCAAAGAACCGGATGAAGATCTTTGGGACAAGACAGCCCCAATTCCTACTGAAGAAGCGTCAACCTCGAGCAGAAAAGATCTCCCTTGGTCTGGCTGTTTAAGGATGGGAGCTGCGATAAATGCTTCTTTAAGTGTTCTGAATGCTGTTATCGCTTCAGCAGGCCACGGTTTGCAGCAGGCCCCCTTGCGGGTCAAGGCCGTAATAGGAGCGATGATGGAAGAGAAACCTTTAATAAATTGGTGGTAATAGTTGGTAAACCGGATGAAGCGTTGTGTAGCTTTGAGGTTTACAGGTAACGGCCATTTGATGATGGCTTCTACTTTCTCAGGGTCCATTTGGAGACCAGTGCCAGATACTAGATAGCCAAGGAAAGGTACCTGAGAACATTCAAAGAGACATTTCTCGAGCTTGCAATACAGGGAATGTTTTCTGAGACGAGAAAGAACTGTCTTGACGTGGAGACGATGGGAAGATAGATCAGATGAGAATATTAGAATATCGTCCAGGTAGACAATTACGGATTGGTAGAGAAGATCCCTGAAGATCTCGTTGACAAAATCTTGAAACACTGCTGGAGCATTACAGAGCCCGAAGGGCATCACTAGGTACTCGTAATGCCCATCGCGGGTGTCAAATGCAGTTTTCCATTCATCGCCCTTCCGAATGCGTATCAAATTATAAGCTCCTCTAAGATCCAATTTAGAGAAAATCTTGGCACCCTGGATGCGGTCAAAGAGTTCTGTAATCAGAGGAAGAGGATAACGGTTTTTGATGGTGATTGCATTCAGGCGACGGTAGTCTATACAGGGTCTTAAGGAGCCATCTTTCTTTTTAACAAAAAAGAATCCAGCCCCTGCGGGGGAAGAAGACTTCCTGATGAATCCCCGCTGAAGATTGTCAGAAACATACTGGGACATTGCTTTAGTTTCAGGTAGAGAGAGCGTATATACCCTGCCCGTAGGGATGGCTTTCCCAGGTACAAGTTCGATGGGACAATCCCACGCACGATGTGGAGGAAGACTCTCAGCGGCAGATTTGCAGAAAACATCTAGGAATTCTAAGTATGGTTCTGGGAGTTTGCTTTGAGAGGCGATAGAAAAACAAGGCAAGTGGTTGGGTGGATGGATTTTAGAGAGACACTTGTCAAAACAAGAAACTGCGGTGAGGACCAAAGGCTGCGGCAATAGATGAGAGGGTATCTGAAGCTTGGACACCAGAGTGGCGGAGATGAAGTTCCCTGCGGAACCAGAATCCACGAAGGCGGAACATTCCAGAGAAGTATCCATATATTTGAGGGTGACTGGCATCAAAAAGTTGGTATCCTTTAGGGAGTAGGGAGTATGGAGACTGGATCCTAGGACAACCTGCCCTTTATTGCCTAGGAGGTGGAGTTTCCCGGCCTCTTAAGGCAAGTTGAGAGTAGGTGACCAGACTCCCCGCAGTACAAGCAAAGGTGGTTCCTAATCCGACGCTCCCTCTCATCCCGAGACAGACGAGAATGCCCAATCTGCATAGGTTCTTCTACCGGAGGGGCTGGAGACTGAAAGCAAGGAGCCAAGTGAATAGGGCGTTGGTCTGGATTTTTCTCCAAAGAGCGTTCCTGGTGACGAATGTCCACCTTAATGCTTAGTGATACGAGCTCATCAAGTTTGGTTGGAAGGACCCTGGAGGCGAGAGCATCTTTAATGGGATCGGACAAACCTTGCCAGTAGGTAGCTGTCAGGGCTTCATCATTCCACCCCAATTCAGAGGCGAAAGTACGGAATTGTACTGCGTACTGACCAGCTGAAAGAGATCCTTGACGGAGGGCAAGAAGACTGGAGGCGGCAGAAGACACCCGACCAGGCTCATCGAACACTTTACGAAAACTTTCGATGAATACGGCAGAGTTAGAGAGGGATACATCATTACGTTCCCACAGCGGGGAGGCCCAGGCCAGGGCTTGTCCGGTAAGAAGAGAAATTATGTAGGCTACCTTGGCCCTCTCAGAGGCGAAATTCTCCGGTGCAAGTTCGAATTGGATGGAGCATTGGTTGAGGAATCATCGACATCCCTTGGGGTTACCGTCAAATTTTTCAGGAGTAGGAACCCGTAGAGTCCTGGAGGTAGCACTACTCATGCTAGGAGGTGTAGAAGGAGCTGCAGACACCGCCTGGGGAAGGTTCAGGGCTTCCAGGCGGGACATTACCCCTTGTATACAATGCAGGAGTTGGGCCTGGTTAGCTTCTTGCTGTTCCACTCGCTGCCCTAAATGGATCAGGAGGTCTCGAGCGGAGGGTTCACCAGCGCCGTCTGTCATGGCCAGAGTAAACTGTCAGGCCAATAGCCTTTTGAGGATAACAATAGTGGGACACTAACCGTTATTAACGCTACTGAACTAATAGGTGCGGAGTCTAATGTACCCCTGATATTCACCAGGGACCCCCGCAAGGAGGTTTGGACTTCGCTGCACAGGGTACGTAGGTTGCGGTCCTACTAGCCAGTTGCCGGTGTAGTGTAGAAGGGTCAGGCGGTCCGGTTCGAGCCAATCAGGAATAGCAGTACCAGGGAGAATCCAAGAGGGTAGTCAACAGGCCGATGTCATGGTACCAGTAGGTCACAAGAAGGAGGAGAAGTTGCCAAGCCGAGTCACAACAATATATAAGGAACACAGGGAGCACAATCAGGATAACCAGGAACACTAGGTATAACCTGTTACTCTGGCACCCTAATGGCGCCAGAGCCAGGTTTAAATAAGGCCAGAACGCTGATGATTGGAGGAGCCAGGGGCGGGGAATCAGCGTGGAAAGTAGCGTTCCATTGCTAGGCAACGGGACGAGCCAGGGCGCATTCGCCCGACAGATCAGACTACCGGAAGCCGAAGCGGCTAAAAGAAGAGAAGGTGTCCGTCCCCGACGGACAGGGGATTAGCGGGAACGGCGCCTGACAGTACCCCCCCTCCTCCTCTTCCACAGAGAAGGGTTGGTCTTCAGAAACTTGGCCAGGAGTCGAGGAGCATGAAGATCAGCCTTCGGAATCCAGGATCTCTCCTCAGGGCCATAGCCCTTCCAATGCACAAGATACAGAGGATTACCTCGAACAAAACGAATTTTCAGAATTCTTTCCACTTCAAATTCGTCCCCCAGAGAGGAGAGACAGGTTCCTTCAAGAATTCGTTGAGGACAAGAGGTTTCAGGAGGGAGATATGGAAAGTATCATGGATTCTGAGGGAAGGAGGTAATGAGAGTTTGTAAGACACGGGGTTGATGACTTGAGAGATAGAAAAAGGGCCTATAAACCGGGGAGCCAACTTCATTGACGGAACTCGGAGCCGGAGGTTACGAGTCGCCAGCCATACATGATCTCCCACTTTCAGAATCGGAAGATTCTTTCGACGACTGTCGGCAGTCATCTTATATCGTTGCACCGAAGTAGAAAGTGTCGCCTTGGCTTTGGTCCAGATTTGTGATAAATCGTGAATGAGGGAGTCAGCCGCAGGCACAGGAGAAGCTGGAGTCTCGGATAGGAGAGGAGGAGTAGGATGTCTGCCATAGACCACAAAAAAAGGAGAATAACCCGAGGAAGAATGTAAGAGATTATTATGGGCAAATTCGGCCCAGTAAAGGAGGTCACTCCAGGAAGTTTGATTCTCCGAAGCAAAGCATCGCAGTAAACATTCCAGATCCTGATTTACTCTTTCTGTTTGACCATTAGTTTGAGGGTGATAGCCAGAAGAGAATTTGAGTTTGATTCCGATCTTGGTGCAAAAGGCTCTCCAGAATCTAGCGAAAAACTGTACTCCCCTATCGGAGATGATCTCCTGAGGACACCCGTGGAGACGGAAGACATTCTTTAAAAACAGGTTTGCGAGCTCAGGAGCTGAAGGAAGGCCTTTACATGGGATGAAGTGAGACATTTTGGAGAAGCAGTCTACCACGACCCAGATGGTATTAAAATCGTGACTCCGAGGAAGGTCGGTGATGAAATCCATCGTAATACTGATCCACAGGGAGTCAGGAATGGGAAGTGGAAGCAGAAGACCAGAAGGACTTTGCCTAGGCGACTTGTGATGTGCACATACACAGCATGCTGATACGAACTTGCGAACATCAGAACCTAGGGAAGGCCACCAATAATATCTGGAAAGAAACTCATTAGTCCTCTTGTAACCGGCATGACCTGCAAATTTCGATTTGTGTGCCCAACACAAGAGTTTGGTCCGAAGATGTGGGTCTACAAAGGAACGACCAGGAGGAGGAGAGATAAAGGAGGAGCTGGTAATTTGCTAGGCAACGGGACGAGCCAGGGGGCATGCGCCCGACAGATCAGACTACCGTAAGCCGCATCGCGAGTGTTGCTTAGCAACAAGCGCTGCGGCTGAAAGAAGAGAAGGCGTCCGTCCCCGACTGACAGGGGATCAGCGGGAACGGCGCCTGACAGTTCCTGCAGTAATTTAATGGAACGGGAAAGTACATTGCCACGGGAAAGCCATCGCGAGCTAGAGTAATACAACAAAGATGTGTGCTCCAAGCCCATATCCACATACATTTTTTTTTTTAGAAAACCTTGCCTTCTGTGACTGAGTTTTTATGAAGTTCACCACTTTCAACACGCTTTCCATGACTGCATTCAGTGGAGGACTCAGTTGCTTTGATGCAAGGGCTTCCCTGTGGATAATGCAGTGGGTCCACAGTGTATCAGGAGCCTTGCTTCTCATGAGTGCCTGCAGTCCTCCATAACAGCCAGACATAGAGCGACCACCATCAGTACAGACACCAAAGCACTTTGTTCAGTCTAAGTTGTTTTCACTCATAAAAGTGTCAATGATCTGAAACAAGTCTTGTGCCCTTATACCTACAGTGATACTTTACAAAAGAGAAGGTCTTCCATAATATTGTCACCATCTACAAAGCGTGTGTAGCAAATCAAAAGAGCATCCTTGTTACTGTCTGTTGCCTCATCTAATAGTAGTGGGAATTCCTTCCCTTTCATTTTTTAAAATTAACTAGCCATTCAGATCTTCAGCCATATGTTGGCTTCTGCTGCTCATGGTATTGTTGGATAAAGATACTTTTGAAAGCGGTGGTAATCGAGCAGGGACGGATTGGCAATGTAACCTACTGGTAAAAATCCCGGGAGGCCGACAGCCTCAGGAGGCCAACTAGACTCTTTTTAGGGGTTCATTTAAAAAATAAAAATAAAAATAATTATGTGTAGCGCGCCCCCCCCTCCTTCCCGGACGGCGGGGGAGGGGAAAAAGCAGTGTGGTACTAGGTAGCTGGCCCCTCCTCTGGGACCAGCCACCTACCTTAATGTGGCCGAGGAAAATGGTCTCTCCCCTCTCCCCCCTCTGTGGCTGCAGTCTCCTACACAGGTCAAATGGGACGTGTCACATGACAGCTGCCGTCCCATGTGTGCAGTGAGGGGAGTCTGCAGAAGGAACAAGGTAAGTGTATGTCTGCTAAAGTGTATGTCTATCTGCTATAAAGTGTGTGTGTATGTGTCTCTTTCTCTGCTAAAGTGTGTGTCACTGCTAAAGTGTGTGTGTCTCTCTGCTAAAGTGTGTGTGTATGTGTGTGTCTCTCTCTCTGCTAAAGTGTGTCACTGCTAAAGTGTGTGTGTGTGAGGGGGGCTACTAAAGAGTATGTAGGAGAGGAGGGGGGCTACTAAAGGGTGTTTAGGATAGGAGTGAGGGCTGCTACAGGGAATGTAGGATAGGAGGGGGGCTACTCAAGGGTGTTTAGGATAGATGTGGGACTACTAAAGGGTGTTTAGGATAGGAGTGAGGGCTGCTACAGGGTATGTAGGATAGGAGGGGGGCTACTAAAGGGTGTGTAGGATAGGAGGGGGCTACTAAAGGGTGTTTAGGATAGGAGTGGGGCTACTAAAGGGTGTTTAGGATAGAAGTTAGGGCTGCTACAGGGTATGTAGGATAGGAGGGGGGCTACTAAAAGATGTGTAGGATAGGAGTGGAGGATGCTACAGGGTATGTAGGTTAGGAGGGGGGCTACTAAAGGGTGTGTAGGATAGGAGTGGAGGCTGCTACAGGTTATGTAGGATAGGAGGGGGGCTACTAAAGGATGTGTAGGATAGGAGTGGAGGCTGCTACAGGGTATGTAGGATAGGAGGGGGGCTACTAAAGGGTGTTTAGGATAGGAGTGGGGGCTGCTAAAGGGTATGTAGGATAGGAGTGAGAGCTGCTACAGGGTATGTAGGATAGGAGTGGGGGCTGCTAAAGGGTATGTAGGATAGGAGTGGGGACTGCTAAAGGGTATGTAGGATAGGAGTGGGGGCTGCTAAAGGTTGGAATGGGAGGGTCTTAATATATTGTCTGAAAAGAGGGAAGGGAAGGGGCTGTCTTAATAGTTCATGGGTGGGAGATAGGGTATTAATTTAATGGTGGAGTTTATGTTGGGGCTAATTATTTACTGGGTGCTAATATTTGTGGGGTGATGGTGGGGCAATTTAATTTATTGGTGGGATAATTTCATTTAATACTGGGCCTATTAAATTAATATGGAGTGAAGGGACCTTTAATTTAATGCTGGGATGGTTTGGGGCTATTAATTGAATGTGGGGCTGAGTTTGGGAAGGAGAGCTATTTATTATTTAAATGTGGATATTAATTATGTAATGCCGTGATGTTTTTGGAAAATGGTTATATTAAATGTAAATGCTATTAATTTATTGCTGGGGCTGTTTGGAGGGAGGGGAAATAGGCCTAATTATTAAATGTGGGTGCTATTGATTAAATGCCAGGGATGGTTGGAGTTTTCTAAATTTCATGTACCCATTTTTTTTTCCATGTAGGAACGCCAACATTCCAGGATCCAGACAAGCAGCCACTGATCCAACAGCCACAGGTGGTGACAGTGACAAGAACAGGTAGGAGAGAGGAGGACAGTCTGCCAACTGTCCTGAATCTGGTGAGACAGTCCAGAATTTCGGTGACCGTCTCGCTTAGGATTTGGTCCTACTGAGAGGACAGTTGGGAGGTATGCCCAGCTTAACACTGTACTACTTGTGAAGGCAGAGCTGTGTGTACCTAACAGTAGTGCACACAGTTTTGCCTATTTGTCATATATGATAACCCCCCCTGTCTTAAGTGCCCCGGGCCCCCCGGAGCCTTATTCCAGCTCTAGCGATACTTTAGTGGTTCTCGCCTTGATTCCATTGCCTTCTTCTACCTTGCATTGGTCCCATTCTCAGATCACTTTGCTGAACATATGGCCAGCCCCCATTGTACTGACAATATAATTAATCCTGCCTCCTTTAAACTTACTATATCACCAGCAAAACCTTGGAATAGCTCTTCACCTTACACCATTGTCTGCCAACGCTTCCTGCACTGTTATTAAATCAAACCACCACCAATCACTGAGCACATTTAGGGCTCATACATAATTGTTACCAAAGAAGTGTTTTCTTGCAGATGCTTGAAGCATTTTACTTTTCTGGTGATCTCACTTGAAAGCCATTTATTATAAGGATTATTTTTGATGCATTTTTTGAAACACACAGTACACATTTTTAAATATTAAAGAGAGATTTGGCTGGTAGTTACAGCTCATGATGTCAGGGAAAGATGCAACAGTGCGGTGAGGTGCTCATATGCTGCTCTGGCAGACTGATCAAATAGGATTCTGCCAACATGTTTCGTAATAGTTAAACTTATTAAACAAAGTCAGATATGTTTCTATGAAGGGAATTTTGGAAGAATGTGTTAGTAGGCAACTAAAGAAGTTTGAGCACAGAGGCATAAATCAGTCTCAGATAATGTAAAAGATTTCATGTATTTTTATAGCACAGGACTGGCAGCTTTTTCCCTGCTTTGCTTTAGAAATGACCTACTGTGTCTTAAGTCATCACATATAGGTTTTCCTAAATGTTACTACAACCGAATTCCAGTAGTTTTAAATCCCACCTACTTTTGTGTTGGCCCCACCCACAGTTGATTTAGACCCGCTCACACGAGGCCACTTCAAGAATTTTTTCCAGGGCCACTTTAAGTTCCCAATCGTTACCAGTTAGGGTTAGGGGTAGGGTTCTTAACCCTAACTCCTATCTCCTCTCTTCAGATTTACACTCTGTCTTTTTACTAGTAAGTTGTTATTTATTCTTGGTCGCTGTGTTCACTATAGGAATAATTCTGTAGGATTAAAGAGTGTCGGTGTGTACAGTACCGATCACTCGTACTACACCCTTTGAAAGCAGCTTTCCTGCTGATTCCCTGATTCTTCTGAGATGGTGTGAGTCTTTTTACACTTCGCAACTCTATATGCCACCTTGTAAGATGCTAGCAAAGCATTGCTTGGTATGGATGCTTGTTTAAAAAATGTACCTTTTTGGTCTTTCAATTCTTTTAACTTTCTGGTGAAGTAATCACTTGACTTATTAGCCATGTCAAGGTGATTTTTCTCTAAATGGCGTTTTAGTTTGCTTGGAATCATGCATTCTGGCGACAATATTTTCAGGCATAATACATACTGTGGACACTCTTCCTGGCTGACATCGACAGAGGTAAATCCGAAGTCTAGGTAAGTATCGTCGCATCTGCGATGTTTTCTTCTCTTTGTGACATTGCCACTGGTCTTTGTTTCGCCATCCTTTTCTTCACCAGCACGCTTCTTTCCAATGTTCAAAATATTTCCATTCTTTGTGCAAGAAAATAATTCTGTCCTGAAGCAATCACAAAAAAATTATTATTATTAGTTCAAGTCAAATCCTGTGTAGCTCCTATACGAGAAGTAAAATTGCGCTTCTAAGAACAAGTGGGAGCACTTGGTGCCCCCTGCCTTGCCTACCCCGCTCACCGCTGTCCCTGGCCTCAGCACCCCCCGTGACCTAGCCGCAGCACCACAGGGTGGGAACCCCTGTCCTAGACAATCAGCACACATCTTGACATACCCCCCTCACACTCACAGCCACCTCCATCCAATTTACCACTGCGGTACCCAGTACTGCTGCATCCACTTTAATTATACAATATCACTGGACCAAGAACATTTTCAAACACTTCTTATAACAGACATCTAAAAATTTGAGAGCTATAAGCTTACAGCCTTGAACACTGAGAGCTCCATTATTTCAGCTATAAACATCAAGAGCTATACACAGTTGGGAAAAGAGCTATAAGCAAAGAGTTATACACAGTGCGCAAAAGATCTGTAAACCTTATTGTAAGTTATCATCATCATCAGTTATTTATATATTGCCACTAATTCTGAAGCGCTATACAGAGAACTTTCTTGCATCAGTCCCTGCCCCATTGGAGCTTAGTCTAATTCCCTAACATACACACACACAGACAGAGCATGAGAGACTAAAGTCAATTTTTATAGCAGCCAATTAACCCACTAGCATGTTTTTGCAGTGTGAGAGGAAACCAGAGCACGCGGAGGAAACCCACGCAAACACAAGGAGAACATAGAAACTCCACACAGATAAGGCTTTAGTCAGGAATTGAACTCATGACCCCAGTCTTGTTGAAACGCTGATGAAGTGGATAGTGCCATGCTGCCCCCACCTTTATTGCAAAATAACTAGAAACTACTGACTATAAATGTTAATAGCTATGTAACTCTAGCACTAGCCCTACGAGCTATATATATTGTGCAAAGTAACAATAAACTAACAAAAAGATCTTTTAAATTACAGAGAAAAAAGAAGACAAGACCTACAAGGATAACAGACACAATTTTGTATGAATCATCCACCTTATCATTCTAGAAGGTAAGCCCCTTTTACTCTCCCCCTCTCTTCTCTCCACAGAATCCCAGAAAGAATAACTCATCTAGACCAACAAGAACGACACACCAATAAAAATCCAGAAGCTCCAAAAATAACCACTATGGGGTAAATGTATCAAGCTGAGAGTTTTCCGGCGGGTTTGAAAAACCAATCCGATTGTAGCTATCATTTATTTAGTGCCTTCTACAAAATTATAGCTAGAATCTGATTGGTTGCTATAGGCAACATCTCCACTTTTCAAACCCGCCAGAAAACTCTCAGCTTGATACATTTACCCCTAACACAGAACCATCCAGAGCGCACCCCTATACACCCAGGACCCATATCTCACAAAGGTAAACTACACCTCGGAGAAGGCACAAGCAGTCATGTGACCACATCTATTTTAGGACAACATCCAACTTAGAGCCTAGGAATGGTTGCTGCCGGGGAGAAGAAGACCCAGCGGTGCCTCCAAAAGAAAAATGTTACTAGGGTCTCGCGCATTACATTATGTTATCTACTTCAGAAGTAGATATGCAGTTTTTTTTCCATAAAATTTACAAGCTTTAAAATCAATACATGAAAAGAAACTTTTACATTTGATACTTAGACAATTTTAATTTCTGTTTTAAGCATTTTTTTTATTATTATTATTTTCAGAACAATGTGGGATCAGGCTGTTTTTTTACATTAGGTGCTTTTTTAAAAAATGACTTGTGATTTGGAGAGCCAAGCAGATGTTTGGATTGAGTCTTTAAGTAAAATATGTTTACCTATTAAGGATTTTCTTGATCTGAATAGACTGATTACTGTAAACAAGTTGTTGTTGTTGTTGTTGTTTAAAGTCTTGCAGTCCTTCCAACAGGCTTCTAATAGTTCAGAACTGTAGCCTCTTTCTTGGCGGTATGAAAAATGTAATGGGAATGTAAGTGAATGGAATTTGATAGTTTTACAATGAAGGCGATTTTAATTGATGAAAACCAACTGAATACAATGGAACAACCATAATCAACTCATATTACAACAAATGTCCACTTATTTACTAATTGGATACCTCCTTAAAAATATCAATAACAATATTAAAACAAAAAAAACCAAAATAAACACACACACAAAAAAAAAAACCCTGTAACTTAAATGTCCATAGCTGTTGGAGGAACCAGTGACCAGAAAGATGGTCCTATTTGCCAGTCTCTCTGAGCTTCCCTTAACTGCCCTATTGTGTCTCCTGTAAAAAAAAAGACATCTGCATCCAAATATTTCAGATTGTCATAGACTGTATGCCTAGTTTGCCTGACCTTAATGCTACTCACATTACTGGAGATCACTCTTAAAGAAAAATCTGCCATTATAGCAAGAGACAAAAAGAGAAACAAAAATATGAGTCTCAACATTATAAGTCAGAGCCACCTTGCTGACCTCCCGTTTCCATATCGGACTCTACTTGCCCCTTCTCAGGAACAGACCTTCTTTTAGTTGGTGGGTCATCTTCTGACTCAACATCACATTCCCGTGCCATTCTTTTCATCTCCTGCTCCAATTCTAATGCATCCAACCAACAGGCATCAGTATCCGACTCAGATAACAGCTCATATCTATTGGAAGTAACTGTTACTCCTACATCTGCTCTTCCCTGAACCTTTTTCTTTTTCCCTAGTTTTTGAACAAAACTCCATTCACCTTCAGACTTACGAGAAGATTTATCTTTTTTCCTCCTCCTATTCCCTTTACCCTTACTCTCCTCACAAACAGACACTGTTGTAGAAGAAAATGGTTCAACTGGCTGTTGCTCAACCTGAAGAACCATTTCTGTTGGCTCTTGACTACTTTCTGGCTGGTGACGCTCTTGTCCTGTATCAGCCATCTCCCGCTGAACTTCCTGCTGTGTTAGTATTGACCCTGACAATAATGCCTCCTCTTCCAAAGCATCTTCTTCTATCACCAAACCCTCATCTGGAGAATGCTTACAAATGTTATGCCAGGCATCTGGACAATCCTTATGGGGGTGGCCAATTCTTCCACATAAATTGCATCTAACATTCACACAGATAGCACTTACATGGCCAACCTCACCGCACAGATTACACTTAAGGATTGTGCAAACATTGGCCACATGACCAGACTTCCCACATTTAAAACATGTCTTGGGCTGACCCGCTTAAAAACATACCCCCTCTCACGTCCAATAAAGAAAGAATTTGGCAGATGGTGGGTTACATGGTTATACTGCTGCAGTTTTACCAAAGCCCTCCAACCACCAGTACAGACACCATCAGTATCTCTATTCTTTGTCAGGTCTGACACTAGATCACAATGCCTCCTGAGCCAGATCACAATGTCCTGGGGAGGCACTGCTTCATTCCAAAAAAATATTGTTACATTGACTGTGTCTGGCTTGGAGATTGGAATAAAACTAAACTTATTCCAACCTTCTGCATCCCTAAACTTGCTGAAATTTGCCCAGAATCTATCTAGATCAGACATAAGTTTAAAACTCACATCATACCCCTGTTTATCTGGTAGGTTCATTACTGCTAATACATTTGCTGGTACAAACCCCATCTGGTGACACAATAACTCTCGCATGACATATCTTCTGTCTGGCAACTCTTCTCTGGTACCTATGTTCCTGAATCTGACCACATTCCTCCTCCTAAAAGCCTGACCTGTATAGATCGTATTAGAACTAACTGATAACTGATGGTGCCCCGCGGCTCCATGCATTCCTAGGAGGAACCAGGCCAGATCCACTATTTGTATTATTTCCTTGTGTACTATTCTGTGTATGATCCGGTGCAGATCGACTACTCACTGTTGTGGGTATATCTGCTGATACCTGAGACTGTCCCACTCCAGATAAAGGGGGGAAATCTAGTGTAGTGTCCTCTACTGAGACTTCCATCTCATCTATCACGGTATTCTGATCCCCTGATTGCTCCACTGATAGTTCTATTTTTGTGGAGGGTTCAACATCCCATATTGATTGTAAACCTTCCTCACTCTCATTTACTACCACCTCTTGTAAATTACCATCTGTATATTCTATCTCATCAGTAGCAACAACATTATTGTCCACAATATTTTCAGCACTATCACTATGTATGCTAGGAGTATCTTGTATACAATGCATAGCTGGATTAAGGGGGGGGCACAGGGGGCACATGCCCCGGCCCCCCCTCTCTCCGAGGGCCCCCCGCCGCCGTGCAGATAACCTCTACTCCTGATTTATTTTTTTTATTCTTTTTTTTTTTTTGGGTGGCGGGCGGGTTCGGGGCTCCTCCCTTTCGTTGGTGGGGGGAGAAGGGTAATCAAAAAAAAAATTAGATATACAGTACTCACCTCATTGTGGCGCCGGCGTCCCTCCTCCTTCCACTCTGCACTGTTAACACTGAATGACAGGCGTGATGTCATCAAGTCACTCCTGTCATTCAGTGAGGAACAGCGTGGAGAGGACCAAGAAAGAAACAAGAAGAGAAGAGAAGAAAGAAGCTAATAGAAAGGTAAGTAAAAAAAAAGGCAATAACGCAGAAAGGCACACTATGAGGAAAAAGGAAAGAAGAGAGGCACAGTAAGGAAAAAGGAAAGAAGAGAGGCACAGTAAGGAAAAAGGGGGGAGAGGCACAGTAAGGAAAAAGGGTGAAAGGCAGAGCATGAGAAAAAAGGGAGGAGAGAGGCACAGTATAAGAAAAAAGGGTGAGACACAGCATGAGGAAAAAGGGGGGGGAGAGGCACAATAGTGGGGACTATTAATTTAAGATGGGGTGGTTTGGGCACTACTGAATATGGGGGTGAGTTTGGGGAGAATGAGGACCCTTTATTAAATGTGCCTATGAATTATTTAATGGCAGTGACGGTTGCGGGAAATAGGTATATTTCTGAAATGTAAATACTAATAATTTATTGCTGTGGCTGTTTGTAGGGAGGGAAATAGGTTTATTTATTAAATGTGAATACTATTATTTTAATGTTGGGGCTGGAGGAAGGCCTAATTATTAATCCTGGGTGGTTCTGATTTAACGCCGGGGTTGGCTGTAATTTTCTAAATGTACCCATTTTTTTTTCCCAAATAGGGCCCCTAACATTCCAGGATTCAGACGAGCTGCAACTAAAGAAACCTGCAGCACAGGTGGTGAAAGTGAGAAGAACAGTTAGGAGAAAGCAGCAGAGTCTGTGAAATGTTGTGATTCTAGTGGGACAATCCCAATTTTTGGTGACCATTCAATGGTGTACACAACAATGCAGGTTTTTTTGTCTGTAGGAGGGTGGCCTGGCCACGCCCAATGATGCATTATCAATGGTATTTTTAATTTGTGGTATCATTGCTAGTTTTAATGTGCATTATAAATTTTATTTTTAAAGTACGGTATCACTGCTAGTTTCAGCGTGCGGTATCATTTCTAGTTTTAGTGTACGTTATCAATGGTATTTTTAATGTGCAATATTATTGCTAGTTTTAATGTGTGATGTCAATACCCATTTTTATGTGGTGTTTTGATGATTGTTTTAATGTACAGTAGTTTAGTTTGTGGAAGCAATGATTTTCCTTATGCAGACAACCTACGCAAGCCCTCTGGGAGAGCTGTAAGTGTCATACTGTGGTCTGTAGGTGATGTAATTCAGAATGTGTCACTATGCCCTTAATTTTATATCTTAGGGGCCCCCCTGTCTTAAGTGCCCTGGGCCCCCCAAAGCCTTAATCCAGCTGATACAATGCTCAGGTATTTCTCCTCTTTCCTGTGTCTCACTGTTTGCATCTCTCTGTTGGTATCCACTTCCCTGAGGTGTGCTGACATCTTCACTCAGTTGTTGTTTAACAATGTCCCTCGGGACCGGAGGTGTTTGTACTTGACCTGCACTTTCTCTCTGCTGCGTTACCACTGCCGTCTGTCCCTTCTTGTACAAGTCTCCTTCTGGCCTCCTGCAACACTGGTCTTTTCTATAGCAGCTGCGTATCATCTGGGAGGTCTTCAGACTCAGATTCACATGAAGATCTGGACTCTGGCTCCATTTTCTGTCTGTAATGTGACACCTCTTTATATGCATCAAAATGCTCCTGATTTTTATATACTTCTCCAGCAGGTCCCAGCTGCTCTAAGACAGAATCAATGTCTCTTACAACAATTGCAAGGTCTTTACTTAATGAATTGAGTTTACCATCATATAAAGCTTCTTTGCTTGGATTTGCAGCTTTTAGTTTATAAACATATTCAATCAGCTCTGTATTGTCAGCTTTGTTTTCTTTAAAGCCTCCATTCTTTTTACAAGTGCAGGGATTTTATCTGCTAGGTGTAGCTTAGGTGCACGCTCTGCCCCTTTAAGGCTCTCAGTTTGCCTTGAGATTTCTCCTGACTGTTTGAAACCACTCAGCCCGTTTGATGTTTCTGGCCTTGGAGTATGTCTTCCCTTAGTAATGTCCATTTTTCCTATATCACTGCTCTTTCCTGAAACATGTCTCTCAGTGACAGGTATACAACATACTTGGCAAGTTTCCGGGAGTTGGAGGCCTGGCTGGAGGGCGGGAGGGGGCGGGGCATGGCCAATTGCGTCATTTGGTCCAAAATGACGCGATTGGCCTCGCCCCGCCCCCTCCCACCTTCCACAATGGCGTGATTCACCATGACGCGATTCTCTGTGAAATCTTGGATGCGGGAGAAATGCCAGCTCCCCCCGAGTTTCGGGAGTCTCCC
This sequence comes from Mixophyes fleayi, assembly GCF_038048845.1. Classification (NCBI taxonomy): domain Eukaryota; kingdom Metazoa; phylum Chordata; class Amphibia; order Anura; family Limnodynastidae; genus Mixophyes; species Mixophyes fleayi. Next base: position 160,518,735 of record NC_134403.1, on the reverse strand, counting down.
GGAAAGTCCGGGAGAGTTGGCAAGTATGGTATACAAGTCTGCTGAGTTTTGCAATCACTGCTGCTCCTGTATGGTTAGAATCTCCAGATTGCAGCCTGGATCCTGGGTTTGTTGTAGCTGCCGCTTTACCAGCACTTTGCTTTACTGGCACCAAGGGCTTCTATGCAGATTGCAGCTAAGGGGGGTCCACTGACATAAGCTTTGTCACTTTATTAGAGTTTCCAAGATCACTTCCACCTAACTGGGATCTAGTGCGACCTGGGCGCACCAGGCTGGTTACAAGTACTTGCTGTTGCAGGTTTTCTTGCATAGTCTGTCTTTCCAGAGATGTTCTCCTCTGTCTCTGGGGGGAGGGGCCGTTTGCACACCAGGAGAGTTTGCTGCACTTTGCTTGCCCTCCTGTGCTCTTTGCAGTTTTTCTTGTGTACTTTCCTTTGATTTATCCTGTATTTGTTGTATTTCTTCTTGAAGCTGCTTCATTCCCTGTGTTTGAAGCTGTTTCATTTGTTTGCTGCTAGTTTGACTTTCCAAACCTTTGACTTGTTTAGTAATTACACTTCCTTTCTGTATCACATTCTCTTTATTTCCTTCATCTTTTCCTTTTTCCACAATCATTGCACAGAAATAACTTGAGATTTTGAAAGCACAGCTGTTTGGACCTGGGAGTTTTCTCCCAGAACAGGCCCCGAGACCTGGGGCTTGCCTGGGGAGTTTCCCCACCCAGGGTGGCCCAGCCCTGGGCTTGCACCAGACATCAGACAAGCACTAACCATACTTCCTACCAGGAGCTAGAGGGAGGAGCGACAATGAAGGCAGTAGGAGAAGTGACGGTATGGCATACCACTGTATATACCCCCACTTCAACCACTGTTTTTATGTTTCTATTTTAGCCATCTCTTTTTTTACATTGAGTTTTGGGAAAGGGTGTCTATCTTCTTATGTTCCTCATAGTCTTTCTTATCTGTGAAAATAATTTGCATTCATTTGGCAAAGACCATGAATGTGATGTCTATTCCTGAAAAAAATATTTTTTATACCATTATAAAGAAGTGGGTACAGCCCTATATTGTGCAGTTTAGATTCCTATAGCCAAATATGTCCCAAGTATTCTTACTGCAGAAATCTCAGATATCACAGTCTGTATTAGATTAAGGTTGGAGGGTGGTCTAGCGCTTGTAAAGGGCAAGGCACACCACCATAGTAAGATGGTCTCTGCTGTGAATAAGTGACACTCCCTTGTAATATCTGTAACCATAGAAACAGCCATTGCAGTCCACAGTTGATTTCATGGTAATAGATGTTGCAAGATGCAATTGCAGTAATTGCCATATATGTATTTATCCCTGACTGCTGATTTCTAGCTGAAGTCCAAGATCAAGTATCAGTGTTTTCTCTATTAAATTGTTGTACTCAGCATAATTTTAATAAGGCAAAATCATTTTTAGCATTTTTGAGTGGAGTTACCATTTAAGCAGGTTATGCACAGTATTCTGAAAGAAAGAAAGAGATGTGAAGTTATTGCAAATAAAGCATCTAGCAAAATTATTTTTAACAACCAAATTAATTTTTATGCAATTGTTTTGTAAAAGATAACTGAATCTTTTGTAAATGGTTATTATTTTAATTTTTTTTAAACCTGGGGGTGAGTTTTGAAATTATTTTTATATCTTTCAATTATTTCCCAAGATTTATTCAATGATTTCTTGACATTTCTAACATTGTGTCTTTTGTACAAATGGTGCCTACATTTTTTTTTCTTTGTCTGTATGAGGATACTCTGTTAAACATTCAAGTGACCATTCAGATTCATAAGTCAGTTCTTCAGATGCTATATTTCTCTCACTTTCTACTAATGGTGTGCCTACAGCTTAACACATACAGGGTGATCTGGTATGGCGACATCTTAAATATCCTGAATGACTAAATTTAACAGGGCACCATTAGTGCGGTCAGATTGTTCCAGCATACACAGATGTAATTCATCTTTACGTTATTCCTGAGTAACATCTTATACACACTGTGATTTGCAGTCAATAAAGTCTAATATGGCTCTAAAGTGGCCATGGGAGGCACAACTTGTATAGCCAACTTAACCCTTCAGCTGTCTGAGGTGCCAACTTAAAACATTCCTTTCTGAAGCCTTAAACAAACTACCATAAACCTTTGTACTGTACACAGTGCATGCTTCTTTAATTTTTAAATTTACCAACAATTAATTTAGATAATTGTAGCAAGATCATTGGTACATTGTAAATGATTTCCTACATTTTAGTGTCCCGAAAAGCCTGCTGCCTGATAGAGGTGGATTAGTTATTTATTCATGTATTCCACTGGATGGATAATAGTCATATTCTCAATATATTAAAGGCCTTGACATATTAATTCAAGTATTATGTGAAAGTTCTACCACACTATAAACATGTTGACATTTGCTTCACAATTATGTTTTAATATGTGGTTATCTTATTATTTAAATTTTTCTCTTTCCTGGTTGGGGTGAAATGTATTAACTGAGTAATCTTGGGAAAATATGTATGAACTGAATAATCTTTTAAATATATTTCTAAAGTTGATTCACAGTTCACTAGTGAACCTGAACACTACTCCCCATGTATAATGTATTTCCATTGCTTTTTTTCTCCAGCCAATCAGGATGACAAATGATACTGTACATAACCTGATACTTAAACAATGAATATTTCATTCTCATTTAGCTTTTAAGAAGTCATATATAGGCCCCAACCTTAAATAAACAGCTGGAGAGGTCAATAGTCAAACAACCAATCAGAACTGGCCATAGAGTGCTACTAATGGTCATCATCATGTATATTTACACCAGCCCTCTAGTACCCTCAAGAGAAAAGACTCCTAAGATGCATATCTAGAGATGTCAAATTCTAATTATGTCTCTCCAAGTAGATTGCTACATTTACTAAAACTAAAACACATCCATACTGTATTCATTAACTCACTAATGCTTGCCTGCCACCGTTACACCATGTCTATATGTGTAAGGGGCCACATGTCTAAGGTAATGTTTTGCCCTGTTCACCTTGCAGCCTACTGGTCTGCTCATATGATAGCCCTGGCCTTCCTGGTACCTCGACATGGGTTAAATAAATCACTTAGGCAAATAGTTTATCTTTTAATTATATCTATAAAACACACAGCAAACAAGATGATAATATGCAAAAATTCTAGAGGGCTCACCACACTGTGAACTACAGACTCCTATACCTCACCAGTCTTTGTCTCAGTCACTTTGATGCTGATTTCCTGCTTCTGAGTCATGGTCTTCACTCTTCTACCCATGTGGAAGGGATTAAGCTCAATGTCCTTCTGTGAGAAGGGGTGTCCAGCAGATAAACCCCTAATTTCAAGGTCCTGACATTCCTATCTTGTCACACTAAGATACGTAAAAATCTAGATACAGGCACATTTTGCTTTCCATGCGCAGTATGAAAATGTGTATATGTATGCCACAAAAATGTACATATACCCAACTCTAAATGAGGCTCTATTTGTGTAATATTCAAATCTGGTCTCCCACATACTAAAAAAACCCTTTTTCAACCCTGCCTCTCTATCTAACTATTACCCCATCATCCTTATCCCTTTCAGCCCCAAGCTTCTTTAGTGGGTTGGCTACTATCACCTTTTCACCTTACTTTCCTTCCACTCCCTCCTTTACCCTCCTCTGGCTTTCCAAGCCTCCACCCCACCAAAACTGACCTCACCAAGATCACCAATGACATTGTCACTGCTAAATCTTAAGTCATTTCTCCATTCTCATCCTTCTAGACCTCTCTGCAGCATTGAACACCATTGATCACCCTCTTCTCTTGCAAACACTCCACTTCATTGGCATCCACATCACCCTACTAGCATGGTTGACCTACTACATCCCCAACCATTTCTTGTCTGACTCTACCCCCTCCACACCCCCTAATTTCACCTTATTGTTGGCATCCCCTAAGGGTATGTTCTTGGGCCCCTGCTCTTCTCCCTCTTCACAACTTCTATCAGTAATCTTAGCAGCTCTTCTGTTCTCTAATATCACCTCTATGCTTATGACATCCAAATCAACTTCTCCTCCACAATCTCTGCCTGTACCTCCTCTCTTGTGTCTCTTGTTGTCTATCAGCCATATTCTCTTGGATGTCCCAGCACTTTCTCAAACTGAACATGTCTACGATAGAAACTATTGTCTCATCTCTCCTTCATCGTTGACACTATGACATTCTCCACTGTACCTTAAGACCATTGCCTGGGTTTCATTCTTGATTCTCCCCTCTCTTTCACCTTCACACTTAGTCCCTCTCACAGCCCTGCCACATCCACCTTCATCTCAAGCTCTTTCTCACTCTGGATGCAACTAAAACTCTCAGCTACTCACTCATTACCTCATGCATTGATTACTATAATCTTCTCCTCTGTGCTCTATCTTTCTTCTGTCTCTCCCTACTTCCAACTGTCCTCAATGTTTTTGTGTGACTCATTTTCCTCTCTTGCCACTCTATTTCTGCCACCCCTTTCTGCCAGTCACTACAAACTAATAACCCATACCTACAAAGCCCTCAGCCACTCCTTTCCCCCTACATATCCAATCTGATATCCGGACATGCTCCTCCCATTCACTTCACTCTGACAATGACCAGAGACGCAACTCCACACTGATTATTTCTTTCCACTCCCACCTTCAGGATTTCTCATGTGATGTACCCAACTTCTGTAACGCACTTCTCTATCCAATTGGACAATCCACCAGTCTTCAAGCCTTCAAACAAGCCCTTAAAGCTCCTCTTTTCATTCAAGCATACCAGCCCACCTCCTAACTCTCCCAACTCAGCTCCTTTACTCAGTTTTACCCCTCTTTAATGTAATCTGTAAAGAACAGGGCCCTCTCTCCTAGTATTTTCCTTAAGTAATTATTTAATTTCTAATGTTTAATGCAAATTTGTTGGTTGTATTTATTTTTGTCACTTTGTAGTTATGTTATTTTGTTGTACGTTCTTACCCGCTATGTACAGCACTGTTGAAATCTTGTGGGGCAGTATAAATAAAATCTGATAATAAATAATAATAATAATAATAATAACAATAATAATACAATCTGTTGATTTCTCCTTTAATTAGCTGTTCCTGTTCCAAATTATAAAAATTGTCAGTCTCATTACCCTGTATGGGTGTCTCATAAATGATTTTCAGCATGATTTAGCCAAATTGAAGCTCAAAAGTTGTATATTTTTTTGAATTTGGTATAATGCTCAAGGGCCTTTGGCACACCAGGGGTCAAAATCTTATTAATTACCCTGAACCCCACATTCTAGGGTGTTTGGGAGGGTTGGGTACGGTTGAGCGATTAGAAGTATTCTGACAACTGGGATTCCTACATAAAAAACCCAATGGCAGAAGAAGACGAATGAAACAGAAGCAGACTTACCTTAAAGACGACGAGGGAGATGTCCGATGGCAGCGCAGGCTGACAGGTGGCGATTCCGACTGGAGACCTGTCCGGCACTGCAGTGTGACGTGGGCGCGACTTACTTCAATGGTAATTTAAAGCGGTAATGTCCAGACCCCGCAGGCTAAGTGTTCAAGCAGTAAGTCAGAGCAACTACAGACAAGAATGGCTTACTTTGCTACAACCTAATATCACCTCAGTATATTAATAGATGAATGAATAAATCTTCTTGTCGCAAACCCTGTATGAGATAGCCAATCTCCAAAGTATACAGAACCACAAAAATAAACAGGGTGCGTCCAAAAAAGAGTTAAATCTTTATTCTAAAATATACAGTCTATTCCAATGGCGGAACTCACATGCATAAATAAAATACTCACAATATACATATGTGCATAAAGAACATTTGTAATGCATCTGGCCAGTGCAAATACTAATTATAATATATGAACACAATCCTGTGTCATCAAAGGGTGTGTAACAGGATGGATCTCACCCATTCATCGTATGCAGCTGCAGCACACGGGTACATAAACTGGATCCGTCTGTATGGTGTATGGGCCTGAAGCGTGATACAATTGTCACTGATGGTAGATCCCAAATGGAAGTATGTTAATTCTCTTCTAAGATCTTGGTAGTGGTAAGAATGTTAATAATGAAAAGCGCTTCACCTCAATGAACCGGCGTCCTGGTAAAGATGGATGTCCGCTGATGTATAACAATATGTCCAAGTGATCTCAAAATGATCACACTCAGGTGCTGGATTTCCAATTAGCCGAGGGCTGATATCCCGATGTTGATTACCTCATATGTAGATAAATGAGATTCGGCATACACACTTTCTCTTCCGAAGAGAGTAATCCAGATGCAGGGGATTCCTAAGATAGGACTCCCCTGCATCTGGATTACTCTCTTTGGAAGAGGGTGCACCTCCGTGATTACGGAGAGACGACTTTGTACCATAGGATTGTCATCGCAACATTATCTCAGTGTGTATGCCGAATCTCATTTATCTACATATGAGGTAATCAACATCGGGATATCAGCCCTCGGCTAATTGGAAATCCAGCACCTGAGTGCTCCTCTATCAGATTGTGCACCAGACCCCGGCTATCCTGACTACATTGTTGCCTGCTGATTCTGCTCCTCTATCAGATTGTGTACCAGACCCCGCCTATCCTGACTACTTTTTTGCCTATGTTCCTCAGAAGTCTCCTTTCCGGCTCTCCCACAGTGCTACCTCTAGAGGTTGACCAGTGGACCGCGACCTGTAAGCCCTCAGCAGCTAAGTCCATCCCGTCTTGCGGCGTTTCTTGATGAATACCACAGGGTTTTTTTTAGATTCCACACCACAGGCCTGCCAGCAAAAATCTAGTTTAGCACAAGTATCCCATCAGTCTTTACATCCAGGCACTTGGTCTGAGGTCATATACAACAAAGTTTCACCACAATTTCATTCTGACATCTTGTTATCTGCCTCTGCTCTACAACCACCACTTCTTCTGTTGTAATGGGTTCATTTTCAGCCTGCTACCATTCTTTTAATTCTGCTGATCATTTTGTCACACATTTTGGTTGGACTCCAGTGCTTGGTTTAACAGACATATACTATTGAGTGTCATATCTCATATGTTTTACAGTGTTAGCTTAGATCAAGATGTAATATAATATTTTCTTGTGGCACCATGTATACTGCAAACAACCTTGATGATAAAACAGACTTGTGGTACTCCATGGGCCTTATTTGCAGCATGCAAACAGCGATTTTGTGCATATAATCTGCACAATGAATCATCCCATGTCTAAAATTGGACCATATGCCATAGAGTGCAGCAATGTTCAATTCATCTTCGAGCACAAAGCAGCCTACAATTTCTAGAAGAGAACAGAACGGGGAAGGGGCGTAGGCCTGTAGACAATGTACAGTAAGGGAGTGCCAAGCACACGCAGCAGCATCCGATTCAAGCTCTGGCCATCTTTCGTGTATTTGTTTTTCAGCCATATGCTCCAGCTACAGGTCTAGTCTAAGTGCCAATTTCTAGTGATGACGGCTTAGTATATGCTAGGACATGTATTTGCAATCAGGGGCAACTGAAATTTTTTTTTGTGTACAGATTTTTATAACATAAATGTATTTCATGGGGGGGTACTTACTTTTTTTAAAAAAAATGTTTTCTCATTAATGACGATATTAACAGGTGATATTAATAGGTTTGTTTATCCTGTGCATTCTTTTGGGACTTTATATGCCACAATTTATAAAGAAAAAAAAAATAACACTTTTTTTTTATTTCTTATTGTTTTATCATTAATGCCTATATTGTTAACAGGTGACATTAATTGCATAGGTTTTTATTTCTGTCTTTTGTGACTTCATGTTCCACGTAGGTATTAGACGTATCTTGCAGTATCTTGTCTAGTAGAGCAGAGCAGACCTACGCTTTTATTCATCACCATATGTATCTTCAGATTCGGTTGTTTGTATATGCGATGATTAGGGAAGTGTGGCCATCAGCCTAAACAAAGTTAAAATCACGTGGGTGAGTGATTAGGTGTTTAGCCTATGGGCTTCTTCAATGTGTAACCAATGAGGCAGAGGAGGGGAGTGGTTTAGCTTGATATATGTGAATGTTCTCCTCTATTTTCCCCTCTCTGCTTCCGGATTTCCTCCCGCCCACCCGACAGTTTTTGGGTGTTTATTATGGTTTTCTGATGGGAGAGCAGTGCAGTCGGTAAGTTTGCATATGGTGCTTGGGTTATCTCATCATAGGTCACTACTCCCCCTTTTGGATTGTGTTGTCATCACGTGTGTTGGGTCCAGTGAATGGGACTCTGGGCTAGTATGTTGAATATTTTACTGGTGGTTATAAGGGGGGTGTAGTCTTGCCGTTGGACAGATATTTCGCACCAGCCAATAGATAAGGTATTGTCCTGGGTTGGTGGTACAATGGTCTGATCTTTCCACCGTTATTGGTTTTGTGTTTGCTGACTGCCCTGCTCTCGTTCGCCTTTCAGCCCCCTTAGTTTAATATTAGCCATTTAATAAATATATTTTATTCCAACGTTAATTTGGTGTCCGTGTCTTTATTGGTTTATTAAGGTATTATGGTAAACACTAAAAACTTCCACACTGTGCATTTTAATGAATCAGGCCCTATATGTTAGTGAGAATGGGCTAAAAATCATGAAAATCTTCATGATGAGACCCTTTGTGATCTTCCTGTCAGTAGGACATGGCCCAGTTTGGCACTCTATTATGGCTCTACTTATGTAAGTCAATATTTTGACCTCACCCTTTAAGCCACACCCACTAAGTGCGCAAAACATGTTGTTTTTAACGTATATATTTAAAATGAATGTGTTAGATTATTTTGTAGTACAAAGTTGTGTGACAAAATTACAAGTTATCGCACATATAAGCCCCTTTGCCAACCATATACTGCACTAAAACAAACCCCTATTACCAAGAACATATTTTTCACAGAGAAAATGCAATTGGCTGGCAATGCTTTTCCTATTTCTGCACAAAAGCATCAGTTTTTGCAGGGAAATGCATAGATTTGTGGGCCAAGATGGTGACACCTACTGGTATGTAAAAATCATCTGACAAAAGAATAAATAAAACATATTAATTATTATTATTATTATTTAGATTTATTTATATAGTGCCAGTATATGCCGTAGCACTTTGCAATTGGGAATGGATGTAGTAATGAAACAAGACTGGGTATGAACAGGCAGACAAAGAGGTATAAGCCCCTGCCTGCAAACTTACAGTCTATAAAATTGTAAGCTATAATAATGCTTTTATCAAATCTATAATCTTAAATATTAGTAGGAACATTGGATGTGACAGGTTCTCTTTGAGTTTACGGAATGTTGAGAGGTCAAAATAAAAGGAAAATCCCTACTGCGACACAGCTTAAACTTCAGACAAGCCTACTTTTTATATATAAACAATATACTGTATATATAAACGTAAATCAGATGTGCCCAAGTAGTTAAATACTTTTGTGAATAATGTTCATCCCAATTGCAATAAATAGACTTACCAGATATAGTGGTCTATTTATCATTAGAACCCCAGCATCAGGAATAAGTATAATTTTATATCCTTGCAATTTAGCAAGAAAATGCTTGCGAGTGGAGCCAAAAGCACAGATTTGAGTTTCAGCTCCACCAATAAAACAATACCCTAGAAGTAAGATTAAATTATATATATATATATATATATATATATATATATTTATATATATATATATATATATATATATATATCTACTATATAAAAGCCTAGTGGCGTGTGTCTGTGTGTGAAAAAAAAAAAACAAGCTGCAGCGCCACCTGCTGGGCGAAGTTATACACTGACCTACTAAATTCTTAATGTGTGTGGGGAAAAAAAAACTCAGAAAGGGCTAAAATTTGGTATACTAAGATGTTTATAATTTGTAAATTTAATTTGTTAATTGTTAAAAGTGTTTATAAAGATTTTAAAAATATATATATATTTTTTTGAAGGAGAAGTGACAGTTGGAAGTGGTTGGTGGTTGCCGGGGGTGACAGTGGGGAGTGGTTGGTGGTTGCCGCGGGTGACAGAGCGAGAGAAGTGTGATACTCAGGACCGCTGAGAGAGATCCCTGTGTCTGGATAGACATCTGGATAGATGTGGCGATAAAGATGAAGGATGAGGTGATGGAGAAAAATGATGAGGTGGTGACATGTGGACTAAACCAGGTTAAAAAGGGCGCTTACGTCGGGAAGTAACACTCTTCCCCTAAGGAGGCCTGGGCTAGCCCCAAATGCATGACAAGAACCTTTTTAACACCTTAAGTAGCTTGATTTGACTAGAATGCATGAGTATCATGCACGGGTTAACTTGTGTATATATATATATATATATATATATATATATATATATATTTATGTTATTATTATTATTATTCTGAGAATAAAGCTTTTTTTTAGGATTTTGAAATATTGCAGTGAGGCAAGTACTGCAGTGTTAACAGTGTTAACACTTTTCATATATTGTATGCGATAGTAAGCCCTATTGCCACCAAAAGCAGCCATTTTCTCCACCAATACTGCTCTTTGCCCATTGATAAATATGCCCCTTAGCCTTAAAACTAGCTTAACTGAATTGAAGTTGACCCTTACCATTGGCAAGTAGCCATTGCCTACATGTTGATTATATTGCTTATCTACTGGTCTGTTCTGTCTCCTGCGTGGGTTGTACAGTCATGGCCAAAAGTTTTGAGAATGACACAAGTATTGGTTTTCACAAAGTTTGCTGCTTCAATGTTTTTAGACCTTTTTGTCAGATGTTGCTATGGTATACTGAAGTAAAATTACAAGCATTTCATAAGTGTCAAAGGCTTTTATTGACAATTACATTAAGTTTATGCAAAGAGTCAATATTTGCAGTGTTGACCCTTCATTTTGAAGACCTCTGCAATTCAATCAACTTCTGGGACACATACTGACTGATGGCCGCTCATTCTTTCCTAATCAATGATTGGAGTTTGTCATAATTTGTGAGTTATTGTTTGTTCACCCGCCTCCTGAGGATTGGCCACAAGTTCTCAATGGGATTAAGGTCTGGGGAGTTTCCTGGCCATGGACCCAAAATTTCGATGTGTTTTGATCCCCGAGCCACTTAGTTATCACTTTTGCTTTATGGTAAGGTGCTCCATCATGCTGGAAAAGACATTGTTCGTCACCAAATTGATCTTGGATGGTTGGGAGAAGTTGCTCTTTGAAGATGTTTTGGTATCATTCTTTATTCATGGCTGTGTTCTTAGGCAAAATTGTGAGTGAGCTCACTCCCTTGGCTGCGAAGCAACCCCACACATGAATGATCTCAGGATGTTTTACTGTTGGCATGACACAGGACTGATGGTAGCGCTCACCTTTCATTCTCCGGACAAGCGTTTTTTCCAGATGCCGCAAACAATCTGAAAGGGGATTCATCAAAGAAAATGACTTTACCCCAGTCATCAGCAGTCCAATCCCTGTACCTTTTGCAGAATATCAGTCTGTTCCTGATGTTTTTCCTGGAGAGCAGTGGCTTCTTTGCTGGCCTTCTTGACACAAGGCCATCCTCCAAAAGTGTTCGCCTCACTGTGCGTGCAGATGCACTCACACCTTTCTGCTGCTATTCCTGAGCAAGCTCTGCACTGGTGGTGCCCTGATCCCGCAGTTGAATCAACTTTACCTGCCACAGGAATACAATATATTTAAATTTATTTAACACAGTCACCAAAGAGTTTTAGCACTTTTATGAAAGCATTAACAATCCAAATATAACACTGTAGAATATAAAGCAAATATAACAGGTTTTATATTACTGTAATGAACGGTGACCTCAAATGCTGACTGCGATCCTTCTCCACCTTTTCCTGGCTACTCGGTTGCTATGGATGCCTCCTAGCAGCTGGACAGACACCATATGATTGCACTGCAAAAACATACACTAATAGAGCAGTACTGGATTATGTCCCAAAAAATAACACTTGAAATGTCTATATCAGCAATTATTTTGGCATTAAAATTAAATTAGATGTTTCAATGTGGAAATTCAATCTAATGGCAGGGTTTACTAATACAAATAAATGGATTGGAGATTAGACGTGGAACTTAATCAATCTTTAATATAAACATCAGCATGCCACATTAAAATAAGAAAAACTATACAAACTAATATACAGAAAAAAGCAGCAGATTATATTGGTGCCCCTATATTTCAAATACAAAGAGCAAAGATATCACAAAAGATATCTGTTCTAACATAAGGTACAGTAAGGAACTCCTCTAAATCTTTTAGCAAAATAATGAGGAACCAAAATTGTAATCCTTGTATAGTTGCATAATGTTCTCACAGCAAGGAAGAAATCGCTCTTGAAATTGGTTTTAACAAATAAGCACCAGTACTTTATGGTCCACCTCACTTTTGCCTATATATTATAACTCCTACTGTCGTGTTTAATCTGGGTCTGCAGACTTTATCACAGCTAGAATGTGTAACAGTCATCATTAAATAGATCAGCTAGGTGATCACACCCCCTCTTGTTAGCGTATATAGAAATATTGAAATTTGAATTATTTTTCAAATCACAAATGAAAACAGGGATACAGTACATTGATATATAGAACAGAAAAGGCCAATTTGTGTCTCATGGAAGTTTTATCTTTATGCATATTGAATAAATTACTTGCACCGAACTTTGAGGACTTCCCTTTCTGTTTTTTCTAATTTCCAACTGCCTCTCTGACATCTTCACCTGGATGTACCAATACTTTCTCAAACTCAACATGCCCAAAATCGTATTCATTATCACCCCACTCCTAAAACCTTTTCCTGGTGGACAGTTTTACAATCTCTTCTGTTCCCCATGCATGCTGCCTTGGTGTCGTCTTTGACTCTGCCCTAAGCTTCACTCCTAATAACCAGTCCGTCATGCAATTCTGTCACATCCACCTTTATAGCATTGCTTGAATACACCCCTTTCTTACCCAAGAAGTCACCAAAACCCTTACTCAATATCATCATTTCCTGCTCTGACTACTGCAATCTCCTAACTGGCCTTCCTCTCACCTGTATCTCCACTTTTCTCCACAATTCAAGCTGCTGACCTACAAACGCTCACTGATGCCACTCCTTCATACACAACTGACTCTTTCTCAATATACATTCCTACTCAGAGGAGCTGAAGAGTTGACCACTCAGATAAAACTTAATCTGCTTGGTCTCACTGCTCCAGATTTGAGGCAAGGATGACCGGGGGAAGAGGAAGCAAAATGTTCCAAACTGCTCTTACTGTTTCATCGTGGGCTACGTCCAGTCCGCTCCACACTTAACAGGAGCTGAGTTTCCTTCGCAGAAGGATTTGTTGGTCCCACTGCCTCCCAGCCCAGCCAGTCCCTGTTCAGTCTGGATGAACCCATATTCCTTTAACAGCCACAAGGTCACCATCTACTTGGCTTGCGCCAGTGGATAGGAGGTTGTCCCCAAGCTTGGGTATTCCCACCAGGAACTTGATTTGTTAAACCAGCTGACCCAGTTTTATTCAATCACAGAGGAGCTGAAGACACTGAACGCCAGTCAGAGAAAACTTAAGCTGCACATTTAAGGCCAGAATGACTGGGGCTGCAGAAGTGCTGCAGAAGTGCTACAGACTGCTCTTACTGTTTCATTGTGGGCTGCAGACACTCCACTCCACACTTAAGGCACATCCACACAGCAGCTGTGCTCCTTGACAGAAGGATTTTTTAGCCATGACAGCTGTTCTGTACGAGCTGTACTTGATTATGGCTACATATTTCAGATCTGATGTAGTGCTGGCATACTAGATTAATTACACTATCATTTTAAAAAAGAAATACACATTACACAGTGTGTAATCTTTTGTTCGACCAGTACCGCTCGTCCACATATCTGTAGCTAAGTGGACAATCGGTACAATGGGATTTTCTATGGATTGAATTACTTTTTGTTTAACCTCCCTATAACAGGGGAGACATTATGGAAAGTTGTAGAGACACAAGGTATGAGGGAAAATGTAAGGGGACATGAGAGATATATGAACACAGGAGACATTACGGAAAGGTAAAGTAACACAGAAGACATGAGGGAAATGTGGAAGGACACAGGGGAGAAGTAGTTTGACACAGAGCGATTAGCCTTGTATCATGTATCTGTTTTATATTATATTATATAGTGTTACTAAAAAAGCATCTAATATTAATTTCATACTACCAAAATCCATACAGCTTCTGGGGGCCTGCATGATACCCAGCCATTCCCTTCTAATTTCCATATCACCACTTCTAAATTCCCATTCATCAAGATGAAAACTGGGCCCATGCAAAATTGTACAACTGCTTTGCTGCTCTAACACATCTCAAATAGCAATCACATCCAATAACTAGTAATTAAAGGCAGCCATAGGTCTTCTTTAAGGATACATTTTAAAAATACTGAAATTTTGCTGCAGCTGAATTCCGGAATTTAAAACTTATGATTTAAGAAGGCCTGTTTGTGCCTTTCTTTCATTTTTATTTTATATATGCATACCTGATACTTGCCGACATTTTAAAACTCTCACCCGGGATCTCCTGGAGGAGAGGTCATGTGACAGGAGGTAGGAGGGAGCATTGCAACCTAGCCCAGGCCGTGTTAGGAAATGTCAAAAATCACGGCATTTCGTAGCAGGAGGCGAGGCTAAATGATGCAAAATGGCATCATTAAGCCCTGTCTCTATCACGTCCACGAGGATGCCTACTCTTTCAGATGTCCGGAAGGGCTCCCCGAAATTTGGGAGCGTCCTAGAAATTCTGGGAGAGTAGGCAAGTATGGCATACCTTCAAACTGTTGTGATCTTGGGAGTCCCGTGAAGTCAGCATGAATAGAGAGTCATGCACCCCACTGTGAGTGAAATTATTGCCTAAATGTATGGGTTAAGTGTCAGAGTCATAGCTATTCCCATTCCATGTCATACCCATGTCATAACCAGAGGCAGGATCAAGCCCAGTGCTACCGTTAGGCAGCAGCCCAGGGCGCCGGGCTCAGGGGGGGCACCACTGAAATCGTGCACATCTATAAAACTGTGCAGCGGACATGGAAGTTAAACTCAGCGGCCACCGCACAGCTTTATAGATGTGTACTATTTCATCCGATCCATGGCACTACCTCCCGCTCCTCTCTTCCCTCCATGACTGTCGGAAGTGACGTCATCATCACGGTCCGACAGTCAGTGAGGCGCCCGCCAGAGAGGAGCAAAGCAGCAGCATGGCGATAACTTCCTGGTGAGTACAGGTGTGTGTGTGTGTGTGTGTGTGCTATGGGGGGACGGGACACATGTTCAACCAGGGGAGAGGCGGTTTGCTGCAGGGGGGTGACATGTTCATCCAGGGGGGAGGCGGTGTGCTGCAGGGGAAGTACATGGTCAAGCAGGGTGGGGCAGTGAGCTGCAGGAGGGACATGACCAAGCAGGGGAGCAGTGTGCTGTGCAGGGAGGGACATGGTCAATCAGGGTGGGATATTGTCAAGCGGGGGGGAGCAGTGTGATGTTTCATTCTCAAAAGTTTTTTCTTCCCATATCTAACACTTGGATACCTCCCCTCTAGAAATGCTATGTTTGCCCCTGGACAGCAGTGGAGTCTGGACAGTGTTCTATTTGAAACATCACTGCTTTTTTTTAACAAAAGTGAAGTCTGTGAGGGTCTGGGAAGTGGGTATTTGGTGTGTGTTGGGGGGAACGGTAGTTTGAAATTTTGCCAGGGGCGCAGAGAAACCTTACACCGGCCATGGGCAGGATGAATGGGCAGGTGCTGAAGTTCACCTAGGGAAAATAGTACTGTAAATAGGGAAGACATAAAGTGGTTAAAAACAAATGTAATAGGTAAAGGGAGCTATAGCTAGAGAATAGCTAAAGATTATGTGTTGCCTATAGCAATGTGAGCTTAAAATAAAATGTGAAGATTTCTGTGATGTGTACTTGTGCCAGATACCCATTACTGGCTTCATATTATAGGAACAAAGGCTACAAATTGGCTGATTTAGCATTCAATCCAGTTGTGTCCTTTGGATGACATGCACAGGAGGTGTAAGGTCAGAAGGATGTACTAGTCATTGCCTTTCAGGGTTAGGCGTGACACTATGCAAAAGTTTGTGTTTGGGATATTCTGTAGAAGACCTGAAACTCATAAAAAGAGGCCTTAAAATACTTAACTTCTTTATATTATCAGATAATGATATTTTCAGGTTTCATAGTGGAAAGCCATCCTCATTGTTATAACATTGAGTGTATTTTAATAATAAGGAAGGTAGATATTAAAAATGCATACATGAATACATAAATAATTTCTGGAATAACAACAAAGCAAACATGCCTTCATATGTTGTATAGTAACCACTGTGTAATGAAAACAGTTCAGGATCCTATTATCTGAGTGGTAAGGGTGTCTGAGGGTGAACTATTGGACTTGAAAACATGCCCTTTCTTGTCTGGTTGTTATGGACATATAATAAATATTAAGTCAGATGATGTTTTGTAGCTTTATCTGAATTACACACACATGCTGGATGTGTTCCTGGAGTATGACAGTATATATTACTGGGGCTTTCCTGGCCTCCAGAAATAGTTTTAAATTCTCTTTGTTAGTTTCAACTAAAATGCCTCCGGCTTTTGTAACTTTTATTAATTCTGTTATCTGTGCATAATTAAAAGGATTAATTTCAATAGGGTGGGTGCCATCATTTTCTCTCATACATGCTGTTCTTTCACCGTGATGCAGCACAACTTAAACTGTACAATAAATTTGGTCAACAACAGCTTATGCAGTAGAAATGCAATTAGAGATCTAAACTGTGAGCTACATGTTCAACTGTAAATAAGTGTTTGTATTGCTCTGTGAATGTATAAGAAGAGAACACAACTGTGTGTATTCAGTGGCATGACACTCGATCACCAGGCCACATAGCAAAATTTGGTGAGAGTTGGCAATACCTGTCCATTCCCTCCGGGGGACCTGTTCTGCTATTCTAGGCATGGAACTGAAAGCCGAAATGGGAGCAAGGGCCTCTGTATTGGAAGTAAAGACATCACTGGGTACAGTCACTGCCACACACACCCTGCAGTCACTTATAGTCTACAAATGAGGAGAAATGGAAATTTTGCCTAAACTTGTCTTTAGTTTTGTCCTTTTTTGTACTTTACATTCTACAACACTATATACCCCATTTTTTCTGCCACTTTTGTCTTTTCTTATGCTATAAACTGGTTGTGGGGGCTGACTTTCTATCAATGTTTATCTCAGTGATAGAAAATCAATTATTGACACAATTTATTAATATAATCTATAATATAAAAGCCTAGCGGCGTGTGTTAGTCTGTGTGTGGAAAAAAAAACAAGCTGCAGCGCCACCTGCTAAATTCTTAGCATTATCTAATATATAAAAGTAAAAGCCTAGCGGCGTGTGTTAGTGTGTGTGTGTGGAAAAAACTATTTTTTCAGAAAGGGCTCATCCAATTGACCTGAAATTTGGTATACTGACATTATTTGACAAAAAAATTAGAATAGTGAAGTCAGTTAACTTCCATCATCCCCCCTTCCCCCCGTGGGAGGGGTAGTAAAGGCTAAATTTACGAGTTGAGGGGTCAAACTCATTTTCGTGATGTAATTTTACCTCATGAACACACATTAAAAAGGGCGCTTGCGTCGGGAAGTAACGCTCTTCCCCTGAGGAGGCCTGGGCTAGGCCCAAATGCATGACAAGAACCTTTTTAAGACCTTAAGTAGCTTGATTTGACTAGAATGCATGAGTATCATGCACGGGTTAACTTGTATTATAATACTCAGCTGCCTGACAATACGAATCAGTCTCTAGGAATATGAACATGTATGACTTGCGTTTTCAGTTCCACTGACAAAAATAAATAAATAAAAAACAGATTTATTTTTTTTTTTAAAAAAAATTGTTTTTTATTATTTTAATATAACTCCCATGTGAAAAAAAATACTTTATTTAAATAATAATTATGTTTCACATTGGGAAGCTTTTGCTGGTGAAACCAGGTGAATCTTTTCTCCCTGGCAGTAGCTACAGCCTATCCTCTCTGAAAAAGCAGACAAAACATTAAAAATATATACATTTTATTAACACCTTTAAGATTGCAGGTGGCTTACACTACTATGATCATATTCATGGTTTGATGCTGCGTAGGATTCACCAGGAATTACTGTTTTATTTCTTATTTTACCCAAAGCACCTTTTATGTTGTTGTTTTTCAGGACACAAAGGAGTTACTTTTAGTAAACTGAAAAAGACAGATTTTTTATTTTACAACTGTGAGCTAAGGAAAAACAGATAAAAATCACACAAAAAATATGGTTCCCTAATATTCACAGTGTTACTTTTACGTATTTAGAGTAAGCCCAGATAATTAGCCTGAACTATTCATGTAGTTCTCCTAAATAGAAGAATACCAAATATGTATACTTGTAATACGTCTTAAGGAAAGAGAATAATGAATATGTTTTTCCTTGTTTTTGTTAGGAGACACGGCGGCCGACAGCACCGCCGTAACTCACTTCCCCCTGTCTCTGGCATCTTGACCATCTCCATGACGACTGGGACGACGGCCGGACGCTAAAATGACAGCGCTCGCAACCCGGCAACACAGGGCAGCCGGGCGCGCATCTCCAAGCCTGCGGGCTAACTAGACCATAATTAATTAATAATCATCCCCTGGGGGTGATTACAGGGCAAAGCCTTGATTGTCTGGCTTCAGTATTTAAGGCAGGGAGGGCTTAGCCTCCCTGTCTGTTATAGTGTGGATTCTGTCATTTGCTGACCTGCTTCTGTCCTGTTCCTGCTTGGTACCAGTTTTCCTGTGGATACTCTGCCCGTTTCCTATTGGACCTCCCATTGTGACCTTATTGCCTTGTTCTTGGATTCTGCTGTTGTGCTGGTGACCCTGACCCTTTGCCGTGTTATTTGACCATTCTACTTGCTTGTGACCCCTGACCTCGGCTTTCATCTGACCATCCGCTACCATCTACTCAGCCTCCTCTGACCTGCCGCTGCAGTGTTGCTAACGAACTTGCACTATGCTAGGAGTTAAGTCCTGGGGGAATCCGAGTACCTGTGAGCACATAAAGCTCTACAGGAAAGCGACTGCTATAGGTGAAGACCTCTGTAATCTGTTCTACACGTTCGTTATCAGACTGGCAGCCTAACAGTTTTTTCTTTTTTTTGTGTTTTTCTTTTTTTATTTCACCATTTTTGCGGATGTGGTTATAATGGCTTGCATTGGATTAGCTGATTCAGTTATCCCTATCCAGGACCCAGGCCTACTATCCTGAAGGAATTTCTTACTGGCATCACATGGTTTTGATTTCCGTTTATACAACTCTTGGGCCAGAAATTGAATGAAACAGTTCCTGGCCCTGTGACTACATCTAATACTAATCCAATAGCTTCATTGACAGTCGCCGCTATAAAATGGTCGTACAGGAGCATTATCATGATTGTCATAATCATCTATTTATATAACGCCACTAATTCCGCAGCGCTGTACAGAGAACTCACTCACATCAGTTCCTGCCCCAGTGGAGCTTACAGTCTAAATTCTCCATCTCCTGGCACTGACAGATGGTACATTTTTAAACAACTTGTGTAAGGGGTTAATAAATCACAGCATTTAAATTACTTTTGTAAGAGAACAAAAAGGGCATTATTACAATCTAAATAAAGACTATAGACTATAAAATGGGGTAAAATGCTATAGTCAGTCCCTCAAAAACATTGCCCACCAAATTTTGCTCCATGTTGGTAAATCACTCTCAAAAAAGAGTGCAAGATATTATCCATTGTGCAACATATTATCCCATATTTTATATTCAAATGTATAAGCTCAGTTTGAACAATTACCATTTCCTAATATTCTGGATTCAAAAGCCACACTTTAAATATCATATGAATGCATTAAGTTTTATTAGTGAAAGAAGTATGAAAACATCTCATCTGGCAAAATGTTTATTTGTATTAGTGAAGGTATAGGTGATTTATATGTAGTTTAATCTACCTTGTTTGTCCCTGCATTTTGCAATTACTTGCTCCTGAAATATTAATTAGGAATAAAATAATGATATGTAACATTATACTAAATATTCCTTTGTTTGCATGTTATAATTGTAGGGATGGGTTGGCATTTTGACGTTGGCTGGGACTATTAAAAAACTGTTATAAAGTAAATCCTATAGCACATGACAACTTCACAACTGAGTTGACAGTGATTTCAAGAGATTGTGACTATTACAAAAACTAATAGGGGTTAGGCCCCTTACTCACTGCTTCTCCCACAAGAAATGACTTGACGGATAATGAAATAGATCTGGAAATATTTATACATCTATATCTGCACAAACCTGTTTTTTTTTTAGCTGGACATTTAAACATAACATTTACCAGACATCATTGTCAGAGACTTGGTTTTACTAGAAGCAGATTTCAAACTACAGCTTAGAAACACAATACATGGAAAAAGTTCATTTGTGTACTCAAACTTCCTATATTAAACATTTAGAATGAGAACATAAACATATAATTCCACATCATATTTATTTGCTAGACTGCCAATCCCAGAAGTTCGACACCATATATTTGAATATATTACACATGTATTATCTTATTTTTTTTTTACCTTGGATCAAAATACCTGATATAGCCTGGACTGCAGAGTGATTTACTTCAAACGTATGTATTCTTTGTGTTGTAAGGCTAGAAGATTATTTATTTTTTCTGTTACAGCATAGGTTAATAACATTTCCAGTAGCAGATTTTGCAAGGCATCAACCACAAAGCATCATAGCTTCTTTCAATGCAGGCTTACTTAAAATGCTTTGCTAGGATGTCATGTGCAAAGCTCATTATTGTTATGAGTCGTCACTGCTATGACTTGTCTCTTTCTGCTGGGGGCCACGTCCTGGCTGATGCTTTTTCTCCCACCTCTGCGGCCCAGCTAATCTGATAGCCGGGCATGTGAATGTCTCATTAAGATAGTTGCTAAATAGCCCGGGGAGGCTGATTACGCTTTCCTTGCACCAACTCATTGATTGGTCAACCCATGTATTTAAGGCAGTTTATAGCATTAGTGTGCTGCACAGATTGCTGACCTGCTGTCCTGTGGATACCTTGCTGTCCTAGCTTTGTTAACCTGTTGTGACCTGTTGGCTTGTCACTTGGACCCTGTTTGAATTAGGGGTGTGCACCGGCCACTTTTAGTGTTTTGGGTTCTGATTAGCTTGAGGTTTTGGGTTCTGATTTGTTTTGCCAAAACACCTGACGAAAGGTTTTGGTTCTGATTTAGGGTTTTGGGTTCTGATTTATTTTTAAAAAAGCATAAAAAGCACTAAAATCCAGTTTTTTGTTTTTTTTACACTCCTACGCTATTATTAACCTCAATAACACTCAATAACAATCATTTCCACTAATTTCCAGTCTATTCTGAACACCTTACACCTCACAATATTGTTTTTAGTCCAAAATGTTGCACCGAGGTAGCTTTCTGGACTGCGTAGTGGAGTGGCCCCGGTACCCAATTTGGTACCGGGGCCACAATACCTCCTCCAACTGGTCTCAATTCCACTGCACATATGGCTGCTCCCCCATCCTTTGCAGCATATAGAGGGTGGAGTTCTAGCGTGTCAATGCCTCTTGTTTTCGATCATGACAGTGCATTTTAATTATTTTTGGATTTGGCCCCAACACTGAATGTAGTTTAATATCTGATACGCAGCTATCTGGACTGCGTAGTGGAGTGGCCCCGGTACCCAATTTGGTACTGGGGCCACAATACCTCCTCTAACTGGTCTGAATTCCACTGCGCAGATGTCTGTTCCTACCTCCTCCAACTGGTCTAAATTCCACTGCACAGATGGCGGACACCGGATGGACGTCTAACACCAACATAGCAGTTAAGGCCGCAGTTCCTCTTTTTTTGGGACTGCACAAACAATTAACGTAGTAATAGAAATGGCAGTTCCTCTTTTTTGGAACTATAAAAACAAAGAACATAGTAATAGAAATGGCAGTTCCTCTTTTTTGGAACTACAGAAACAAAGAACGTAGTAATAGAAATGGCAGTTCCTCTTTTTTGGAACTGCAGAAACAAAGAACGTAGTAATAGAAATGGCAGTTCCTCTTTTTTGGAACTATAAAAACAAAGAACATAGTAATAGAAATGGCAGTTCCTCTTTTTTGGAACTACAGAAACAAAGACAACCTCCTTCAACTAGTCTAAATTCCACTGCACAGATGGCGGACACCGGACGCACGTCTAAAACCAACATAGGTGTGCCGGTGACATGGCCTGCAGGAATATCTCTGATGGAGATAGAACTAGGCCCCAAAGAGCACATAATGCCAAAAAAAGAGTTGCAAGATGGAATTGTCCTTGGGCCATCCCACACACCCTGATGTTGTTGAAATAGGACATGCATACTTTAACAAACCAATCATTTCAGCGACAGAGCCTACCAAACTACTGTGGCTGAAATGATTGGTTTGTTTGGGCCCCCACACAAAAAAAGCTATTCATCTCTCCCTGTACAAACTAAACTGGCTCTACTGAGGCAAGATGTCGTCCTCATTCTCATCCTCTGATTCCTCTCCCCCTTCAGTGTGTACTTCTTCATCCTCACACATTATCAATTCGTCCCCGCTGGACTCCACAACCACAGGTCTCTCTGTAGTATCTGGAGGCCAGTGCTGTACTTGATTGAGGAATTGATAATTCATTTTTATGAACATCATTTTTTCAACAGATACTGGTATTGATGGAGTCGTTGTAGCGCTATTGGGTTTTCTGTTAATCAAAAATACAGAGAAAGAGATTTTAAACTGTTATCCTAAAAATAACAATCTATTCCATTCACAAAAAAAATACATACAAACAATAAATAATCAGAAAAAAATGCAGAAGACTTGACTGGGCATTTAAGCAACCACTGACTTTCAAATGGTAGTCGTATTCTTCACACTCTAATTGAGATTTTTCAAGTTGCAGGCTATAAGAAATGAACTTACAGTCAAGTAGTAATTGATGTTCACGTAGCAGTTACTTGTATCAGATAATATACCCAATAGCGCTGCAACGACTCCTTCAATACCAGTATCTGTTTAATCAATTTACAGCTTGTGTGCAGCTGTATTAGGAGTCGCTATCTGCTGCAATTGGCATTCCAGCGCTGAGTGTGGATCTAGATTTTGTTTAAATCATTTTTTCAACGTTCTGCGGAAGCAACCTCCTTCGCCGCTGACTGACCAGCACTAAAAACTCTTTCCGAGTACACACTGGAGGGGGGACAACTCAGGTAAAATAGAGCCAGTTCGTACAGGGGCTTCCAAACTGCCTTTTTTTCCTGCCAGTAACAATATGGACTGTCTGACAGGTCTATTTGGATGGTGTCAGAAAAATAATCCTCCACCATTTTTTCTATTGTGACAGCATCCAATGCAGCGACAGTAGACATGTCTGCAATGGTTGGCAGGTCCTTCAGTCCAGACCAGATGTTGTCTGCATCCCCGCTAGCGGGTCTTTTAGGAAAACTGAGCTTTTTCCTCGCAGCCTTAGGTGTGGAAGAAAATGAAGGTGGAGCTGTTGGCATGTCACGGTCCTCTTCAGAGGACAATCTCCTGAACAGCAGGTCTTTGCACCTCTTTAGACTTGTGTCTGCCGTAAACAGAGACACAACATACGCTTTAAACCGAGGATCGAGCACGGTGGCCAGAATGTATTCCTCTGACTTTAAAAGAGTGACCACCATCGGATCCTGGCAAAGTGTACGAAGGGCTTCATCCACAAGAGCTACATGCTTGGTGGAACCGCAATGGTTTACCAGCTCCTCCCTCACTTTCTCCAGCTGCTTCTGCAATAGCCTGATCAGGGGAATGACCTGACTCAAGCTGGTAGTGTCGGAAACTGACTTGTCGGGTGGCAAGTTCAAACGGCTGCAGAACCTTGCACAACACGGAAATCAGTCTCCACTGCGCTTGACTCAGGCGCATCCCCACTCCTTTTCCTATGTCGTAGGTGGCTGTGTAGGCTTGAATGGCTTTTTGCTGCTCCTCCATCCTCTGCAGTATATAGAGGGTGGAGTTCCAGCGCGTCACAACCTCTTGTTTGAGGTGATGGCAATGCAGGTTCAGCCTTTTTTGATGTTGCTCGAGTCTGCGGTAGGCACTGGCAGAATGCCGAAAGTGTCCAGCAATTTTGCGCGCCACCGCAAGCATCTCCTGCACACCCCTGTCACTCTTCAGGTAATGCTGCACCACCAAATTAACGGTGTGGGCAAAACATGGGACGTGCTGGAAATTGCCCATATGTAATGCCCGCACAATGTTACTGGCGTTGTCTGACACCACAAATCCCCAGGAGAGTCTAAGTGGGATAAGCCACTGTGAGATTATTTCCCTCAGTTTCTCTAAGAGGTTGTCAGCATTGTGCCTCTTACTAAAACCTGTGATACACAACGTTGCCTGCCTTGGCACGAGCAGCCATTGTGGAGATGCTGCTACTGATGCAGCTGCTGCTGTTGCTGCGGAAGGCGATGCATCTACCCAGTGGGCTGTCACAGTCATATAGTCCTTAGTTTGCCCTGAACCACTTGTCCACATGTCCGTGGTTAAGTGGACAGTGGGTACAACCGCATTTTTCAGAGCACTGAGGACACTTGTTCGTACTTCTCTGTACATCTTTGGTATCGCCTGCCTAGTGAAGTAGAATCTCGACGGGATTTGGTACCGGGGACACAATACCTCCATCAACCGTCTAAATCGCACTCCACTGATGGCGGACACCAGACGCACGTCTAACACCAACATAGCAGTTACCACCGCAGTTATCCGCTTTGCAATAGGGTGACTACTGTCGTACTTTGTGCTCAGGGCAAACGACTGTTGGACTGTCAACTGTTTGGTGAAAGACGTAGCGGTCTTACGACTTCCGCTCTGGGAAGATGACCGACTACCAGCAGCAACAGCAGCAGTGGCAGTAGTAGGCGTACCGCTGCAGGATTCCTCGGATGAATCCCGTATTGAAGCGGACTCAGTCTGGCTGGTGACATGGCCTGCAGGACTAAATCTGATGGAGATCGTGGAGGAAGTTGGTCGAGGAGGGTGTTGGTGGTATGTATCCAACAAGACCAAGGGATTTAGGTGTCCCTGGACTGCTGACGGTCCTAGCCACAGGTCCTGAACTAAACACTGAATTATGAAGGTTCTTCAGGTGACGTATAAGTGAGGATGTTCCTAGTTGGCCAAGAGCCTTACCCCTGCTTATTTGAGCTTTACATAAGCTACATATGGCCATACATTTGTTGTCCGGATTCGGATAAAAATAACTCCAGACAGAAGAGGTGGATTTTTTGGTCTTCTGACCAGGCATGATGATGGGCTTTTTCATCCCATGGACAACAACTGTTCCCCCCCCTGGTGGCTCATTTATGATAACCACATCAGCATCCTCCTCGTCAAGTTCCTCCTCAGCGCCAGCTACATCAATATCCTCCTCCCGATGTACAACATTCACACCTTCATTAGCCAAATCTGTAACTGGACTGTGGGTGATCCTTCCAGCATATGCAGAGGGCGTGCTGGAAATGGTTGAAGGAGCCACCTCTTCCCGTACAGTGATGGAAAGGTCAGGCTTAGCAACCACAAAAACCCTTGGACTCGCTGGACTTGGACTAGTTGTTGATGACAGCTTAAGTCTCTTAAATTTGTTAGAGGTTGGGGGAGGAGAAGTGCTTAGATCCATGGGTGAAGCTGAACCACTAGTCATGAACACGGGCCAGGGCCTAAGCCATTCCTTGCCACTCCGTGTCGTAAATGGCATATTGGCAAGTTTACGTTTCTCCTCAGATGATTTTAATTTTCTTTTTTTGCTAATTTTTTGGAACTTTGGGTTTTTGGATTTCACATACTCTATACTATGAGATTGGGCATCGCCCTTGGCAGCCGACGTTGATGGCATTTCAGCGTCTATGTAAATGTCTTGACTAGTGGCAGCAGCTTCAGCATTAGGAGGAAGTGGGTCTTGATCTTTCCCTACTTTATCCTCCAAATTTTTGTACTCCATTATATGCAGCACAAGACAGCGTACCCCTAAACCACACAGACTTTGGAACTACAGAAATAATGAACGTAGTAATAGAAATGGCAGGTCCTCTTTTTTTGGACTGAAAGAATATATTGCTCTATAATATTTTTTATACTTTTTCAATTATTTTTTTCTATTTTTTTAATCTTTTTTTTTTAAATATTTTTTAGAGATTTTTTATTTTTTTTTAAAAGATTTTTGGCTGATTAACAAATTGCTATGGACTTATCAGAAACAAATACTGGACAAAAGCACCACTGGACTCAGCAGCACAGATACTGGCCAAAGCACCACTGGAATCAGTAGGACAGAGCACTGGAAAAAGTACTACTGCACTCAGCAGGACAAAGCACCACTTGACTAAATAAATCAGCAGGACAGAGCACTGGACAAAGTACTAATGCACTCAGCAGGACAAAGCACCACTTTAGTAAAGTTATCAGCAGGACAGAGCACATCAACCTCCCTCTTCACTAACCACAGGGAGAATGAAGATGGCGGCCGCGAGCGGGGCATTTATGAGATCCGAGTCTCATGAGATCCGACGCGAGACTTGGATGTCATAGCCTCGGTTTGGCTTCATTTGGCGCCCGGAAGTTCCCGAGCCCGCTCATCTCTAGTTTGAATGCCTGTGCCACTTGGCCTCTGCCTGTTTTTGGATTTCCCTGTTTGCAAACTGCCCCTACCGTTGGTTTGCTCTTTGACTTTCCTATTCGCTACTGACCTTTGGCCAGTCCTTGGTTTCTGCCTCCAGTGTTTTGGTTTCCTAAACCCTGCGCTACGGCTAAATTGATAAGTTTCTACTACCTTTAGGGCCTGATTCATAAGGAAAGTAAGGCAAAAAAGTTTTCTTCTGGACAAAACCACATTACAGTGCAAGGGGTGCAAATTAGTTTATTATTTTGCACATAAGTTATAAACTGTCTCTTTTTTCATGTAGCACACAAATACTTGATAGCTTATTTGTACACTGAAATTTAAAGTTGCCCTATCCCAACTATAAATCTGTCATCACATTTACCTTCCCCTCCAAAACAAGATGGCTTTGCCAAGGTTCAAAGTTACTAATTTTTTTTTATTTTACTTGCCTTAATGAATCAGGCCCTTATAGTTTAAGTCCTGGTGGCATCCGAGTACCTCCGAACAATTTTAGTTCTACAGGAAAGGTGGCTGCTAAAGGTGAAGAACTCTTTAGAACGGTTCTAAAAGTTTATCTATTAGTCTTGGTCCCAACAATCGTCATATGTATTTTGTGTTGCCTAATTAAATATAATTGGTGCAGACCTGAACATATTGTCAAATAGATAAAGGCAGAGAGAGAGATCTCCAAGTGAGCTGTGGTTTGGACAGATTGTGTCTGGATCGACATTGTGTCCTTTGTTTCCAGGAGTTAAGTAATGGACTATGAATACTCCATTGAGTGATTGAAATGGGTTTGCTTCATATCAGAACCTGAATATAACCAAAAATACTAGTGACAGTATTTGTATGTGTCCGAGTAGGTGAAAATGAAAGTCCCACTGTGTTTCTGCCAGCAAAGTAAGGTAAGTTAACGATCATAAGTTCTTTGGTCACCCACAATCATTTTTACAATATCTACAATTGATTTTGCTCACATTTGTACATTAAAGGGCAGGCATAATGATAATTTTGCTGTCTATGGGGTGAGCAAAGTAACCAAGCAGATTAATCAATTTTGATTGGTCTGATTCAAAAATGTGCACTGATTGATCAGTGACTGTTGCCCATGTGATCTGAACTATAGGTAAACAGACTGAATGACTAGATATTCCTGGTTATACCACTAGGGTGCATCTTGATGTACAGTGCATGTCATACTGTGAAGCCATGTACATTCAACATGTTTTCCTTAAATAAGAGCAAGTCATTCTCCCACATGCTGTTCATCCTGCCCACTTCATAGTGAAGTAGGCATGATGGGAGCCTCTATGATGCGATTTGTGGTGAATCGAGTCATTTTGGCAACACAATGACGCAATTAGCCTCACCCTGCCTCTTCCATTACTGGACTGTAAGAAGTTAATAACTATGATGTTAGGCTGGCAAAATAGTATATACGAAATGTTTTTTTCTAATGTCTCTTGGGGGTCTACCAATTGCCAGTTCATTTTGGTTACTCTCTGTAGTTACACTACCTTTATTCAGTTCAAGTTTTCAGATTTTCTTTGCCCCCAATGTCCCTGTGCAACACTGAAATAACGCCGGACATGCAGCATGCATCAACAATAGGTGCAGGCAGCACCTGGTCTGGCAGTAGCCATGTCATCCCTCCCAATAGTCCGCTGTAGATGTAGTCCCGCTGGAGAACAGTGGGACAGTTCCTTGCAATCAGGACTGTCTCGCCAGAAGCAGGACAGTTGTAATGTATGCATGAACTTCAAGTTCCTTTACACTGTGTGATCCCTGCCACAACAGAAACCATCCCCTCCACCAAGGCCATCTTTTCCATTGGGCACGATGGGCAGGTGCCCGGGGGCCCCACGGGCAAGGGGGCCCCATAGGCAGGGCATTAATGTTTTTAAGATGGCCCTGCCCTCCACCACCTGATTTTCATCCCTTGATCTCATTTAAATAAACTTGGCATAGCATAAGCCCTAAAAATAGGCCTGTAATATCACAGAACACCATTTACACAGAGCTTATGTACTTTTGTATGTTAATAAATGACCTAAATAATGCATAGTTGTCACATACCAGACCCACAGACCACCTTACCTCTCTGCCACCGCCAGTTTCCTCTTCGGAGCTGAGCGGCCACCATGTTGGTTTCGGGTCTCTGCATGCACAGACCCATTCTTTATCTCCTTCTCCTCCCAGTTATTGGTTAGGCTTAAATGCATATTAAACTATTTAAGGCACCTGTATCTTGCCTACGATGCCATCCAATGGTCTCCCTCCATCCTGTTTCTGCAGACCATTGCATCTCCTGCAATCCAGCTCCTGTGCCTGCAGACTATTGTACCTCCTATGATCCAGCTCTAAAGCTTCCCAGCTTACCTGGACCTCAGTTCGCTTCTGTACCAGCAGTATATTGCACCTCCTGTGACCCAGCTCTAAAGCTTCCCAGCTTACCAGGACCTCATTTCACTCCTCTGCCTGCAGACTATTGCATCACTTCTGATCCAGCTCCAAAGCTTCCCAACTTACCTGGACTTCAGTTCGCTCCTGTCCTGCAGACTATTGCACCACCTGTGATCCAGCTCCAAAGCCTCCCAGCTTACTGAGACCTCTGTTCGGTTCTATGCAGATTATTATTCCATCTGATCTCCAGCTCATAGGCCTCTCAGCTTTACCTGGACATCCAGACGTTCTCTCCATTCCCTCCTGCAGTTTATCTCTACCATCTGACATCCAGCTTGCAGGCTTCACAGCCTCATCTGGGCTCCAACTATGCTTTGACTCGAAGATCGGCTCCTTCTCCACCCTATTAGCTTGTCCTCTGTATTCTCCTACAGGACACCCTCGGGGCCTCTCGGACCAATCCTCCGCCACAGCCAGCTCCTGAACCCCATGCCTCAGCAGGAGCTCCAGCTAACCCCTTCACTTTATGGCTTCCAATTCAGGCCATATTTAATGGTGACCCCAAGGCATGTTGGGGCTTGTTAAATCAATGTTCAATTAAATATGAACTTCTACCCCAGAACTTTCCCACCAAGAGGACGAAGGTGACTTATATTATTTCTTTACTTTCTGGTCAAGCCCTGGTGTGGAGCGGGATGACCACCTTCTTTCTGACAGTACTGCCTTCATATTTTGTAAAATTCTTGATGAGCCAGGTCTAGTCTCTTTCACTGCCTCCAGTATCTTAAGGCTCCACCAATGATCTCGTTCTGTGGCCCAGTAAGTCAGCAAGTTCTGCACTTCGTCTTCTGAACTTCAATGGAACAATGAAGCGCTGGTGGCAACATTTTCGCAGGGCCTCTCCAGCCACATCAACGATGTCCTGGCTTCTCAGGAATAACTGTCTTTGGATGCCTTGATTTCTTTGTGCAATTGGATAGATTTCCCTTTTTTTAGGAGAGATTCTCTGAAAATGATAAAAACCGATCGCCCTACCTTCAAGCTGGCTCTCTGCTTCCAGCATCCAACTCCACCCGATGAGCCAATCCAAATAGGGTGCTCTCATCTGACTCCCATAGCTTAAATTGCATTCTCCTCAGATAAACTGGTCCTCCTCTCAGATTCTCCTGTAGTGTGGCCTGAAAGTCATGTTGCATCACTAAAATTGTACCAGTACACTTCACGTCTACCTCTGCTAGGGCACTCAGTCCTTCAATTCCCCTTCAATATTCCTCCTTTTCTAATGTTTTTAATTTACATCAATCTGAGGTTCTTCCACCTCATCATCCCTGAGATTGACCTTTCGACCTTCAGCCTTGCAGGATCCTTCCTAGGATTCGAGTCTATCCCTAAGACTCAGACCATGGGTGAGTATATCAAGGAAAAACTTCAGCGGGGGTCTTATTAGACCATCTTTCTCTCCTGCCGGTGCCATTTTTTTTTCTTTGTGAAGAAGGATAGCTCCATATAGCCTTGCATTTGATTACTGTGGTCTGAATGTGATTACCATCAAGAACCGGTATCCCATTCCTCTGGTGACTGAACTAATCGACCGCATCAAGGGTGCCCGGATTTTTTCTAAATTGGACCTCCAGGGAGCCTACAACCTAATCCAAATCCGTAGTGGAGACAACTAGAAGATTGAGTTCAATACCCGAGATGGCCACTACAAATACCTTGTCATGCCCTTCAGGGTCTGTAACACACCTGCAGTCTTTTAGAACTTTGTGAACAGGGTCTTCAGGGATCCGCACTACTCCTGTGTGGCTGTCTACCCACACAACATTCTAATCTTCTCTAAGAATCTCAGTTCCCATTGTCACCAGGTCTCTGAGGTCCTCTCTAAACTCTATAAGTATCGGTTATTCTGCTGGGGAAAGTGGGGAAGTGACCCTTTAAATCTACACAGATGCTTTTTTTCGGTACATTGTTTCCCGTTCTGGGCTACGGATGGACCCGGAAAAAGACTGTGCCATATTAGAGTGGCCATTGTCTTCTGGCCTAAAAGACTTCCTGCAATTCCTTTTATTTGCCAACTTTAATAGAAAGTTTATTAGGATTCCCAATATAAAAAACACTGAGAGAGTGCAAGTGGAATAAAGTGGTCTTTATTTAACAAGGGTTACACAGGTAATGGATGCATTAAATGGTAAGGCATCAAATACAAGTCAGTAAATAAAGACTGTAGAAAGGTGTGCCACATAATATATAATACAGCAGTAATGGCAGGATACTTGTATGAATTCTGAAATAATTTATTATCACATAAAAATAAACAGTTAAATGGCAAAACGGATTAAATATAAGTAATAGAATGCACTAAGTGGGTTTTCTCACAAAGTGTATGAAAATGCACAGTTAGACAACACAGTTGGACAAACATTGGACAACATTTGATTACCTCCAGGAGTAAGCAACATCTGCAACAGCCTATTTCTGCATTACTTGTCTTTCTATAGGGAACACTGCAAAGAGGTAATTCTTTAAAATCCCCTAACTTTTTGGCTTTAACTCCTTTTATCACAATGTGGAACAAATTGCTTTTCTTAGTCTTTTTTCATGGCATGATCTTTAGAACTGTGTCATCTTTCCCCCCTCCACCAACACAAACATTTGTTCATATTGCACCTGCATTACTCCACTCACCTCTAGTCAACACCCATGAACTGCTGTCCTATTTATTATCTCTAACAAGTACAACCTCCGCCTGTCGCAGGAAAATAAAAAGTCACACATCTTACAATCCCCTTGCCTATCTTTCTCTCACTCTGCTTCTATTAGCTGGTGATATATCACCTAATCCAGGTCCCCCACACTCCTCACACACACATACATTAGAGCACTACCGTTCTATAGCAAACCTCAAACACATCACCTGTCTCCCCTCTCTTCCAAAGTCCTTTAAATGTGCCCTTTGGAATGCACGCTCTGTTTGTAACAAACTTACCTCCATACATGATCTCTTCCTCTCAAAAAACCTCAACCTTCTGGCAATAACAGAAACATGGCTCATGCAATCAGACACTGCCTCAACTGCAGCACTTTCACATGGTGGCCTCCATCTCACCCACACCCCCAGATCTGAAGGCAGACAAGGAGGTGGGGTTGGACTACTTCTCTCCCCACAGTGCACGTTTACAGTTCTACCAAATGTCCCATCACTCACATTCACATCTTTAGAAGTATATGCTATTCGCATTTTTAATCCATTCTTTCTACGTGTTGCGGTGATCTATCGTCCCCCTAAAGCACACCAACAATGTATTGAGGATTTCTCTGCATGGCTCCCTCACTTCTTATATTCAGACATCCCCACCCTCATCCTGGGTGTTTAAACATCCCCATTGATAACCCACCTCCCAAAGCTGCTTCCAAACTACTCTCTCTAACCTCCTCACTTGACCTCTCCCAGTGGATTGAATCACCTACTCATCAGGATGGCCATTGCCTTGATCTTGTTTTCTCTAGGCTATGCTCAGTTTCTAAATTCCTTAACACACCCTCCCCCTCTCAGATCATCACCTTATCAGCTACACGCTAACCCCCACTGCTTTAACCTCTCTACTATCTAACTCTACCAATCCTCCTCATACCCGCAGAAATCTGAATTCTATTAATCTTCAACAATTTTCCACTTCTCTCCAACACCTTCTCTCCCCAATCTCTACATTCTTCTCCCCTAAGATGGCAGTACCTCATTTTCACAAAACCTTAGCAACGACCCTTGATCAAGTGGCTCCAGCAACACTACATACTACACGTTGACTTTGATGTCAACCGTGGTACACTACAGCCACGCAAAATCTTCAAAAACTTTCCTGTAAAGCAGGACGTCACTGGCGTAAATCTCGCACCTCTAATGACTTCTTCACATATACTTCTATCTACCGCTCCTATCAAAAGGCTCTGGACACTGCAAAACAAACATACTTCCAATCTCTTATCTATGCTCAGGCTTCTAACCCCAAACGCCTTTTTAACAGATTTAAATCTCTTCTCAATCCTCCCACCCCAAACCTTCTGTCTACTATCAGTGCCCAGGATCTTGCTTCCTACTTCAAGGACAAGATTGATAGGATCAGGCTAGAAATGGTATCCTCCTCCTCGACAACCAATCAGCTCAATTTCTTCCCACTACCCTCTGACACCCTCTCTTCATTTTACCCCACAAATGAAGAGGAAATTTCTGCTCTCTTCTTATCTTCCTGCTCTACCTCCTGTCTTTTTGATCCTATTCCCTCACAAATTGGTAAATCCCTGTCTCCTGTGCTCATTTCACCTCTAACTCAAATCTGTAATCTCTCGCACTCTATGGCTTTCCATCACTATACAAGCACGCAGTGATTACTCCTATTCTAAAAAAACAAGATTCCGACCCAATCTCTCTCTCAAATTACCGTCCCATCTCTCAGCTCCGGTGCCCCTCCAAGCTCCTAGAGAGACTTGCCTACACTTGCCTCACACGCTTCCTTCCTGCAAACAACCTGCTGGATCCTCTTCAGTCTGGCTTTCATTCCCAACATTCCACAGAGACTGCGTTGACCAAGGTTGTCAATGATCTGATCACTGCTAAAACTGAACGCCATTACTCTCTCCTAATTCTCCTGGATCTCTCGGCTGCATTTGACACCGTTGACCACTCTCTTCTCATACAAATGCTGCAATCCCTAGGTCTTCAAGACACTGTTCTATCCTGGTTCTTATCCTATCTTTCTAATCACTCTTTCACTGTTCATTTCTCTGGGGCCAACTCTGCTCCACTTCCTTTATCAGTTGGAGAACCGCAAGGCTCAGTGCTAGGTCCTCTGCTGTTCTCTATACTGCTTCTCTTGGAAATCTAATAAGTTCCTTTGGCTTTCAGTATCATCTCTATGCATATGATACCCAAATTTATCTATCCTCTCCTGATTTCTCGACATCTGTGTTGTCCCATGTAACTGACTGTCTTTCTGCCATTTCATCTTGGATGTCCTCTCGCCAACTCAAACGTAATCTTTCTAATACAGAGTTAATAATATTCCCACCCACCAACTAGAGCATACCTGACATTTCTATTTCTGTTGATAACATGACCATAAATCCCACCCCACAAGCTCACTGCCTAGGTGTAATCCTTGACTCACAACTATCCTTTGTTCCCCACATTGACTCTATATCTAAATCATGTAATATACATCTAAAAAACATTTCCAGAATTAGCACATATCTCACACAAAACACTGCAAAAACCTTAATTCATGCACTTATCCAATCCTTAAGCAGATCCAGTAGTACGTTGTGGGGATGGTGGATGTAGAAAGTGCTGATGCGTTTCGTCAGCAATGCATCTGACATTTTAATC
The DNA here is from genome assembly GCF_038048845.1 of Mixophyes fleayi. NCBI lineage: Eukaryota > Metazoa > Chordata > Amphibia > Anura > Limnodynastidae > Mixophyes > Mixophyes fleayi. The sequence continues at coordinate 160,484,186 of NC_134403.1, read as the reverse complement.
TTTCTGTCAGTGATGCATCTGACTTTTTCATCTTTGAAAAATTAGATGCATTACTGACAAAACGCGTCAGTCTTTCTACATCCACCATGTAGAAAAATCAGCAGAGTATGGCAGTTATAGCAAAGATTACTCAGGAAGTCAGAGATGAAGAGGCATTGCTGAGATGCTCGAGGAACCACGGGTGTTGGGATACCTGGTTTATCTGGAGGCACCAGGCACCGGATGAGTCACAGGTGTCAGAACCGCAGATTTCTCAGGAAGCACAAGACACGGGGTGAGTCACTGGTGTCAGGACTGCAGGTTACTTGGACTCTGGAGGTATGAGGCACCGGATAAATCACAGGTAGCAGGGCTCCAGATACCTCGGGAGGCATGAGACACAGGATGATCATCAAGCCGAGAAGGTTTAGTGGTCTGCAGAAGCATTATCACTAGATAGTAGAGATGACACACAGGGTGCAAAATTCTGTGGACTGATACACAGGAGAAAGAAAGCAATGTCTGCAGAGCGTTACCCCTAGACAGTATAGATGACACACAGGGTGCAATGGAATCCACAGGAGAACTGGATATGCCATTGAGTGTAGGTGCAGGATTACTAGTGGTGCAATGGAATGCAGACACTGTAAAGCAGGAGGGTCAAACACGCAAGGGGTCAAATCCACACGGCCAACCACAATACCAGGGAGAAGGCAGAAGAGAAGTCACAACAAAGCCGGGTCTGGGTCTTAAGATGAGGTGCAAAACAAGGAGCCAAGCAGAAGTCAAAACCAGGAAATTAAACAGGAAAACCAACAACAGTGAAGGTTGCTGAGACAGGTAGGCTTGTATAGGCCAGGGACAGGTGCTAAGCATCCTGGAGTAACAAGCTTAGCTCTGGCAGGTAGGAGAGCACTCTAAGTACCACAGTGGCCCCTTTGGTGGAACAGTGGTATTGCAAACTGGATACATATAAAGGCAAAGTCCAACATAGTTCTTGGCAGACAGGAGCTGCAGGAGGCAAACAGGTCCACAAGGGAGATGCTGCAGATCAGCCGGAGGCAGATCGTAACACAGTTCACCCAAGGCTATTCCACCCTGGTCATCCCTATATTGGCAATCATGCGAAAAAGGGGCTAAGACCAAAGACTGGTCCTCGGAATCTTTAGAGTCCTTTGACCTTGGCTCCCATTCTCTGACTCCATTTTTTCGTAAAGTAAATGCCTTAGCTGTAAGAGTAGCAGCAGTTCTCTCTTCAAAGAAGCAACATCCCTGTCCTTCCTTTTCACACAAATTTTTTCCAGCTGAGAAAAATTACACCATCGGAGATAAGGAACTTTTGGTTATGAAGTTAGCACTCTCTGAATGGAAATATCTTTTGGAAGGTTCCTGGTTCCCACTTACCATTTTCACCAACTATAAAAATCTGTTGTATCTTTAAACCGTCTCACTTCTCATTCCCCACCAGGCCCATTGGTCCTAGTTCCTCTTCCGTTCTAACCTTAATATCACCTTCAAACCCGGACACAAGAACATCCCATCTCCTGGGCTTTTCGCCAGTCATGTCCTCGTTTCACAGGTCAAGGCTGTGGTATTCAAGACCACCAAACTCATTTCCTAAAACTATTGATGGCATACTCTCCACTCCGATACCTCAGAGTTCATCTCAGCCTGTGATATCTACAACCAGCACAAGACTTTACATCAAGCTGTCTGCGGCCCTTTCCAACCACTACCACTCCCCATTAGACAGTGGTCCCATATCACTATGGACTTTATCACTGACCTTCCACCTCTCATTGGCCTTCATTCTGCTCCTGTTCTGCACAAACTTTCATTAAAGTGATCTATCGAGGCCATGGCTCTTCAGTGGAAATTGTTTCTGTTTGAGGGGTCTGATTCGTCTCTAAATTCTGGCGAGCTCTCTGCAAGTTCTTTAATATCCGTCTCAGTTTCTCTTCTGCCTATCACCCCCAGTCCAATGGGCAAACAGAGAGGGTGAATTGGAATTTTGAGATGTTCATTAGAATGTATTCTTCCGCAATGCAAGATAACTGGTCTGACCTTCTGCCCTAGGCCGAGTTTGCTCAGCAACCTTTTCCATGAGTCTACATCTGCTACTCACTCATCTGTTGTCTATGGACCCCATTCCACCCTCCCAAAATTCTCTGCTCTCCCCACCACCCAGGTACCTGAGGTTGATAACCTACAACATGATTTCATTTCCATATGGATGGAGGGTCTTAAAACACTGGTCCTTTTCTCCGCTGAAAGTAGGGGACAGAGAATATTTGTCTGAAGATTCCTTGCATGAAGTTTGCTCCCCGAATTATTGGCACTTTCAATATTATACAGGTCATCAAACCTGTTTCATTTAAATTAAAAATGCCCAGCTTCTCTATGTGTTTCTTGCACATTTTACATTTCATTGTTAAAGCCGTTGGTCATTAACCGCTTCCCCTATTCATCTAAGTCTTCTCCCTGATCAATATCCAATAAGGTGATGAGTTTGAGATTAGTCAAATCCTTGATTCCAAGATTTCTTATGGCAAAATCAAATATCTGGTGGACTCGAAGGGGTTTGGACCTGAAGAACTCTCATGTGTCAGTTCTTCTGACATCCATGCCCCTCTTCTATTGAGAGAATTCCATTCCAGATATTTGATTCAAAGTGTACTAGAAAAATTACAGCCAGAATCTGTTGGTTGGGGTCAGGACATCATCTTTTACACCAATTGTTTTGTAAATGTCATCTGACTAGAGTGCTATTTGAATAAAAAATTAACTTTGCTAAAGTTATATAATTAAGTCTAAGCCAAACCTTGTTTTTCTCAAATCCCGAGACATGACATCATACCATGTATTAATGACGGGTTGTGGCTATACTTGTGACATCTGTTTATTTACAGCAACAGGACATACCAGCAACAGCTTTCATGAGTTACAGCTCACTTTGAAGGATTAACTGCAGGATACTGACTGTGCTTTGTGTGAATACAAAATTTGATTTTCAATCACATATTTGGCATCTGAAAAATTACTATGAGAGTTAAATGTGAACTCTTGGTAAAAGTAATACTTAATTGCAATTTTTTTCTATCCCGATTTTGCTAGAACTGACAAATTCTGAATTCAGCGATTATGATAAAAAAATGTGTCTGTTGCTCCTGAACGATAGCAAGAAAACAACAGAGAATTTTTAATTAAAACTATATGCAAAGTTTACACAATTGGTGGTGTTGCCCAAAATGTACAGGGCCGAATCATCATGGAGCATAAATGACGATATGTGCCGTACTTTCCGTAAAATTGCTCTGCGCATCCCAGGATCCGGAGCATACCCCAATGAACGCGGTAATATCCAACTCATCTTTGAGCACAAAGGACGCTTACTACAACCTACGATTTCAGGGGCGGAACGGGGGAGGGAAATGGACGTACGCATGTAGTCAATGTACAGTAAGGGTGTGCCAAGCTCGAGCACACGCAGTCACGTCCAGTTCAAGCTTTGGGCATCTCAAAGATACATTATTTTCAGTCGTACTTGCACCAGCTACAGGTCTAGTGTAAGGGCCAGTTACTATTGATGGCGGCTGTATATGCATGCTAGAACATGTGTTTCTAATCAGGAGCAACTGTAAAAATGTATTTTACATACAGTAGAGAATGATATCCTAATAAATGTATTTTATGAATAAAAAAATAAACAAAAAATACACTTTGTTTAAATGTTTTAATGTTTTGTCATTAATAACTATATTATTAACAGTGGACATTGATTGAACAGGTTTTCTATCGGATCAAATTTACTCATTTTTTTGCCTTACTCTCCTTAATGACTCAGGCCCTCTATTTTCTTCTCCCCTTCTCTTTCTCCTTACTCTTCCCTTTTTCATAATTAAAAATTGGTCATTTCATGCAAGGTTTTTTTTTTCATTTATCTTAATGAGTCGTCTTATCTCTTAATCCATTGACTTGTTTTCCTTACTTTATACTACTGATATTATGCTTTTAATGTTACAGCAACAGGACATACCAGCAACAGCTTTCATTTCTTAAACATTTGTTTATACCTGAAGTGCTTACTTGGTCATATCTTTTTCTTTTGGATTTATATAACTATAATCTTTGACCTTAGCACCCCCTCACAATATATACAATTTATTTGGCTTGATAGTGAGGTTGGTTAGTACCTTGTGGGGAGCTTTTTCCCTTTCCTGTTTTCCCCTTTCTTTCCCTTGCATATATAACTAGACCTGTATTTGTCAACAGATGTGTCTTCAAATCCACTCCCTGTTGAATTCAGACATGTGCATCCTCGATGTACGTGAGTTTTTATAAAAACACACATTATGCTCATTTTGCATTCCTTGATGAATGAGGTCCCAGCTTCTCCTTAATCGTTAGCTCTTGTGTCTTTCTCTTATCTCCTTACGATTTCTTTGAAAAAAAGTAACTTTGCAACTTAGCAAAACCATGTTGCATTGGAGGGAGAGGTAAATTTAAAATATGGGAACAGATTTATAGTTGGGATAGGGCATGTTCTAAATCAACTTTAAATTTCAGTGTAAAAATAAAATTATTAAGTATTTGTGTGCTACATGACAAAAAAAGGCAGTATTTTCTTCATGTGCAAAATAATAAACTAATTTGAACTCCTTGCATTATAACATGGCTTGTATCGGATCAAATTTACTCATTTTTTTGCCTTACTCTCCTTAATGACTCAGGCCCTCTATTTTCTTCTCCCCTTCTCTTTCTCCTTACTCTTCCCTTTTTCATAATTAAAAATTGGTCATTTCATGCAAGGTTTTTTTTTGTCATTTATCTTAATGAGTCGTCTTATCTCTTAATCCATTGACTTGTTTTCCTTACTTTATACTACTGATATTATGCTTTTAATGTATTCACCTTTAATAAATAAACAGTTTTTAAAAAAGCAAAAAACTATACATATGCAAAGTTAATTATAATGTTATAAAGAATGTATTAATAATCAGGGACATACCAAGAAATGCCTGGTCCTTATAGCAGTATGTGAATGGTGCCCTTTATGCACATCATAAAATCTTGTCTTTTCCATCACCAATATCTAACAGGGCAGATATCTTGCACATTTGTGTAAATTATATATAGTCATTTTATCCTAATTATTTTCCAAATCATATAATAGCCAGTGTAAGGTCATTATGAAGTAATGTTACGTTTGTACTCTAAGACACATTGAGTACATACTATACCAGAATAACTAAGAGATGATAGAGGCTTTCAATTTAATAGGTTCTAAGGGAACAGATACATGTGACATCCACCTGGAGCAAATTCCCACGGAAGGCAATGGAAAGAACACATGTGGGTTGGATGTTGCACTATTTTACAGGAGGACAGCGTAGGAAGTATGCAATCCACAAAAATAAACACAAATGTCAAGGAGAGTACAGAAAAAACCCTTAGTGCACTGTAAACTATCCTATTACAATATAATAACATATAGCCTCCACTGTATATTGTATCCAGTGTCAAAAGTTTAAAAATAGATAAATGTATAAAAAAAGTGTGGGGTCCCCCTGTCCAACCATTATTAACCCTAGTGCTGCCAGCCTACTGCTGGTTGCGTGAAAATCGGGAAAAATTTGCATGGGGTTCCCCCGGTTTTCACTCAACCAGCACTAGGTAAACCAGCCAGGGTAGGTGGCACAATAGCAGGGGGACACGCAGCAGGGGACCCATGCCATAATGACATACCAACCCCAGGCTGTTCAGCGCTGGGCTGGATTCCCTAGGGAGTGGGGTCCGACAAAATAAACAAGCGGGCCCCCGCTCTAGGAATAACTAGCCCAGTGCTGTAAGAACTAGGGCTCTTCCTATACCCCTTGGCGATGGGTGTAGGGTAATATCGGCGATAATAAAGTTAAAAATACAAACAGATGCCATTTTGCTTGTGGAACTACAAATCTCATCCAGCCCGGGCTTCGCTAAACAGTGTGGGCGTGCTCATGCTTGTATAACTACTATTAAAGTTATTATATAATTTTCAAATAAGCATTGCCCAAGCGATTGTATTGTGTTTCTAACACACAAAGTGATTTATTTTAGCAGATGTAAAAAGTTAACCGTTCAATACATGATTGTAATATAATACAGTACAGTACAGCCAATACCAAAAGATACATACATACCGCTGCGCTAACCACGGGCACCCCTGGACAGTGATTCCCCTTTGAATACTGTGATCAGTGAAATCTGAGGCTGGTGGGGGTGCAGCTATGATATATATACAGTCAGTGTTACACAGTGAACAATAAGGATGACGTAGCTTGCTTCTATAGGTCCAGACAAGGGTGATTCCAGGGTAAACAGGTCATAGGCTGATTCAATCTAAGGAATCCAAAGGTGGGGGTCATCTCTCCAGGGGATGTGAGCATTTCACAGCCAGCATCATACAAAGGTTTATTCCCTAATATCAATAACTAAAGTATGCAATGTGCGATCTCTTCACCGACTCACCGGACAGCTGCTGATGAATAGGGTTTGAATATGATACTAGACATGCCACCTTTCCTATTATCTGAACTGTATATATCACTGAAGTGCACATATCATCATATTATATAAACTAATAATAAACCAAATACTGTCTGCTCATAAATTACTGTGTAATGGATCCATTATGAATATGAATTACATAAATAACTAAATGTTTTCATGCAAGTGTGTGCGTGCGTATTTTACCGTGCGATCACCGTATGCCACGTGGCATACTGAGTGCAATTGGCCAATAAAACAATATTAACCAATATACTTTCGTTCATCCAATTATACGACTTCGACAGTTCCACCCTTTGATAGTACAATAAACTATCACCTTAAAGATGTTATATGCAGGATCTCAGTACCACTTTTCATTGCTATGTAATGCAAATCCCACTTGGGGTATGACCACGCTGTTTGTAGATCTAAACAAGTTATCATAAGAGAGTCTTAATCCTCAAAACGACTTCTTCTTTTACTATAGACCGTACATTTCTGGAGCTTGGAGATAACTTTTTGTATGCCCATCAAGGGTGCAATAAAACACGTAATACATTATTTGGAAAGGTACAAGGTACAAGGTACAATAGAACATGTATCAGCTATACAGAATACTCTACTACAGTTCTTCAAGTTTAACAGGTTCATCTGTCCAACGCATGTCTTTAAGCTCAGAATACATTTAAACACTTCATGTTCATCAATAGCATCATCCTATGTCTATCAATAATGTTATATACAATCTCCTTCAGCTTGCGTTAATATACACACTTCCAATAATGTCATCAGTTCTTTTCATTGACACTTGTGGGCGGGCTATTGTCTGTACGTTCTTCCCAGTCTCCCAATACTCAGATTTAACAGTGATCAGCTGGTAAACAATTGGGAGACTCCAGACTAAGGGACCTAGGTGTTGTACTTTTCCCCTAGTGACTTCCCACCCATAATTCGGGTACCTCAAGAATATTTAGTGGAAAGAGAACTAATCCTACTTGATATAATCATTGAGGCACTTTGTTTGGTCTAAAACCTTACCCTCCCAAGAATAATAATCATTCTCGAGGATGCCTGCTCAGGTCCGAATATTACTGGACTGGCATCGCTGGGTGTACCTCTTTTTAACTATGGGGTCGCCGCACTTACGGACGTAATGCTACTCAGACAATAGCCCCTCGCACTTTCTCCAAGCTCCAAGGTTTCCAAATTTTCCTTTACCCCTGAATTGAATAGAGTAATTGGCTGGACCGATTATGCTACTAACTTCTCCTTCATCCCCAATACCTCATTATCATTACCTGAACCAGCCTTTGTCACCTGCTAATAATCAAAAGAATTGACCGTCCTGAGAAGAGAATGAAATGAGAGAACACAAAACAGGAAAAACTACAACTTCATGCTGGACAACTGTCTTAGCCTTTGGCTCAGGTGCTACTAACTGCATTCGAGGCCTTCCAGAACAGACTCATGAGTGCCCGTGGACCCTTCTCTGAGTGTTGGCCCCTCTGCAGTGGGTGGAATGGGCACCAGTGTGTCTCTGCTACCCTTGAAGCTGTGATGCTGGTAGCCTACACCTGGTACCTGTCTGTCAAATAACCTGAGCCTAAGAAATTTCTGTTCCACAACTTACTCTCCCGATCCAACATCCTGACAGTTAGTGTGACTTTTCAGGAAACAGTGTTTTGGACGTTCTTGGTTGCTGTCTCACTATTTACCTTCTCTCAAGGTCTAACCTAGCCTCCCAGTTACAATCTCATCTCACGAGGGGTCAAGAACATTTCAAAAACTGACAGGTTAAGAGACTGCCCAGGAGTGATGTTTTGGTAGCGGGGAAGGACTAGTGGCCGAAGCTATCAGTCACTTCAATCAAGTTCCAATTCTTATTCTATTCAATTCGTTCTACCTAGTACCACTACTTTATGTTCACACTGGTTTATGGCTAATTGAAAGTATGTTATTTGTTACCACTACTCATACACTATACATCTATTATCAATAACATGAATACCCCTATCATCTATTATAACTCTAGGACTATCACATTGAATAACAAAAGCTTTGAGTATGACACAGTAATACATTAGACACATTTCAATACACCTTTACCCAGACATATTTTATTGGTACACCAGTGTGTACTTGAGGATCCTGCATGGTGGTAATTGGATGACATGGATTTGTTTTATCTGCAGAAATTCTTCAGGTAACACAAATCTTCATATATTAACTAATATGTGTATGCGTGAATGTGTGTGTGTGTGTTCACATTTTAAAACTAAAACAATACAACGAAAAACAAAACAAAACATAGATTTGTTAGCTGTCACATAAAACCTTGCTGTCTATTTGACAGTTATGTACGCCCTGGTGTGACAGCCATGTATGGTCGTGTGCGTAAGTGTGGACTTTAGTAGCAGCTACTTCAGTTGGTAACTGTGTCACTGTATAAAGACCTCTATGTAGTGTCCTACTCATGTGCTGGTATTGTTATAAAAAGATTTTTTAGTCAACTCAACATCGCCCCCTAGACTAGAAAAATGCTGAAGGCCAATGTATATCAATCGATTTTCCCTCTGCCAACTCACATGTCATTCTCAGTACCTCACATTCAGCTACTTGACTAAGTGAGAAAGACAAAGGGGTCTATTTCTATAACACTTTCTTCAAATATAACAGTACCCAGTACATGTTTGTCTAACAGTGAAAAATATAAAACACGAAAATTCTACATTTTCTAGGGTTTCACATTATGTCGTATCTTGTGGTAAAAATCCTACTCCAATGTTCTATACAGAGATGCATATCTGTATGCCTAACCTCCATCAATCTCTCCACCCTTTGTGCATAAATATAAAGGCACATTTTGTACAGGAGGCAAAAAGCAGATATGCATTCTAAATAAACAACATGAATCATTTTCTTTTCACACAAAACTTTCTGCTTAACATTAGCAGCTTCTATACACATAACACCAAACCCCTGACTGTTTCTGTAACTCATGTCAATCTAGTGTGTGTATCCCTGAATTTGTCTTATGTAAAAAAAAAAAATATGTCTTAGCCCCATTGATGAGACTGTGTCTGTTTTTTTTTATCTCTACCAGAGCAGAGAGAGAGAGAGAGACTAGCATAGATGTAAAGAATGAGAAATAAGAAAGCAATGAATAATAGGAATACAAAGATTTGAATACAAAGGTTTGAAAACAAACATACATGCAGAAAGGGAGATCTTTACAGCAAAAAAATGACAGCTGGATTGAACTCTATGGGGAAAATGGCTGTATTCATTCCACTAATCCCCTTAGCTATTTGCTAAACTATGACCCCTCCCCATACTTGACTAGGGGTCTTAAACCAACCGTGCAATCCAGTGTCGTCCATCATTTGTTCATTAAGAACTCGGTATCACATTGACTACATACCTTTTCAACAGACTTTCTAACTTATGGCAGCGGGATATAGAAGTTAACTCTTAATGACTCATCTGAGATACATAAAACAATATTTTGGGAGAAAAGTATGTACATACTCTTTTTGGATAATGATTCTCGGCCAAACAAATTATCATGAGTCACTGCAGCCTCAAACAAAGAGTGTTCCAATGATCCATTGTTAATTAGTCTTTCAAGAGTAATCTTTCTATTTCTCTACCTCACCCTTTTAAACACTGAGTCTATATTTCTTCTGCGTACCCTTTATCTGTGAGAGGAAAACAAGATAGTTATCTTAAAACAGCAACAAAACAAACATTTCCATTCTTTTCCCTCGGCCAGCGATTAGGAAAGCAAGCATGTGACAACCTAAAACAAGCAAAATCAACAAAGATTACCTTTTAAATCAGTTTTTCTTTCTAAACCTGCACACTGATACTTACCACAGATTAAACCCCCACCTGGTTGTAGGACTACAGGTCTGACCTGAACTCTAGGGTTGGCTATAGTTCTCCCTCAAGGCATTGGCTGTTATGAGGTGTACAGGCAACTGTTGAGAAGCCTCTCAGACTTGTGTGCACTGTCTCTGTGGGTCTCTGTGTGATTCCCCCTTAGATGGGCCAAGTCTCTTTGCTTCCACTTTTGTCATTGTACAGTCCTTTGCTTGGTGTCCCGTTTTAGCGCATCTAAAACACTTCCTCAACTCATGTTGTTTCTTTTCCTTAAACCAGGTGTTATTATGCTGTGGTTGTGTGTGCTGTCCCTCCAGTGCTTGGATACTCACCATCATTAACCTATCATTTAGTGTCTCTTTCTGTTTATTTATATTCTTATCATGTTCTATAGCTGACTCCCTGAGAGCATCTACAGTGATCCCTCTCCAGTTCGGTAATGAAGTTTGCACCCTTGTTTTTAAATTTTCTCTGAGGCCATCCATTAGAGCTGAAACAGCAACCTCCCTGTAGTGTACATTATCCTTTATGTCTGATAACCCAGTGTATTTGGCCATCGCTATCAGAGCTCTAGAAAAATAGTCCACTGCATTTTACTCCAGTCCACTACCACAGGAAAGTATAGGGCCAACTGAGAGATTATGCGTTTAATATTTTCCTGATTATCATCATCTGTTAACGACTTCTCTTCCTCCAACATACAATCCTTAATTAACTTTTGTATATCAGTACCGGGAGGAAGACACGCCCTAAACACCACTCGCCAATCTTTATTAGTTGGCTCATGTGCATAACCTAAATCGCTAAGAAATTTCTGACACTTGGCTAAATCTTTCCTAGGGTCTGGGAACTCAGATATAATTGCACGCAGTTCAGATCTAGTCCATGGACAATGCATTTCTACATGTCTTATGGAAACTACACCATCTCTGTCTGCCTTCCCATTGGGAACTGCTATTGTGCGGACAGGTGGCAAACCTACTGAATCACTACATTCTGAACTAGTTGCTGGAATTACTGTTGCAGTATAATGGATGTCTCCCCTTCTATTAATCTCTACATTATTCTCACCGATTTCAGCCGCTGCCCCTGCTGGTGGAACCGTTCCCTTTCCTTGTCCATGTGGTGCTCTTGCATGTTACTAGCATGGGCAGTGGCCGAAATGACGGTGGGTTCACCTTCTTCCCTTGATAGCTCATCCTTCATGTAAATTATAGGATACAAGTTACTGGTTACATTCTTAACATTTTTGGTATTGGCTGTACTTATCACATCAATCGCATTTGGCTGCGAGGGCGCACGTGCGCTCAGTTCTCCACGTTTCTCAACGCTCACTTCCGCTGTGCGCGCATTTTTCACCACGCCTACTTCCGCTGTGCACTCGCTGCTCTGCCATGTGTTGCCTTCCATTTGCCACAATTTTAAACAATCCTCATGTTTAATTCTCGTTTTTGTTGATTTAATCAACCGCACTTTATTTCTAACAATATTTAACACCTCTGACTCAAAACTACCCATGTTTGGGAAAGGTCTTTCACAATCCTTGGTCATTTTGACCCACTTGTCGCAATATGCAGTTGCGTATGCACCATATTTATTAAACATGAGAAGTCTTGCTGAACTAACCGGCCATTCATTAGGCAGCACAACACGAACTCTCTCTAGCGTTTGCTTCGCATCCATTGTGAAAACAACCTATTTCTCAACGCTACGCAATAAGACTTTTTACCTGTTCTCCTTTCAAACAGAACCTACCTGAAATTTTTTATCCGTGGATGGTTTTACAGGCTACGCCCACACACATCCTAACACAGAAATATCATTGCGGACTAAAGGGCTATCAGCTCCTCGATACCCTTGACTCTACCACAAAATCTGTTTTCGCTGTATCGTGCTTCTTCAATACACCGTATGCTACTCAAAATATCACATACTACCATAAAAACCCACACCATATACAGCTTAGAATATTGTATATTACCTATAATACCGTATGCTACATAAAATTCCACATACTACCTGAACCCACACCATATACAGCTTAGAATACGGTATATTACCTATAACTCCATATGCTACATACAAATTCACATACTACCTATTAAACTGCACCGTATGTTACATAAAAAATCCACATACTACATGTTAAACTGCACCGTATGTTACATAAAAAATCCAAATACCACCTATTAAACTGCACCGTATGTTACATAAAAAATCCACATATTACCTAGTAGACTGCACCATATGTTACATAAAAAATCCACATACTACCTATTAAACTGCACTGTATGTTACATAAAAAAATCCACATACTACCTAGTAAACTGCACCGTATGTTACATAAAAAATCCACATACTACCTAGTAAACTGCACCGTATGTTACATAAAAAATCCACATACTACCTATTAAACTGCACCGTATGTTACATAAAAAATCCACATACTACCTATAATAGTGTTCTTATTTCAAACACAACCTTGCTCATCCAGTCCCCCTGGTCAGGCAGCAACCGATATCTCTGTCTTTTCAATAGTAAATCACCTCTTTGTCTGTCTTCAGCAGTATGCAAATTCTTCCCTTATCTATCTCTTTTCAACAGTATGCAAACTCTTCTCTTATCTTTATGCATACCATTCACATACAACCTTTTGTTTTCTGCACAGAAAATAGATTTCCCAAACAATGGTAGTTTTACAGATGTTTCAACAAATACTTATACTATACATATATAACAGACAATGCACATGATTGTTTAAACACGTGGTAACAATACCGGAAGTTCATACACATACACTAGGCAATGCAATACCTTTGAAAACGCAAAACGACAATATAAAGAAACATTTTTCTTTCTTGTCCCTAGATTCTAGTTAGCATTCCTTCAGATTACGCAACTGCGGACATTCGGCTTCTCAACACAAAATGGACAACAGGTTTTGAACACATTGCGTTCTTTCCCATATGAGATGCGTCCGTCAATATCCACCCTTTGTTGAGGAACCGAATTCCGTCAGCGTTGCATACCTTCCGACAACGTAACCTCCTAACTCAAGAGCCCCCAAATTATTAAAGTAATTCTATAGTTTTCAAATAAGCATTGCCCAAGCGATTGTATTGTGTTTCTAACGCACAAAGTGATTTATTTTAGCAGATGTAAAAAGTTAACAGTTCAATACATGATTGTAATATAATACAGTGCAGTACAGCCAATACCAAAAGATACATATGTACCGCTGCGCTAACCACGGGCACCCCTGGACAGTGATTCACCTTTGAATACTGTGATCAGTGAAGTCTGAGGCTGGTGGGGGTGCCGCTATGATATATATACAGTCAGTGTTACACAGTGAACAATAAGGATGACGTAGCTTGCTTCTATAGGTCCAGACAAGGGTGGTTCCAGGGTAAACAGGTCATAGGCTGATTTAATCTAAGGAATCCAAAGGTGGGGGTCGTCTCTCCAGGGGATGTGAGCATTTCATAGTGAGCATCATACAAAGGTTTATTCCCTAATATCAATAACTAAAGTATGCAATGTGCGATCTCTTCACCGACTGCACCGGACAGCTGCTGATGAATAGGGTTTTAATATGATACTAGACATGCCACCTTTCCTATTATCTGAACCATATATATCACTGAAGTGCACATATAATCATATTATATAAACTAATAATAAACCAAATACTGTCTGCTCATAAATTACTGTGTAATGGGTCCAATATGAATATGAATTACATAAATAACTAAATGATGTCATGCGAGTGTGTGCGTGCGTATTTTACCGTGCGATCGCCGTATGCCACGTGTAGCGTGCAATCGGCCAATAAAACAATATTAACCAATATACTTTCATTCATCCAATTATATGACTTCGACACTACAAGCACCAGCATACCCATGGCGGGAAGGGCCACCACCCCGGCTGGTTTGCCTAGTGCTGATTATGTGAAAATCGGATAACCCCGCACAAATTTTTCTCCGATTTTCACGTAACCAGCAGTAGGCTGGCAGCACTAGGATTAATAGTGCTCGGGCAGGGGGACCCCACTCTTTTTTTTTTTTGCACTAAGAAAAAAAAAAAATCATCCTTCCTACATAGTCAGGCGCAGTCTCCCACGCATGTTTGTGTTTTGGGGGATTCATTAACATTTCAGTTCCATTTGTGTTGCCCTTTCAAGGGTCAACATTTCCCCCACCTCCCCTGTATAAAAAATTTGAACATGGTGAAATTCATGAGTGATGGCCACTGGGTATGTATTTATAGGGGTGCCTTTGTAGTTTTGATGTAGTGTTTTCAGCAAGTAATTATTTTTAGTTTCATTCGAGGCGACACAGGATATGGGTGCCAATCCTGGTTAATGAAACCTCCGTTGAATCCACATACTCATACTCATACACAGATATAATAAGTCACACATAACCACTAGAGGGGTGATAGAACGTACCTTTGGCCTATTGAAGAACAGATTCAGGTGTCTAGATAACTCTGGTGGTGTGCGTCTCTATGCCCCAGGTGTGGTGTCAGATATCGTGTTGGCGTACTGTCTGCTGCATAATTTGGTCCTAAAACAACATTTAACAGTAAAATCTGCAGTAGACAGCAACGATGCAGGAGAGCTCATTCCATCAGTTGAAGTGGATAATACAGTGGCAGTATGGCCGGTGGTAGTGGTAGACATTCCCTACTCTGATTAGCACGACTACAATAATTCCGACGCGAAAATAGCAATCGTTAATATACCAACTACAATAAGACATTACAAAAATAATGACATTAAAACAATTACTAAATGACAATCACGACATATTTAATCGTGACACATTCTAAAAACCTATAACAAACATACCTACACAAAAAAAACCCGATCATTTTAAAACACCTAATAATAGAAATTACGACCTAAATAATCGCGACCAGAGGCAAATAACTACAGAAATATCAAAATATATATTGTCGAAGTCGTATAATTGGATGAACGAAAGTATATTGGTTAATATTGTTTTGCCGTGCGATTGCGATCAGTATGCCACGTAACACGTCGCGTAGCGCAAACGCACGTTAAAATGCACACACACACGCACTATAACATTTCATTATTTATATATTTAATTTTTGTATTGATTCCATTCCACAGTGATTTATGAGAAGATAATATTTAGTTTATTATTAGTTTATATGTTATGATTATATGTACACGTTAGTGTTATTTAAGGTCCAGGTTGAAAATGTTTGTTTCGTTTGTTGTTTAAAGATAACTATCTTGTCTTTTCTTCTCACAGATAAGGGTAGACAAAAGAAATGTAGACTTAGTGATTAAGGGGGTGGGATAGAGAAGTAGAAAAATTACTCTTGAAAGACAAATTAACAATGGATCATTGGAACACTCTTTATTTTAGGCTGCAGTGACTCATGATAATTTGTTTGGCTGAGAATCAATATCATTATCCAAAAATGAAGTATGTACATACTTTGCTCTAAAATATCGTTTTAGGTATTTCAGATAAGAATGAGTCACTAAGACACCCTCAGCATCGCGCAGGCCCCTCACCTCCTTAGCATCTACCGAGTTCCTACAGCTCTGGAAAGGATCGGGCGAATGGTACTTCCCATAATCCCTCTCCAGAACCAAGGATGCGTACCGGTCATACTGAATCTCTCTCATCTGAGCCTTCACCCGGGTGAGCTCCCCACTATCCCCCTGGCCAGAGATCAAGAATCCAAGTTTTTTCCTCAGTGCCATGTAGGCGCTCTCTTTTAACAAGTTATTTCTGGCTACAAGGCCCCGAAAAAAGCTCCGGGTCCTTTTCTTCAGCATCTCCCACCATTCAGACCTACTCCAACCCGCCTCCAAAAGTGATTCCTGGGATTCAAAGAAGTCCCTAAAAGACTGTCTTATCACCTCCTCCTCCAGAAGCTTAGAGTTCAAGCGCCAGAGACCCCTACCCTTCCGAAGAGTCTCCGAAGCATTCAAGGACATAGATAGGTAAACGTGGTCAGAGAACTCTACCGGCCTCAGCTCTGGAGCCAAGGTTTTCGAGCTCTCCTTAACAAAAAACCTATCTATCCTAGACCTACAACTACCTCTATAAAAAGTGAAACCCGTGTGGTCTGGGAAATGACGAATGTGCACATCCACCAGACCAGCCTGCCTAACCATACTTGCTAGAAAAAGGGAATCGCAGCCCAGAGAAGCCCTTGAACCTCCCCTGTCTTTTGTCCTAGTGACGGTGTTAAAATCACCACCAAAGACTATCTGCCGGGCTGTAAAAAGGTATGGCTTTATCTCCATGAAGAGGCACTTCCTTCCCCATTTTGTTTGAGGGCCGTAAATATTAATTAACCTCAGGTCGTGCCCCCTCAGGTTGACATCTAGCACCATGCACCTACCTACCTCAAGCTCAATGACTCGCTGGATGGTTATCATGCCGGTAAAAAGCACCGCCACCCCACCATACGGCTCGGCCGCAAGAGACCAGTAGGAGGGCCCACGCCTCCACTCACTTTTGGCTTTATGTAGGTCAGCAAGCTGACCCAGTCTGGTCTCCTGCAAAAATAAAAAATCAGCCTCAACCGTGCTGAAAAAATCAAAGGCCATATAACGAGCACGTTCGGATTTTATAGATGCCACATTAATGGTAGCGAATCTAATGGGCTGGGAAGCCATCCTTCAGAGCTATAGACAGTAGGAACAACTTACTTCTTTTTAAACTTTTTCGCCAAGTCCTCATCTGAGGACCCGAATCTCTTATAGCTCAGGCCTGCCGGCAGGGATTCCTCCCCCCGAAGAATAACCTCTTCCCCAGAGGGAGGGACCCCGCCCGACCTATCCTCCTCACTCACAGAGCCATTAGGAATAGTCCTATCCGGGAACCTAGCCACTGATGTTCCTAACGGGCCATGGACTGGATCAGGAGAAGGAGAACTAAGGGAAGTGTCAGAAGGGACAGGAGGGGGGATGGGACTTGTGGAGTCAGAACATATAGAAAGGGCTTGATGGGAAGTGGGGACTGGGTCATTTACTGAGGCCAAAACCCCCGTCTCCAAAGGACGGACCTCCAAATTTTGACCGGAGGGGCCGGCGTCTAAGGGAGGGGTGGGAGGGGGGTCACGGATGGGGGGAGGTACTAGGTCCTCTATCGAGAGAGGGCCAGATGGAAGTAACTCTGGATTTTTTAGAAAAGACCTAGCTGTTCTCTTTCCCTTTGGTTTTTTTGAAATTTTCGCAACCTCTCCCAAAACTGAAAGGTCCCTGGACTTCTTTGTCTTCCTCCCTGGTTTCATTTTCTGCACTAAGTCTCCCTCCTCCGTCATCATAACCTCGCCCTCCTCCATACTCTCCTCCTCACTTGTTGAAAACTGGAACTTGTTGGACAGAACAATCCCTTCCCTTTCTGTTCTACTCTTTTTTTTCTTGGTTTTTTGTTTGACCCACTGATTTGAATCGTCATCTGCGGGTACCAACAACGACACCCCAGGTGGTTCAGAAACAGGGGGTGGGGGAAGTGGGGGGACAGAAATCACACTAACAGGGACAACCAAACTCCTTGCTGTCTCACCCTTCTCAACCCCCTCAGCTATCCTCACCAACTCTTCATCTGTGATAGCAGAATTGTGGGCCGCATGCGGGCATTTACTAAAAGGGTGCCCTATCACCCCACATAGATTGCACCGGATTCGACTGCAAGTTCTAGATTCATGGCCCATATCCCCGCAATGACCACACTTCTGCAAGGGGCAGTTGGCACTGAGGTGGCGGAAATCCCCACACCGGTGACACATCCTCGGCTGACCTGGGTAAAAGCACTGAATTCTGTCCCTCCCCAGGAATGCTGCAGATGGTAAATGCACCAGACCAGCCTCCGTGCACCTGAGATCCACCATGGCAGACCACCCGCCACCCCAGACACCGTGGCTCGGATCAGGGACCTTTGTCAATGGGGATATCAAGTTAGCAAACCTCCTGACCCAAAAGGTCAAATCTGCGGCCGGGATGGACTCATTCCTAACAAGTATATTTATCCTCACCCTCTCTTGACGTGTTATAGGGATTGCTCTGAAATCCCTCCATGGATCTCTTCCCTTGCACCCACCCCACCTGCCCCAAAAAGCCTGTAGCCCTTGGTAAGAGATGAAACTTACATCGTATTCTGCAGTACTAACAGGGTGGATGCAAGCAAAGAGATCCGCTGGAACAAACCCGAAAGAGTCCAAGAATATCTTAAGGAAATCCGCCCTGTTTGGGGGGTCCCTTCCTACATATTTAAACTGAACAACATTACGTCGTTTAAAGGGCTGAGCCCCCATTGGAGCTGATATAACGTTCTGAGCATTCACCCCAGGCCCCGGGCTTGTCCCAGATACTATACCCGCATATGACATTATACCAGGGAGAGGGCCAGATCTTACAACCGGGCTCTGGACAGAAGCATTCCCCTTCACCCTACTATTACCCTCCCCACTGGGATCATTATCACACTGTGATATAGAACGAGTCTTTAGGGGAGCTTTGGCTTGGGGGGCTGATTTATCCAACCTAACATCTCCTTGGGCCAACATGTTGGGCATTCTTTTTGAGACGTCCTCTATCAAAACAGCAGCCCTTTTTGCCCTGTCTGTAATGTGCAGGGGCCCATAGATGGTATCTATAACATGAGCCTGGACTGGGCTGAGCTCTTCCCTTATAGACTTATTCATACTATTATTAGCAGAACCAACAACATTAACATTGACATTAACAGTATTACATACTTGATTAGGTCCATCATTATTATTAACACCACAAACTTTGTCAGCATTATCATTTTTGACTAATGTGCCTCCCAGAGAGGTCTCAAGCACCAGGTCTCCTGTGGGGGCTGGGTCAGTAGCTGCAGATTTATCCACAGACCTCTCAGATCCCTTGCCCACTAGCACTCCAGGGACAGTGACCGAGACTCTCCTGCTCATCGGCTCAAGCTTTGCAGGAATATCTACCCCATATACAACACCAGCAACTATATCACCAGCTACTATATCACCAGCTACTTTATCAGGATTAATGGCATGACCCGTGGACAGACTGCTAGAAACAGCCGGGTCCGCCTGACAGGGAGACACTGCCACCGGGGACGGCGCTGCTCCCATACAACTAGCTGAACCAGACACTATATTTACAGTATCAACATTATCATTTTTACTCACGGAGGGGTCGCTTACAACATCCAGTCTCCGGGCAGGTACATCACTTCCGGTGTCCGCCGGAAGTACCGCTAGCGGCTAGGCACACGAGTCAGCCACCAAGACGGCGGCCTGGACTGAATACCCACCGGGAACACCCTCCGCGTCCACCAGGCCCTTCACAGACCTCTCCCCCTCCATGTCCCGGATCTTATCATATAGGCACAACTCTTCGGTTACCACATCTGATCCGCCCGCCACATTGGGAGGCAGAGGCTCCGAGTTCTCCAGGAGCACAGCGCGCTGGAGCGCTTTAACTTTTGCTAATGATTTTTTCTTTTCTTTCAGGGAGACGATCAGTTCTTCAATTTCCACTGAGATAATCGCCCGGTCCCGGCTGAAAGCACGATTTCTTTTTTTCTTCCTTGCAGCTATCCGCTTCTCAAGGCATGCGACGGCGAGTTCCAGCTCTTTCACCCGCTGCCCGGTCTCTGACTCCTCCGTTTCACTCTCTGTATCCGGGAGACCGACTGACGCTGGATCCACCTCATCTCTGGGCACATTACACCTCCGGATCTCGGCTCCCACGCCCGACTTCTGTTGTATCATCACAGAAGCCGGCTGGATCTCTTCAGGCCCCATATTAGTATTCATATGGGACCCCTCTACCCCGGCCTGCTGCGATGACACAGGCTCCGGGATGACCTGATTAACTGCATGAGGCTGCATATTAGATATCACAGGCAGTCCTTCCACAGCCCCTAGTTGCCTCACTAGAGCTGGGACACAGGCCTCTTTCATATGACCCCCTGTATTATTCTCCATACAGGGAAATGCCGGGCTGACAGTAACAGAAGGCCCTGGGACTCCATCCTCCATATCTGGGGGGGTCACCTCCATAGCTTCAGGGCATCTTTCCACACATGCAGGGTCCAGAACCGTGGCCACGCTGATATAAGGCCGGCAGGAGATGCTAGCTTTCATACTAGACTCAGTAGGCCCAGGAGCCTGGGGGCTCTCCTCCACTCCCCCCCCAGGATCCTCCATCAAGGCTGGGCTAGGCACTGAACTTTACCCTGCAGGCTTCTGGAAGTCAGAGCTAAAACAAAACACCTCCTCTCTCTGTCCTGCTGTTTCCAGTGATGCCCCGCCCCGTGCTCTCTCCTGCTGAGTCCAGTAGTGCTATGTCCTGTGCTCTGTCCTTCTGAGGTCAGTGGTGCTGCTGGGTCCTGTGCTGTGTCCTGTTCAGTCCAGTGGTGCTGTGTCCTGTGCTCTGTCCTGCTGAGTCCAGTGGTGTTGTGTGTGTCCTTTGCTCTGTTCTGCTAAGGCCATTGTTATTTAAAAATTATTAAAAAGTTATAAAAAAATAAAAAATAAATTATACTAAAATAATTTAAAAAAATTATAAAAAAAAAGTATACAGAAATAATTAAAAAAATATATAAAAAAAGTATATAAAATTTTCCACTGCAATATATAAATACGTTCACTGTTACTGCAGTCAAGAAATATTAGTACTGCAATATATAAATACGTTCACTGTTCCTGCAGTCCAGGAATATTAGTACCAGAGATTAAACTACGTTCACTGTTCCTGCAGTCCAGAAATATTAGTACCAGAGATTAAACTACGTTCACTGTTCCTGATTGGTTTGTTAAAGTGCGAATATCCTATTTCAACAACATCAGGGTGGGTGGGAGGGCCCAAGGACAATTACATCTTGCACCTCTAGCAAACTCTTGCAAACTGCCATCCTGTCTGCCACTGCAGTGCCACTTCTAGATGGGCCACGTGTTTGTGCCGCCCACTTGTGTCGCTTAGCTTAGACATCCAGCTACCTCGGTGCAGCCTTTTGGACTAAAAAAAATATTGTGAGGTGTGAGGTGTTCAGAATAGACTGGAAATTAGTGGAAATTAATGTTATTCAGGTTAATAATAGTGTAGGAGTGAAAAAAAGAAAAAAAAAATAGATTTTAGCACTTTTTATGCTTTTTTAAAAAAAAATCAGAACCCAAAACCCAAAATCAGAACCAAAACCTTTCGTGGGGTGTTTTGGCAAAACAATTCAGAACCCAAAACCTCAAGCTATTTAGAACCCAAAACCCAAAACCCAAAACACCAAAAGTGGCCGGTGCACACCCCTAGCCACAAACCAGTGTGAACATAAAGTAACGGTACTAGTTAGAACGAATTGAATAGAATGAGGGTTGGAACTTGATTGAAGTGGCTGATAGCTTTAGCCACTAGTCCTCCCCACTATCAAGACCACTCCTGAGCTGCCTCCTAACATGTTGACTTTTAAAATGTTTTTTACTTCTCTTGTGATGAGTTTGTACCTGAGAGACTAGTAAAGACCTTGAGAGGAAGGGTAAACAATGAGACAGCAACCGAGAAAGTACAAAACACTGTCTCTTGAAAAGTTACACTAACTGTCAGGACGTTAGACCGGGAGAGTAAGTTGTGGAACAGTAATTTCCTAGGCTTAGGTTATTTGACAGACAGGAACCAAGTGTGGCCTACCATCATCACGATCTCAAGGATAGCAGAGACACACTGGTATCCATTCCACCCACTGCAGAGGAGCCAGAGAAGGGTCTGTTCTGGGAGGCCTCGAATGCAGTTAGTAGCAACTGAGCCAAAGACTAAGACAGTTGTTCAGCATGAAGTTGTGTTTTTTCCTGTTCTGTGTTTCTCTCATTTCATTCTCTTCTCAGAACAGTCAATTATTTTAATTGTGGACAGGTGACAGAGACTGGTTCAGGTAATGACATTGAGGAGTTGGGGATGAAGGAGAATTTAGTAGCACAATCGGTCCAGCCAATTACTCTATTCAATTCAGGGGTAAAGGAAAATTTGGAAACCTTGGAGCTTGGAGAAAGTGCGAGGAGCTAATGTCTGAGCAGCATTACGTCCGTAAGTACGTTGACCCCATAGTTGAAGAGAGATACATCCAGCAATGACAGTCCAGTAATATTCGGACTTGAGCAGGCATCCTTCAGAATGATTATCATTCTTGGGTGGGTAAGGTTGTAGACCAAAAAGTGCAGGGTGTGCTCTCACGTGCCTTAGTAATTATATTGAGTAGGACTAGTTCTCTTTCCACTAAATATTCCTGAGGTACCCAAATTATGGGTGGGAGGTCACTAGGGGAAAAGTACGACACCTAGGTCCCTTAGTCTGGAGTCTCCCAATATTTGGCAAGCCGACCACTGTTTCACGTACAAAGAAACTTGAGTATTGGGAGACTGGGAAGAACGAAAAGACAATAGCCCAGCCCACAAGTGTTAATGAAAAGAACTGATGACATTATAAGAGTGTATATACTAACGTGAGCTGAAGGAGATTGTATATGACATTATTGATAGACATAGGATAATGTTATTGATGAACATGTACTATTTAAATGTTGTCTGAGCTAAAAGATATGCTTTGGTCGGATAAACCTGTTAGACATGAAGAACTGTAGTAGAGTATTCTGTATAACTGATACACAATCTATTTAACCCTGTACCATTCCAAATAATGCATTACATGTTTAATTGCACCCTTGAAAGGCATACAAAAGGTGATCTCCAAGCTCCAGAGGTATACGGTCTATAGTAAAAGAAAAAAAATTGTTTCAAGGATTAAGACTCTCTATTGTGATAACTTGTTTAGATCTACAGACAGCGTGGTCATACATCAAGGGGAACTTACACTACAGAGCAATGAAACGTAGTACTGAGATCCTGCATACAAAATCTTTAAGGTATTAGTTTATTATACTATCAAAGGGTGGAACTGTCAAAGTCGTATAATTGGATGAACGAAAGTATATTGGTTAATATTGTTTTGCCGTGCGATTGCGATCAGTATGCCACGTAACACATCGCGTAGCGCGATCGCACTGTAAAATGCGCACGCAGACACACCCACTCTAACATTTCATTATTTATATATTTCATATTTATATTGATTCCATTCCACAGTGATTTATGAGCAGATAGTATTTAGTTTATTATTAGTTTATATATTATGATTATATGTACACTTTAGTGTTATTTAAGGTCCAGGTTATAGGAAATATGTCATGTCTGGTATCAGGTATTTTAATCCCCTATTCATCAGCAGTTGTCCGGTTCTTTCGCCGAAGAGATCGCACATTGCATACTCTAGTTAGTGATGTTAGAGAATAAATGTTTAAAGAAATACTGACTATAAAATGCTAATAGACTAGTTGTAACTGGATTCTTGGCGGGAAAGTCAGAATACAACCCCTGGAGAGATGACCCCCACCTTTGGATATTTTGTTTTGAACTGGCCTATGACCTGCAGCACTCTGGACCTTCCTCATACCTGGACCAATAGAAGCAAGCCACACCATCTGCATTGTTCTCACTGTAACACTGTGTATATAATAACAGCTCTCACTGGCACTGGCCTCAGTCATTCTCTGACCACAGTATTCTGGAGTGAAGTGCTGTTCGCAAAGAACCAGTGGGAGCACAGCTAGCGCAAGCGAAAGCAGTGGTATGTATTTATCTTTTGGTATTGGCTGTACTGTATTATAATTATGTATTGAACTGCTAAATTTTACATCTGCTAAAATAAATTACTTTGTGCTTTGGAAACACAATACAATCGCTTGGGCAATGCTTATTTGAAAATGATAGAATTACTTTAATAATATGAACACAATCAAATTAATGAACGATCCAGAATAACGCCTACTAATAGAAATCAAGACTTACCTAATTACGATTCCTACATAAATATAGAAATATTAATGAAAACTACATACATAAATATCGACACAAATACATTAAACATCAATCCAAACATTAAATACATTAAAAAAATATCCACCTATGCAAATGGTTGAACACTCTGCTGATACTTATAAAACAAAAAACGCAACCATTACTTACATATATCAATATGTTTTATTTGATGCTCATTTATATTTATTAGTATCAAAACACAATTATCAATGAAACTGTTACGAGCCGCGGCGGCTCTGGGCACCGCAGCGACTCGCTCCCGTCTGCTGCCAGACGTCCCGGCCGTCGTCATGACGACCGGGACGTCATTTCCGCTTTACCCCGACCGTTGCCAAGGCAACGGTCGGAACGCTCCCCTTGTGTAGCGCCGCGTCCCGGCATCCAGGGCAGCCGGGCGCGTGCGCAAACTAAGAAGGAACAGCTGCCCACTTAACTCCTGTGCCTCTGGCACTTCCTATTGGCCAGTACTTGTATTTAAAGCAGGGAGGGGCAATCCTTCCCTGACGGTTATAGTTCCTGCTTCTGACGACTAGCCTGCTTGTGTTCCTGGTTGCTGTACCTTTTTGGATTGATTCTTTGTTGCTGACCTTTTGCCTGATTCCTGACTCCGTTTGATTGCCTGTGCCCTTTTGACCTCTTTGCCTGGACTTCTACACTGCTGATTTGCCTGTGACCTCTGACTCCGTTCGTGTCCTGGATATTCTGTTTGCTGCCGGCCTCGACCCTTTCCTGACCTCGCTCTGCTATTACTCCCATCTGCTATCGCTGGGTTCTCCCCAGTCTGCGCACAATTCACGACCCTCAGCTGTCTGCGGCCAAGTCTGTCCCCACCACTAGGGGCTCCAGCGAAAACCAGACTTCTGAGCAGACTCCGGGTTTTGTGTTGCTGGCTGTGGGGGTTCCTAACAGAAACAGTACATTAAACCCAACAACCCAATAAAATTGACTTGTTAATAAAGTCATAGTTGTTCAAATAAAAGAACAGGTACCGAAACAGGCTTATGCAATTGTCTTATCAATAAATTTATGGTTGTAAAATAAAATAAAAAGTAATTAAACTCCTAATACACTGATGATGTCACAGAAATATGAATATATTAATACTATCCTATCAAATGAAAAAGATTAGAAAAAATTGATACAATTTGCGCCTTGAAACCCTTACTATAAAAATGTTTGGCGCAAATATGCACGCTGCCATTTCTACGATTCTGATGACCTTGCTGCTTGTTATGGTGGATTTGGCTTTGCTGTCCCGGTTACTGCTTCCAGAATTCCTTTACAAGTGGTGCACAGTTTGTATAGCCGTTAATTCACCTCCGAATAGCAGACAGCAAAACTGCTTTTTTAAAAGCACAAATTATATTTTATTCTGTACTTCTCTAATCTTACAGTATGTCTAGGGATCGTAGGAGGTATGTTTCTTAACAGGACAAGGCCGAGGAAGAGCGACGACTTCAAGACTCAAGTGAAGAGGAAGCAGTGGTTCAGAGTACCAAAATCGTTCCAGCTCCATCAACATCTGCCATTCCAGAGGCAGAAGACAAACAGGACATGGGTGACCAGGAATTGAGCGAGGATGATGAAGGTGACGAGAGGCCCAGCACTTAAAATCGTGCCCCACGCTTTAGCGAGGCTGAAAGTAAAGTCTTGGTTTCTCAGGCAACAAAGTGATATTTTCCTTTATTCCCCTAAACCGCCACCCCCAATGTAAATGTTCATATAAACAATCACCTTTAATAGTAATAATTTTTTTGCAAAATGAACACTTGATTTCACCTCAGTATTAATGCTTACAAATGTTTACTTTAATTATAGTTTTCCATCCATGTACACTGTAAAAGCAAATTATATTTCTATATGCCTAGAACCACATTAAAATAATGTTACAATCAGATGCACTCACCTCCAATGTATAGGGTCTATGAGCCACACCTAAATAAGCCTTAAATACTAATGTTTCCCCCCCAATGTATGTTATTACTAATTTAACTGCTACTAAATATTGGCCTTACACATTTTAAATACACAAACCACAAAAAACCTCCCTTTCAATATTTTTTTCTACATCATGCTGTTAAATTTCACCATGATAAATGATACCAATAGCAAAATTTATTTTGGGGGGGGGGGGAGTTGACATTTATTAGGATTTTGTATTAAAAATAACCATTTCAAACAAAAGCTCTTGAGATGACCTACATCATTTGTATCTTTTCTTTTTTAATTAGGGCTGTGCACACTAATTTTATGGCTTTTACACTGTGTCAGGCCATAGCCTTTAGAGGATAACAATAGCAGGACACTAACCGGTATTAGCGCTACTAAACTAATAGGTGCGGAGTCTAACGTACCCCTGGTATTCGCCAGGGACCCCCGCAAGGAGGTTTGGACTTCGCTGCACAGGGTACGCAGGTCGCGGTCCTACTAGCCAGTTGCCGGTGTAGTGTAGAAGGGTCAGACGGTCCGAGTCGAGCCAATCAGGAACAAACAGTACCAGGGAGAATCCGAGAGAGTAGTCGCCAAGCCGAGGTCACAGTACAAATGGGTCACACAGAAGAAGGAATAGTCGCCTAGTCGGGTCACAACAATATAGCAGGAACGCTGGGAGCACAATCTGGAGCAGGAGAACCAGGAACACTAGGACTGAACCTGTTACTCTGGCACCCGAATGGCGCCAGAGCCAGGTTTACATAGGGCAGGTTATGGACTGATTGGGAGAGCCAGGAGGCGGGGATCCCGCTGGACAGGTAGCATCCCGTTGCTAGGCAATGGGACGAGGCAGGGCGCATGCGCCCGACAAGCCTCTGAGGCAGAAGCCGCATCGCGTCTGTTGCCTAGCAACAGAGCGCTTGTGGCCAAAAGGAAGGAGGGCGTCCATTCCCCGGCTGAAGGAGGATCAGCGGGGAAGGCGCCTTACACACTGCTTAAAATAGGGCTATTTCTATTTTCTATCTGTAATCTGTTCATTCAGGTGTCAATTCACCCCATGTCTATCTATTATCTATATTATTAAATCTTGACTGTTTGTATACATGTACATTTGTAAAGACAACAACTATCTTTTTAAATGTACTTAAATCCGCGCCCGCTGCCATAAAATATCTTAAGTGTCATCCACAATGTAACACTGAAGGTAAGTGTTGTGTAATAATGTATAATGCTACATTTGAAAAAGAAAGTTTTAAAAAATAATACTATTTCATATTGGGATTTTTTTATAGGTTTTGAGATTCAAGAACAAGAGGGTATGAAGACCAGCTATCCTGTCAGAAGGAAGATCTGGAGTTCCATCGCCAAAGCTGTGTCAGTGGTCCGTAGCATCCCTCGCAATGAGGAGACTTGTAAGAAGCGGTTATGTGATTGCCGGAAAAGTATCAAGGTTAAGATTGGGAAGACCACCCGACGGCCTGATGGTAAGAAGAGACACAAGGTCGTCTGGAAGAAACGGCAGGAGAAGTTGCGCGATGACCTGAACACATCGGATGAATATGTTTCTCCTGTGAAGACTCCGAAAGGGAGATTGAAGTCACATGGTAAGGTTATAACAATATCATTTAGACTGGTTAATTTAGGCATACTGTTCACCGCACCACGTTCGGCAACCTTTAGCTAACAGTAGTTTTCCAAAAATGTATACATTTATTCTTCTTTAATTTATCACAGTTAAAAAAGGCAAGGCAATCAATTTCAGCAGGAACACGAGGAAAAAAACCACTCATCTCTCAACAGGTAATTGTAGCTTACTTGTAAAGAAACTTTAAGGTGTAAATTAAATACTCCTCAAACTAAAATAAGTTTTAATTTCAGATAAGCAAACTTCAGGGTTAATTGAGTAATCTGTCCATGACTCAGAAAAAAAATGTGAAGTCTTTGGACACGAGGGGCATATTCAATTCCGATCCCGATTCGCGGGATTGCGCCGGAACGGCCGCGAACGTAATCCGCGGTACCGCAATAACGTGGATTTTTGTTCACATTATTGCGATACCGTATTACCGGCAGTAGTGTGCATTTTCCGCGGTAACGCGCGTTACCGCGGATCGGATCGGAATTGAATATGCCCCGAAGAATCGTCAGCTTCTTCAGTTTCCTCTGTGTCAGGTATTTACATTTAGTACATACTACCATTAAACCTGTAATGTTCTCACATGTCCTGCCACAGAAATATAAACTAATAGTTAACCATTTTTACTCTCTGTTATCAGCTAAGAGAAAAAAACTGTTTGTAGAGGAACTACCTGAGCATGGAAGTCATGAAGACACTGTGATCGATATGGAGAATGTCCACTGTAGTCCATCCAACAGAAGATTTACGTACAGTGGAAATGGAAGTCCACCAAGCAACAATAGAGGTAGAGGACGCCACTCCACCTGAATCTGAGCAAGCCACAGTTCATTATCAGGACACCATGCAATCTGAAGAGGTGGACCACGCTACAATTGAGGTCACGGACACAACAGAAAAAGCCGCAGAATAGGTGAATACACCTCCATCACATGCTGAAGTCCTAACCTCTCACCTGAACCAACAGACGCAAGGAAGAAGGGCATGACTATGCAAGTTGACAGGACCAAGCCACTCGTTCCTTGGTGAATCGCATGCATTTGGACAATCCGAGACAAATTTTTGCCAATCAGAATCTCTTTGCCCAAACACTTTTGAACCAGGGAATGCGTCAAATGGAACATTCCACAGCACTCAGGAACATCCAAATGTCACAGCATCAAATGTGGGCAACTGTGAATGAAATGTGGATAACACAGCAACAGGCGGCTGCAGCGAGCATTGAAGTTTCCACCAGTTTGCAACTCCTGGTAAATGAAATGCTGAGAAGAAATCTCCAAGAAAGTGCTGCATCGCATTCCCAACCTGCTCGGGTACCAACCTCGTAAATATCTACGCAAATAGATGAAACAGAAAGTGAACAGCAACCAACTTCCACCGAAGAACCGGCTCATCAATGAAGACAGAAGAATCGCTTGCCCTGCGCCACAGCAGCACATCAGGTAATTACAATTGTAATCACCTGATTGTCTTTTCCTAACTCCATCTTGTATTTTCCTTGACGATGGCTTTCTCTTTTTGTTTCTGGCTTATCCCTCCTCTTTTCCTGTTGCAAAAATGCATTCGCTCACAGGCCTTTTATGCCACTCTTTGTAGGTTTCATGTTGTAACAGTGCCAGTCGCCAACCATGTCTCATCGTTGAAGACAGAAGAATCGCCTGCCCTGCGCCACTGCAGCACATCGGGTAATTACAATTGTCAACCAACAAATATCTCTCCTTTGCTCCTTTTTATTAGTTAATTTTTTTCTCTATATATTTCTGTGACTGTTTCCCCCCTATCTGAACTCTCACAGCCTTCTTATCTTTTCTCACTCTTTAATTAACTTTTCGGATGTATATATATATTTTTTTTTTATTAGGGTGGGTTGTATAATCTATTGACAGACATTGTAAATTCAACTACATAATGTGTACTCAAGTATTTTGTAAGATAACCTCTTCCACTCAAGATACACAATGAATAAATGTAAATGAAACAGCATTTCTAAATCTAAGTATATAAAAAAAAAAAATACTTCTAATCATTAGGTCTAGTCCTGTTTTTTATAAAAACAAATTTGCAGTGGTAATCTTTATAAATCTTCATAGTTAAAATATTATTTATTTTTAAGGGTTGGAAAAAAAGATGTGATGTACAACTTTTTTTTTTTCATTCAACAGATGTTACAAAGTCAGCTTCACTGTGAAAGCAAAACCTTCATTGAATATCTTCACGAAGAAAACACGCAGTAACTGAAATTAAAAGAGAGTGACCTAAATTTGAGAGCATCCTACTAAGCTTTATCAACAATTTGAACACATTCACCCCAAATTTTGACGAAAATCATTGTACATTATTGTTGTCATAAAATAATTTATGTTCATATACTGTATATTTCAAACAGTGGTTTTTCACTATATATTGTAAATGATTATATTGCTAATAAAAATTTGCTGTTTTTCAAATTACACCGTCTGAATTTATTCTAATTTAATTTTTATATGTAATTAATTAAAATACAAGTGTTGCAAGGGGTCTATGGATTCTGTGGGTGCAGTGGATATTAACATCCCTATTACAATATAATGTAAATTTTGGGTTAATTTACTGGTTAACTTGATAAATAGTATAATATACTTTGTACATTTTTAAATAAAAACTTAGAACAACACACAAATATATATTTTAAAGTCAAGAAAAGGACATTATGACATAAGTTGACCAACAATCACTTTATAAATTTAGTCTGAATCACAAAGTTTATAACCTACATAGTAATAAAATGTAAACAGTATAACTCCTATAGTGTGCCCTGCAAGAACAGGCATTACTTGCAAGAATTATATATTTACTAAGAACCTGTATAAAAAAATAATCTAATACACGCTACATAACATTCATAATAAGATTCATTAACATAACATGGTCAGTAACCAACCAGTGTTATGAATGTGTCTTTTATTTTTGTAAGTTGTAATTAATAATAAATAAAAATACAATGTTAAATTTGCTGTAGAAAGTACATTTATTACATATGGAATAACGTTGTATTACAAACATGTATGGCATCTCATTCAACAGTTAAATTTATTATACTAATTCCCCACATTGTTTGTTAAGAAATTCCTATTGTCTGTGGCTTACAATCTACACGTATTAACAAACTGCAAACCTGTCACCAAATTTAAAAGCTAATAAAGTTCACGCGACCTTGTCAATTGACGGTGTATCTGTTACAAGTGTTAACTAACTTAATAACAAACAGTAAATTACTGCAGAGACACACAGTCTGACATCTACAACTTTGGGCTATAATTCAGACATTCATTCATAGTGTAAATAATTACGTAATGTAGGTAAATAGTCCAACCTCACATCTGCCCCTATAAAAACTTTCCTGACCAGAGTCACACCGCCACTTAATACTACTGAATAAGCTTGCTAATTCGTGTTGTATACCTGGTTTTGCCTGACTCTTTTACAGAGAACGGATTTTGCTATATACCCCTTTGGGATACCTGCTTTCCATTCTGCTGTTATCCACCTTTGTGACAAATCTCTGCAATTTCGAGGAATTTGTTTAGACACGGATTATACTACTATCGAAATTATGGCGATTGCGTCTGTTTCCCTAGTGACATCTCAGAAAAATGAAAATCTACTCAGCGTTGATGGATTTCTTTTCACCAAGAACAAACAGCGTGGAGAAAGGTGTTATTGGCATTGTAACGAGTTTAAGAATGGCAGTTGTCATGCATGGGCCATCACCGTGGAATTTGCAAATAGCTACGAGCTCATCTCACACACTGAACAAAACCACGCAGCGAGGGCAGAAAGAACTGATGTTGACAGAGAGAGACAACACCAGTGAACGGGCACGGAGTACGGTGGAGACCCCAGCACAGATCATTCAAGGTGTGACAGCAGAAATGCCATCAACAAGCACAGTGTACATGCCAAATCGATCTGCTCTCAGGCAGTCAGTGAAGAGGGTGAGACAATCTGACATGCCGGCATAGCCAATGTCTCTAAGCGATATAAATGTCCCCGACAATTTAAAAGAAATCGATGAAAAGCAATTTCTCGGGAAGGACACTACATTTGGCAGTGAACAAATTTTACTGTTTGCAACTCGTGAAAATTTGGAAAAACTACAGGAGGCCGCATATTGGGTGATGGATGGCACCTTCAAAACATGCCCAACATTATTTAGGCAGATATACACCATTCATGCTATGGTAGGTACTAATGAACACACCAGACATTTTGTGCCACTGGTTTATGGATTACTTTCCAGTAAAAGCCAGGAGTGCTATCAAAAGTTTCTAGAAGAACTACAGGATTATGCCATGGAATTTGACATCGAACTGACACCACAATATATCCTCACCAATTTCGAGATAGCTGCAATAAATGCCACTCAGCTAGTATTTGGAACCTGCCAGCATAATTGTTGCTTGTTTCACCTGGGTCAGAGCCTTTACCATAGCATACAGACAGCAGGATTAGCTCAGCTGTATGGCACTGATCTAGCTTTTGCGCTCCGCATGAGGCTTTTGCAAGCCCTTGCCTTTTTGCCCCCGAATGAGATCCCAGATGCCTTTGAAGAATTGAAAAGACATTTACCGGAAAATGCAGAACCGTTCGTTAAATATTTTGAAGAAAATTATGTTCTTGGTAGACGACGCAAAAGAACTCGCAGCCAATCTACAACAACAGCACTGCTGTCCCCCCCCCCCCCCCCAGAATGTGGTCAGTGCATGAAAATAACAGGTTGGGCATCCCACAAACAAATAATAAATGGGTAGGTTGGCACCGGCGATGGAACAGCATATTGGGTGCAAAGAAGTTAGGTGTGATCAACCTAATCACCTACTTCATTATAGAACAAAACACCACAAAATGAACAACCAAAATGAACAGGTGATTGATGTTTTTTGCTGAAAATGTTGTTTATCTTGTAGGAAATTGTGTGCCTGAGGTGGTCTTCAAACAAGTCTGGATGTCAAGTTGGCCTCCCAAAAATTGCCCGTAAGTATGCTCTTAGAGCAATGTCTGACCATGAGCAATGTTTTAAATTAACTGTGACCTTTTTCTACCTAGGACATGTTGTATGCTAAGAAGAGGAGGGTGCTGAATAACAATTACCTCAGGCCTTTGAGCATTTCAACAATAGAAAGGATCTATAAAATACTGTGTTTTCAACTAAATTGTGTGTTTTCATTTTTTTGCTTATAGATAAGAAAATACGCAGCAAATAAGCAAGTGTCTTTAAGAGTACATTAAAGGATTAATCAATATGCATGGAGAAGAATATGAACTTAAAATTATTATGGACGACAACCAGGGTGAGTATATGTATTAGATTTGACTGTGAAAATATTATATTTTTTTTCATTAAGTAGGACTGTATTTAATTTTAAACACATTACCATTATTAGGACAAATATTAAATTGGATGAAGATTAGGATTTTGTCTTATAGGATTCAATGTACAATAAAGAAGAATTTCACGTAACCAGCAGTAGGCTGGCAGCACTAGGATTAATAGTGCTCGGGCAGGGGGACCCCACTCTTTTTTTTTTTTGCACTAAGAAAAAAAAAAAATCATCCTTCCTACATAGTCAGGCGCAGTCTCCCACGCATGTTTGTGTTTTGGGGGATTCATTAACATTTCAGTTCCATTTGTGTTGCCCTTTCAAGGGTCAACATTTCCCCCACCTCCCCTGTATAAAAAATTTGAACATGGTGAAATTCATGAGTGATGGCCACTGGGTATGTATTTATAGGGGTGCCTTTGTAGTTTTGATGTAGTGTTTTCAGCAAGTAATTATTTTTAGTTTCATTCGAGGCGACACAGGATATGGGTGCCAATCCTGGTTAATGAAACCTCCGTTGAATCCACATACTCATACTCATACACAGATATAATAAGTCACACATAACCACTAGAGGGGTGATAGAACGTACCTTTGGCCTATTGAAGAACAGATTCAGGTGTCTAGATAACTCTGGTGGTGTGCGTCTCTATGCCCCAGGTGTGGTGTCAGATATCGTGTTGGCGTACTGTCTGCTGCATAATTTGGTCCTAAAACAACATTTAACAGTAAAATCTGCAGTAGACAGCAACGATGCAGGAGAGCTCATTCCATCAGTTGAAGTGGATAATACAGTGGCAGTGAGGCCTGTGGTAGTGGTAGACATTCCCTACTCTGATTAGCACGACTACAATAATTCCGACGCGAAAATAGCAATCGTTAATATACCAACTAAAATAAAACATTACAAAAATAATGACATTAAAACAATTACTAAATGACAATCACGACATATTTAATCGTGACACATTCTAAAAACCTATAACAAACATACCTACACAAAAAAAACCCGATCATTTTAAAACACCTAATAATAGAAATTACGACCTAAATAATCGCGACCAGAGGCAAATAACTACAGAAATATCAAAATATATATTGTCGAAGTCGTATAATTGGATGAACGAAAGTATATTGGTTAATATTGTTTTGCCGTGCGATTGCGATCAGTATGCCACGTAACACGTCGCGTAGCGCAAACGCACGTTAAAATGCACACACACACACGCACTATAACATTTCATTATTTATATATTTAATTTTTGTATTGATTCCATTCCACAGTGATTTATGAGAAGATAATATTTAGTTTATTATTAGTTTATATGTTATGATTATATGTACACGTTAGTGTTATTTAAGGTCCAGGTTGAAAATGTTTGTTTCGTTTGTTGTTTAAAGATAACTATCTTGTCTTTTCTTCTCACAGATAAGGGTAGACAAAAGAAATGTAGACTTAGTGATTAAGGGGGTGGGATAGAGAAGTAGAAAAATTACTCTTGAAAGACAAATTAACAATGGATCATTGGAACACTCTTTATTTTAGGCTGCAGTGACTCATGATAATTTGTTTGGCTGAGAATCAATATCATTATCCAAAAATGAAGTATGTACATACTTTGCTCTAAAATATCGTTTTAGGTATTTCAGATAAGAATGAGTCACTAAGAGTTAATTTTTCATTTCTCTATTATAAATCAGGAAGTCCGTCGCAAAGGTATATAGTTATGGTGATACCGAGTTCTTAATGAACAAAATGACGGATGACACTGGATTGCACGGTTCATGTATGACCCCCTAGTCAAGTATGGGGAGGGGTCATAGTTTAGCGAATAGCTAAGGGGATTAGTGGAATGAAAACAGCCATTTTCCCATAGTGTCCAATACAGATGTCATGCTTGCTGTAAAATCTCCCTTTCTGCATGTCTATTTGTTTTCAAACCTTTGTATTCAAATCTTTGTATTCTTATTATTCGTTGCTCTCCTATTTTCTCATTCTTTACATCTATGCTAGTATCTCTCTCTTCTCTTGTATAGAGAAACAAAAAGACATAGATACGGTCTCATTAATGGGGCTAAGACATTTTTGACATAAGACGGACTCAGGGATATGCACACTAGATTGACATAAGTCACAGAAACAGTTAGGGGTTTGTTTTATGTGTATAGAAGCTGCTAATTTTAAGCAGAAAGGTTCTGTTGTGGAAATACGATTCACGTTTTATAGATTGCATATCTGTTTTGTTTTTCTCCTGTACAAAGTGTGCCTTTATATTTATGCACAAAGGGTGGATGGATCACTAGAGATTAGACATACAGATATGCATCTCTGTGTAGAACATTGGAGTAGGATTTTTTCTACAAGATACGACATAATGTGAAACCCTAGAAAACGTAGAATTTTCGTGTTTTTTATTTTTTCACTGTTAGACAGACATGTACTGGATACTGTTATATTTGAAGAAAAGTGTTATAGAAATAGACCCCTTTGCCCTTCTCACTTAATCAAGTAGCTGAATGTGGGGTACTGAAAATGGCATGTGAGTTGGCAGAGGGAAAATCGATTGATATACATTGGTCTTCAGCATTTTTCTAGTCTAGGTGGCGACGTTGAGGTGACTGAAAAATCCTTTATAGCAATACCAGCACATGAGTAGGACACTACATAGAGGACTTTATACAGTGACACAATTACCAACTGAAGTAGCTGCTAGTAAAATCCAAACTTATACACACGACTATACATGGCTGTCACACCAGGGCGAACATAGCTCTCAAATAGACAGCAGGGTTGTATGTGACAGCTGACAAATCTATGTTTTGTTTTGTTTTCGTTGTATTGTTTTAAACTGTGCACACATACATACACACACATACACACACACATGTACACACATATTAGTTAATATATGATCATTTGGGTTACCTGAAGAATTTCTCCAGGTAAAACAAATCCACGTCATCCAATTACCACCTTGCTGGTTCCTCAAGTATACACTGGTGTACCTATGAAATATGTCTGGGTAAAGGTGTATTGAAATGTGTCTAATGTATTACTGTGTCATACTCAAAGCTTTTGTTATTCAATGTGATAGCCCTAGCGTTATAATAGGTGATAGGGGTATTCATGTTACTGATAATAAATGTATAATGTATGAGTAGGGGTAACAAATTACATACTTTTGATTAGCCACAAATAGAGATGAGCAGGCTCGGATTGCGCTAATCCGAGCCCACCCGAACAGTGCGGATCCGATGGGATCCGAGCACTGTTCCGGTATTTCCGGCGGCCAAAAGAAATGGCCGCGAGACACGGATTGCATAAATTCCCCGCTTGCGGCCGCCATCTTCAGTCGGGCTCAGATCATTGAAGAGGGAGGTTGTAGTTTGGTGCTCCTGTGCCCTGTGTCCTGTCACTCTGTCCTGCTTAATCCAGTGGTTACTTAGTCCTGTGCTCTGTCCTGCTGATCAGTCCAGTGGTGCTTTGTCCAGTGCTCTGTCCTGCTAATGTTTTTTTATTTAAAACTTGCAACATAACATTACATATGAAACAATAAAACCAATAAACTTTACTAAAGGTGGCACCAACCTATATTAAAAAAGACCAACTGAAATCAAAGGCTGATTTGCCTAACTTAACCGAAAGTCCAGAAGGGCTATTTGCCCAATTCATAAGTCCAGTAAATATAAAAGGATAAAATCACATAAAACAAGAAGGTGCCACCATACAAACAAGAAACCCAACTCATATACATCACTGTATCCCACTAAGAAGCAAGTTGTAGGTGCATGTAAGCCATACTTGAAAAAATTTTCCACCACACAAAATCTAATGGGGGGAAAGGACAGCAAGAGAAGCCACTTAGAAAGGAGAGGCACCAGACTTTGACCCCCTAAGGAGGTCTCAGACTCCGCCACAGCCTGAGCCAGTTAGCATTGGACATCCGGCGACCCTCCATGCCCCTCAATTTCCACACCTCGTGGAGAATATCTTCCACCACTACCTCACAGGGAAGGACTTTCTGCCGGATGGTGACCTGACACCGTGCGTTCCAACTGAAATACCTGACCACTAAACTGACTAAAAAAAGTGTACAGAAATCAAAAGCCCTCCACCTTGCCTTGAATGCCCCGTAGACCCATTCAGGGTAACTAAGCCCCGAAAGGCAGGGGATCCCCAGCGACCTGGAGACTCTTTTATAAACCTTTACATTAAAGGGACACTCGAGCAAGAAATGGTCCATAGTCTCCTCCACCCCTAGACACTCCTCCCGTGGGCAGCCACGATCATCAGCATTTCTGTGCTTAAGGTTCCCTCTTACATAAAGTTCCCAGTGAAAGGAGAGCCAGGCAATGTCCTGAAGCTTCAACGGGATTCTCCTCGAGTTAATCAAGGAAAGCCCCACCGAACTCACATCACCTGGGCAGTCTCTCAGTGACAGCGGAACCCAAAAGTGGGAGTGCAGGACTCTCTTCTCCAACTCCCTTCTAGAAGAGCTCCCAACTTCCCCCGCCCCTAAGCCCCAACGCCTTGTCACCTTCAATCCCAAGGAAACGTAGGTCGGGAGATAACCATGCCGGACCCGGAAACTCTTAACGGTGCCTCCCCCATACCATGCACTGAGGAAGGGATCCACCCATACCCTGAAGCCTCCCACCCACTGAGGAGGGGTCTCAACTAGGAGACTACTAAGGTGCAACTTCAGAAAGGTTGACATAAAGAACAGCACAGGGTTAATCATACCCAGGCCCCATCCTTCCTCAGTCGGTAGGTCACAGCCCGCTTGACCAGATTCAGCCTATTCCCCCAGAGTAACTGGAAGAAAACTGCATAAACCCTAGACCATAAAGACTCCGGCAAAAGGCACACATAGCTGATGTACAGGAATACCGGGATCAGGAAGGTCTTGATCAGGTCCACCCTTTCCCGGAGAGAGTGTTTCCACCTCTTCCAGCTCACTACCTTCCGGGAAGCTTCCTCCAGCCTTAACTCCCAATTTTGCTTGGCATAATCACCAGGGCCAAAATGAATCCCTAAAATTTTGATCTTCTCACTCGCCCGGGGAAGACTGTCTGGAAGGTTGAATTCACAACCCTCCTCCCCCATCCAGAAAACTTTACTCTTTTCCTGGTTTACTAATGAGCCACTGGCCTCAGAATACCCACGGACCAGAGTCGTTACCTCCTCAGCTTCCGCGGAACTCGACAAGACAACAGTAACATCATCAGCGTAGGCCACTACCTTCAAGGGGCACTCCGGACCCAACAGCACACCTCCCAACGAGCTACCACCAACCCTTCTGACGAAGGGATCTATGGCAAACACATACAGGAGGGGGCTCAGGGGACAACCTTGTCTTACTCCAGAGCTGACCTCAAAGGACTGACCCACCCAACCATTCACAAGAGGGAAGCTCTCGGCTTGTCTATAAATGGTACGGAGCCAATTCACCACCTGCACTGGAAGACCATACCACAGAAGTAGAGCCCAAAGGTACTCATGATTTACCCTATCAAAAGCCTTCGACTGATCTAAGGCTAAAAGGTACTTCCCCCACTTCTCCGCACGGCACCGCTCAAAGGCCTCCCGCACCGTCAGGACAGCACTGAAAGTGCTTCGGCCCTTCACAGTGCAGTGCTGAGAAGGAGAGAGCAACTGGCCGGAAACCTGCATCACTCTATTAAAAAGCACCTTCGCCAGAATCTTCCTGTCAGTATTGAGAAGAGCGATGGGGCGCCAGTTCTCAATACATGACTGATCTTTCCCCTTGGACAGTAAGATAAGGGCAGAGACCCTCATGGAGGGAGGCAATAAACCTCTGCCCAGGCTCTCATTAAAAACCTCCACGAGACGCGGAGCCAGAATGTCCCTAAAGATTTTAAAAAACTCAGATGTAAGGCCATCTGGGCCTGGGGCTTTCTTGACAGATAAACCATCTATTGCCATCCTGACCTCGTCCACCGTTATTTCATCGCCCAAGGACTCAAGCAGGCCGCTAAAATCACCAAGGCCAGGAGTTTCCCTCAAAAACTGGTCCATCCTCTCTTTGTCAAGTGACTTCTCCGATAAGAGATCGGAATAGAAGGACCGCACTACACCAAGGATGCCCTCCTTCTCCTCCCTAAGGACACCCTCAGCATCGCGCAGGCCCCTCACCTCCTTAGCATCTACCGAGTTCCTACAGCTCTGGAAAGGATCGGGCGAATGGTACTTCCCATAATCCCTCTCCAGAACCAAGGATGCGTACCGGTCATACTGAATCTCTCTCATCTGAGCCTTCACCCGGGGGATCTCCCCACTATCCCCCTGGCCAGAGATCAAGAATCCAAGTTTTTTCCTCAGTGCCATGTAGGCGCTCTCTTTTAACAAGTTATTTCTGGCTACAAGGCCCCGAAAAAAGCTCCGGGTCCTTTTCTTCAGCATCTCCCACCATTCAGACCTACTCCAACCCGCCTCCAAAAGTGATTCCTGGGATTCAAAGAAGTCCCTAAAAGACTGTCTTATCACCTCCTCCTCCAGAAGCTTAGAGTTCAAGCGCCAGAGACCCCTACCCTTCCGAAGAGTCTCCGAAGCATTCAAGGACATAGATAGGTAAACGTGGTCAGAGAACTCTACCGGCCTCAGCTCTGGAGCCAAGGTTTTCGAGCTCTCCTTAACAAAAAACCTATCTATCCTAGATCTACAACTACCTCTATAAAAAGTGAAACCCGTGTGGTCTGGGAAATGACGAATGTGCACATCCACCAGACCAGCCTGCCTAACCATACTTGCTAGAAAAAGGGAATCGCAGCCCAGAGAAGCCCTTGAACCTCCCCTGTCTTTTGTCCTAGTGACGGTGTTAAAATCACCACCAAAGACTATCTGCCGGGCTGTAAAAAGGTATGGCTTTATCTCCATGAAGAGGCACTTCCTTCCCCATTTTGTTTGAGGGCCGTAAATATTAATTAACCTCAGGTCGTGCCCCCTCAGGTTGACATCTAGCACCATGCACCTACCTACCTCAAGCTCAATGACTCGCTGGATGGTTATCATGCCGGTAAAAAGCACCGCCACCCCACCATACGGCTCGGCCGCAAGAGACCAGTAGGAGGGCCCACGCCTCCACTCACTTTTGGCTTTATGTAGGTCAGCAAGCTGACCCAGTCTGGTCTCCTGCAAAAATAAAAAATCAGCCTCAACCGTGCTGAAAAAATCAAAGGCCATATAACGAGCACGTTCGGATTTTATAGATGCCACATTAATGGTAGCGAATCGAATGGGCTGGGAAGCCATCCTTCAGAGCTATAGACAGTAGGAACAACTTACTTCTTTTTAAACTTTTTCGCCAAGTCCTCATCTGAGGACCCGAATCTCTTGTAGCTCAGGCCTGCCGGCAGGGATTCCTCCCCCCGAAGAATAACCTCTTCCCCAGAGGGAGGGACCCCGCCCAACCTATCCTCCTCACTCACAGAGCCATTAGGAATAGTCCTATCCGGGAACCTAGCCACTGATGTTCCTAACGGGCCATGGACTGGATCAGGAGAAGGAGAACTAAGGGAAGTGTCAGAAGGGACAGGAGGGGGGATGGGACTTGTGGAGTCAGAACATATAGAAAGGGCTTGATGGGAAGTGGGGACTGGGTCATTTACCGAGGCCAAAACCCCCGTCTTCAAAGGACGGACCTCCAAATTTTGACCGGAGGGGCCGGCGTCTAAGGGAGGGGTGGGAGGGGGGTCACGGATGGGGGGAGGTACTAGGTCCTCTATCGAGAGAGGGCCAGATGGAAGTAACTCTGGATTTTTTAGAAAAGACCTAGCTGTTCTCTTTCCCTTTGGTTTTTTTGAAATTTTCGCAACCTCTCCCAAAACTGAAAGGTCCCTGGACTTATTTGTCTTCCTCCCTGGTTTCGTTTTCTGCACTAAGTCTCCCTCCTCCGTCATCATAACCTCACCCTCCTCCATACTCTCCTCCTCACTTGTTGAAAACTGGAACTTGTTGGACAGAACAATCCCTTCCCTTTCTGTTCTACTCTTTTTTTTCTTGGTTTTTTGTTTGACCCACTGATTTGAATCGTCATCTGCGGGTACCAACAACGACACCCCAGGTGGTTCAGAAACAGGGGGTGGGGGAAGTGGGGGGACAGAAATCACACTAACAGGGACAACCAAACTCCTTGCTGTCTCACCCTTCTCAACCCCCTCAGCTATCCTCACCAACTCTTCATCTGTGATAGCAGAATTGTGGGCCGCATGCGGGCATTTACTAAAAGGGTGCCCTATCACCCCACATAGATTGCACCGGATTCGACTGCAAGTTCTAGATTCATGGCCCATATCCCCGCAATGACCACACTTCTGCAAGGGGCAGTTGGCACTGAGGTGGCGGAAATCCCCACACCGGTGACACATCCTCGGCTGACCTGGGTAAAAGCACTGAATTCTGTCCCTCCCCAGGAATGCTGCAGATGGTAAATGCACCAGACCAGCCTCCGTGCACCTGAGATCCACCATGGCAGACCACCCGCCACCCCAGACACCGTGGCTCGGATCAGGGACCTTTGTCAATGGGGATATCAAGTTAGCAAACCTCCTGACCCAAAAGGTCAAATCTGCGGCCGGGATGGACTCATTCCTAACAAGTATATTTATCCTCACCCTCTCTTGACGTGTTATAGGGATTGCTCTGAAATCCCTCCATGGCTCTCCTACCTTGCACCCACCCCACCTGCCCCAAAAAGCCTGTAGCCCTTGGTAAGAGATGAAACTTACATCGTATTCTGCAGTACTAACAGGGTGGATGCAAGCAAA
Organism: Mixophyes fleayi; assembly: GCF_038048845.1. NCBI lineage: Eukaryota > Metazoa > Chordata > Amphibia > Anura > Limnodynastidae > Mixophyes > Mixophyes fleayi. The sequence continues at coordinate 160,442,156 of NC_134403.1, read as the reverse complement.
GAGATCCGCTGGAACAAACCCGAAAGAGTCCAAGAATATCTTAAGGAAATCCGCCCTGTTTGGGGGGTCCCTTCCTACATATTTAAACTGAACAACATTACGTCGTTTAAAGGGCTGAGCCCCCATTGGAGCTGATATAACGTTCTGAGCATTCACCCCAGGCCCCGGGCTTGTCCCAGATACTATACCCGCATATGACATTATACCAGGGAGAGGGCCAGATCTTACAACCGGGCTCTGGACAGAAGCATTCCCCTTCACCCTACTATTACCCTCCCCACTGGGATCATTATCACACTGTGATATAGAACGAGTCTTTAGGGGAGCTTTGGCTTGGGGGGCTGATTTATCCAACCTAACATCTCCTTGGGCCAACATGTTGGGCATTCTTTTTGAGACGTCCTCTATCAAAACAGCAGCCCTTTTTGCCCTGTCTGTAATGTGCAGGGGCCCATAGATGGTATCTATAACATGAGCCTGGACTGGGCTGAGCTCTTCCCTTATAGACTTATTCATACTATTATTAGCAGAACCAACAACATTAACATTGACATTAACAGTATTACATACTTGATTAGGTCCATCATTATTATTAACACCACAAACTTTGTCAGCATTATCATTTTTGACTAATGTGCCTCCCAGAGAGGTCTCAAGCACCAGGTCTCCTGTGGGGGCTGGGTCAGTAGCTGCAAATTTATCCACAGACCTCTCAGATCCCTTGCCCACTAGCACTCCAGGGACAGTGACCGAGACTCTCCTGCTCATCGGCTCAAGCTTTGCAGGAATATCTACCCCATATACAACACCAGCAACTATATCACCAGCTACTATATCACCAGCTACTTTATCAGGATTAATGGCATGACCCGTGGACAGACTGCTAGAAACAGCCGGGTCCGCCTGACAGGGAGACACTGCCACCGGGGACGGCGCTGCTCCCATACAACTAGCTGAACCAGACACTATATTTACAGTATCAACATTATCATTTTTACTCACGGAGGGGTCGCTTACAACATCCAGTCTCCGGGCAGGTACATCACTTCCGGTGTCCGCCGGAAGTACCGCTAGCGGCTAGGCACACGAGTCAGCCACCAAGACGGCGGCCTGGACTGAATACCCACCGGGAACACCCTCCGCGTCCACCAGGCCCTTCACAGACCTCTCCCCCTCCATGTCCCGGATCTTATCATATAGGCACAACTCTTCGGTTACCACATCTGATCCGCCCGCCACATTGGGAGGCAGAGGCTCCGAGTTCTCCAGGAGCACAGCGCGCTGGAGCGCTTTAACTTTTGCTAATGATTTTTTCTTTTCTTTCAGGGAGACGATCAGTTCTTCAATTTCCACTGAGATAATCGCCCGGTCCCGGCTGAAAGCACGATTTCTTTTTTTCTTCCTTGCAGCTATCCGCTTCTCAAGGCATGCGACGGCGAGTTCCAGCTCTTTCACCCGCTGCCCGGTCTCTGACTCCTCCGTTTCACTCTCTGTATCCGGGAGACCGACTGACGCCGGATCCACCTCATCTCTGGGCACATTACACCTCCGGATCTCGGCTCCCACGCCCGACTTCTGTTGTATCATCACAGAAGCCGGCTGGATCTCTTCAGGCCCCATATTAGTATTCATATGGGACCCCTCTACCCCGGCCTGCTGCGATGACACAGGCTCCGGGATGACCTTATTAACTGCATGAGGCTGCATATTAGATATCACAGGCAGTCCTTCCACAGCCCCTAGTTGCCTCACTAGAGCTGGGACACAGGCCTCTTTCATATGACCCCCTGTATTATTCTCCATACAGGGAAATGCCGGGCTGACAGTAACAGAAGGCCCTGGGACTCCATCCTCCATATCTGGGGGGGTCACCTCCATAGCTTCAGGGCATCTTTCCACACATGCAGGGTCCAGAACCGTGGCCACGCTGATATAAGGCCGGCAGGAGATGCTAGCTTTCATACTAGACTCAGTAGGCCCAGGAGCCTGGGGGCTCTCCTCCACTCCCCCCCCAGGATCCTCCATCAAGGCTGGGCTAGGCACAGAACTTTACCCTGCAGGCTTCTGGAAGTCAGAGCTAAAACAAAACACCTCCTCTCTCTGTCCTGCTGTTTCCAGTGATGCCCCGCCCCGTGCTCTCTCCTGCTGAGTCCAGTAGTGCTGTGTCCTGTGCTCTGTCCTTCTGAGGTCAGTGGTGCTGCTGGGTCCTGTGCTGTGTCCTGTTCAGTCCAGTGGTGCTGTGTCCTGTGCTCTGTCCTGCTGAGTCCAGTGGTGTTGTGTGTGTCCTTTGCTCTGTTCTGCTAAGGCCATTGTTATTTAAAAATTATTAAAAAGTTATAAAAAAATAAAAAATAAATTATACTAAAATAATTTAAAAAAATTATAAAAAAAAAGTATACAGAAATAATTAAAAAATATATAAAAAAATTATAAAAAAAGTATATAAAATTTTCCACTGCAATATATAAATACGTTCACTGTTACTGCAGTCAAGAAATATTAGTACTGCAATATATAAATACGTTCACTGTTCCTGCAGTCCAGAAATATTAGTACCAGAGATTAAACTACGTTCACTGTTCCTGCAGTCCAGAAATATTAGTACCAGAGATTAAACTACGTTCACTGTTCCTGATTTATTTGTTAAAGTGCGAATATCCTATTTCAACAACATCAGGGTGGGTGGGAGGGCCCAAGGACAATTACATCTTGCACCTCTAGCAAACTCTTGCAAACTGCCATCCTGTCTGCCACTGCAGTGCCACTTCTAGATGGGCCACGTGTTTGTGCCGCCCACTTGTGTCGCTTAGCTTAGACATCCAGCTACCTCGGTGCAGCCTTTTGGACTAAAAAAAATATTGTGAGGTGTGAGGTGTTCAGAATAGACTGGAAATTAGTGGAAATTAATGTTATTCAGGTTAATAATAGTGTAGGAGTGAAAAAAAGAAAAAAAAAATAGATTTTAGGACTTTTTATGCTTTTTTAAAAAAAAAATCAGAACCCAAAACCCAAAATCAGAACCAAAACCTTTCGTGGGGTGTTTTGGCAAAACAAATCAGAACCCAAAACCTCAAGCTATTTAGAACCCAAAACCCAAAACCCAAAACACCAAAAGTGGCCGGTGCACACCCCTAGCCACAAACCAGTGTGAACATAAAGTAACGGTACTAGTTAGAACGAATTGAATAGAATGAGGGTTGGAACTTGATTGAAGTGGCTGATAGCTTTAGCCACTAGTCCTCCCCACTATCAAGACCACTCCTGAGCTGCCTCCTAACATGTTGACTTTTAAAATGTTTTTTACTTCTCTTGTGATGAGTTTGTACCTGAGAGACTAGTAAAGACCTTGAGAGGAAGGGTAAACAATGAGACAGCAACCGAGAAAGTACAAAACACTGTCTCTTGAAAAGTTACACTAACTGTCAGGACGTTAGACCGGGAGAGTAAGTTGTGGAACAGTAATTTCCTAGGCTTAGGTTATTTGACAGACAGGAACCAAGTGTGGCCTACCATCATCACGATCTCAAGGATAGCAGAGACACACTGGTATCCATTCTACCCACTGCAGAGGAGCCAGAGAAGGGTCTGTTCTGGGAGGCCTCGAATGCAGTTAGTAGCAACTGAGCCAAAGACTAAGACAGTTGTTCAGCATGAAGTTGTGTTTTTTCCTGTTCTGTGTTTCTCTCATTTCATTCTCTTCTCAGAACAGTCAATTATTTTAATTGTGGACAGGTGACAGAGACTGGTTCAGGTAATGACATTGAGGAGTTGGGGATGAAGGAGAATTTAGTAGCACAATCGGTCCAGCCAATTACTCTATTCAATTCAGGGGTAAAGGAAAATTTGGAAACCTTGGAGCTTGGAGAAAGTGCGAGGAGCTAATGTCTGAGCAGCATTACGTCCGTAAGTACGTTGACCCCATAGTTGAAGAGAGATACATCCAGCAATGACAGTCCAGTAATATTCGGACTTGAGCAGGCATCCTTCAGAATGATTATCATTCTTGGGTGGGTAAGGTTGTAGACCAAAAAGTGCAGGGTGTGCTCTCACGTGCCTTAGTAATTATATTGAGTAGGACTAGTTCTCTTTCCACTAAATATTCCTGAGGTACCCAAATTATGGGTGGGAGGTCACTAGGGGAAAAGTACGACACCTAGGTCCCTTAGTCTGGAGTCTCCCAATATTTGGCAAGCCGACCACTGTTTCACGTACAAAGAAACTTGAGTATTGGGAGACTGGGAAGAACGAAAAGACAATAGCCCAGCCCACAAGTGTTAATGAAAAGAACTGATGACATTATAAGAGTGTATATACTAACGTGAGCTGAAGGAGATTGTATATGACATTATTGATAGACATAGGATAATGTTATTGATGAACATGTACTATTTAAATGTTGTCTGAGCTAAAAGATATGCTTTGGTCGGATAAACCTGTTAGACATGAAGAACTGTAGTAGAGTATTCTGTATAACTGATACACGTTCTATTTAACCCTGTACCATTCCAAATAATGCATTACATGTTTAATTGCACCCTTGAAAGGCATACAAAAGGTGATCTCCAAGCTCCAGAGGTATACGGTCTATAGTAAAAGAAAAAAAATTGTTTCAAGGATTAAGACTCTCTATTGTGATAACTTGTTTAGATCTACAGACAGCGTGGTCATACATCAAGGGGAACTTACACTACAGAGCAATGAAACGTAGTACTGAGATCCTGCATACAAAATCTTTAAGGTATTAGTTTATTATACTATCAAAGGGTGGAACTGTCAAAGTCGTATAATTGGATGAACGAAAGTATATTGGTTAATATTGTTTTGCCGTGCGATTGCGATCAGTATGCCACGTAACACATCGCGTAGCGCGATCGCACTGTAAAATGCGCACGCAGACACACCCACTCTAACATTTCATTATTTATATATTTCATATTTATATTGATTCCATTCCACAGTGATTTATGAGCAGATAGTATTTAGTTTAATATTAGTTTATATATTATGATTATATGTACACTTTAGTGTTATTTAAGGTCCAGGTTATAGGAAATATGTCATGTCTGGTATCAGGTATTTTAATCCCCTATTCATCAGCAGTTGTCCGGTTCTTTCGCCGAAGAGATCGCACATTGCATACTCTAGTTAGTGATGTTAGAGAATAAATGTTTAAAGAAATACTGACTATAAAATGCTAATAGACTAGTTGTAACTGGATTCTTGGCGGGAAAGTCAGAATACAACCCCTGGAGAGATGACCCCCACCTTTGGATATTTTGTTTTGAACTGGCCTATGACCTGCAGCACTCTGGACCTTCCTCATACCTGGACCAATAGAAGCAAGCCACACCATCTGCATTGTTCTCACTGTAACACTGTGTATATAATAACAGCTCTCACTGGCACTGGCCTCAGTCATTCTCTGACCACAGTATTCTGGAGTGAAGTGCTGTTCGCAAAGAACCAGTGGGAGCACAGCTAGCGCAAGCGAAAGCAGCGGTATGTATTTATCTTTTGGTATTGGCTGTACTGTATTATAATTATGTATTGAACTGCTAAATTTTACATCTGCTAAAATAAATTACTTTGTGCTTTGGAAACACAATACAATCGCTTGGGCAATGCTTATTTGAAAATGATAGAATTACTTTAATAATATGAACACAATCAAATTAATGAACGATCCAGAATAACGCCTACTAATAGAAATCAAGACTTACCTAATTACGATTCCTACATAAATATAGAAATATTAATGAAAACTACATACATAAATATCGACACAAATACATTAAACATCAATCCAAACATTAAATACATTAAAAAAATATCCACCTATGCAAATGGTTGAACACTCTGCTGATACTTATAAAACAAAAAACGCAACCATTACTTACATATATCAATATGTTTTATTTGATGCTCATTTATATTTATTAGTATCAAAACACAATTATCAATGAAACTGTTACGAGCCGCGGCGGCTCTGGGCACCGCCGCGACTCGCTCCCGTCTGCTGCCAGACGTCCCGGCCGTCGTCATGACGACCGGGACGTCATTTCCGCTTTACCCCGACCGTTGCCAAGGCAACGGTCGGAACGCTCCCCTTGTGTAGCGCCGCGTCCCGGCATCCAGGGCAGCCGGGCGCGTGCGCAAACTAAGAAGGAACAGCTGCCCACTTAACTCCTGTGCCTCTGGCACTTCCTATTGGCCAGTACTTGTATTTAAAGCAGGGAGGGGCAATCCTTCCCTGACGGTTATAGTTCCTGCTTCTGCTGACTAGCCTGCTTGTGTTCCTGGTTGCTGTACCTTTTTGGATTGATTCTTTGTTGCTGACCTTTTGCCTGATTCCTGACTCCGTTTGATTGCCTGTGCCCTTTTGACCTCTTTGCCTGGACTTCTACACTGCTGATTTGCCTGTGACCTCTGACTCCGTTCGTGTCCTGGATATTCTGTTTGCTGCCGGCCTCGACCCTTTCCTGACCTCACTCTGCTATTACTCCCATCTGCTATCGCTGGGTTCTCCCCAGTCTGCGCACAATTCACGACCCTCAGCTGTCTGCGGCCAAGTCTGTCCCCACCACTAGGGGCTCCAGCGAAAACCAGACTTCTGAGCAGACTCCGGGTTTTGTGTTGCTGGCTGTGGGGGTTCCTAACAGAAACAGTACATTAAACCCAACAACCCAATAAAATTGACTTGTTAATAAAGTCATAGTTGTTCAAATAAAAGAACAGGTACCGAAACAGGCTTATGCAATTGTCTTATCAATAAATTCATGGTTGTAAAATAAAATAAAAAGTACTTAAACTCCTAATACACTGATGATGTCACAGAAATATGAATATATTAATACTATCCTATCAAATGAAAAAGATTAGAAAAAATTGATACAATTTGCGCCTTGAAACCCTTACTATAAAAATGTTTGGCGCAAATATGCACGCTGCCATTTCTACGATTCTGATGACCTTGCTGCTTGTTATGGTGGATTTGGCTTTGCTGTCCCGGTTACTGCTTCCAGAATTCCTTTACAAGTGGTGCACAGTTTGTATAGCCGTTAATTCACCTCCGAATAGGAGACAGCAAAACTGCTTTTTTAAAAGCACAAATTATATTTTATTCTGTACTTCTCTAATCTCACAGTATGTCTAGGGATCGTAGGAGGTATGTTTCTTAACAGGACAAGGCCGAGGAAGAGCGACGACTTCAAGACTCAAGTGAAGAGGAAGCAGTGGTTCAGAGTACTAAACTCGTTCCAGCTCCATCAACATCTGCCATTCCAGAGGCAGAAGACCAACAGGACATGGGTGACCAGGAATTAAGCGAGGATGATGAAGGTGACGAGAGGCCCAGCACTTAAAATCGTGCCCCACGCTTTAGCGAGGCTGAAAGTAAAGTCTTGGTTTCTCAGGCAACAAAGTGATATTTTCCTTTATTCCCCTAAACCGCCACCCCCAATGTAAATGTTCATATAAACAATCACCTTTAATAGTAATAATTTTTTTGCAAAATTAACACTTGATTTCACCTCAGTATTAATGCTTACAAATGTTTACTTTAATTATAGTTTTCCATCCATGTACACTGTAAAAGCAAATTATATTTCTATATGCCTTGAACCACATTAAAATAATGTTACAATCAGATGCACTCACCTCCAATGTATAGGGTCTATGAGCCACACCTAAATAAGCCTTAAATACTAATGTTTCCCCCCCAATGTATGTTATTACTAATTTAACTGCTACTAAATATTGGCCTTACACATTTTAAATACACAAACCACAAAAAAACCTCCCTTTCAATATTTTTTTCTACATCATGCTGTTAAATTTCACCATGATAAATGATACCAATAGCAAAATTTATTTTGGGGGGGGGGAGTTGACATTTATTAGGATTTTGTATTAAAAATAGCCATTTCAAACAAAAGCTCTTGAGATGACCTACATCATTTGTATCTTTTCTTTTTTAATTAGGGCTGTGCACACTAATTTTATGGCTTTTACACTGTGTCAGGCCATAGCCTTTAGAGGATAACAATAGCAGGACACTAACCGGTATTAGCGCTACTAAACTAATAGGTGCGGAGTCTAACGTACCCCTGGTATTCGCCAGGGACCCCCGCAAGGAGGTTTGGACTTCGCTGCACAGGGTACGCAGGTCGCGGTCCTACTAGCCAGTTGCCGGTGTAGTGTAGAAGGGTCAGACGGTCCGAGTCGAGCCAATCAGGAACAAACAGTACCAGGGAGAATCCGAGAGAGTAGTCGCCAAGCCGAGGTCACAGTACAAATGGGTCACACAGAAGAAGGAATAGTCGCCAAGCCGGGTCACAACAATATAGCAGGAACGCTGGGAGCACAATCAGGAGCAGGAGAACCAGGAACACTAGGATTGAACCTGTTACTCTGGCACCCGAATGGCGTGCCAGAGCCAGGTTTACATAGGGCAGGTTATGGACTGATTGGGAGAGCCAGGAGGCGGGGATCCCGCTGGACAGGTAGCATCCCGTTGCTAGGCAATGGGACGAGGCAGGGCGCATGCGCCCGACAAGCCTCTGAGGCAGAAGCCGCATCGCGTCTGTTGCCTAGCAACAGAGCGCTTGTGGCCAAAAGGAAGGAGGGCGTCCATTCCCCGGCTGAAGGAGGATCAGCGGGGAAGGCGCCTTACACACTGCTTAAAATAGGGCTATTTCTATTTTCTATCTGTAATCTGTTCATTCAGGTGTCAATTCACCCCATGTCTATCTATTATCTATATTATTAAATCTTGACTGTTTGTATACATGTACATTTGTAAAGACAACAACTATCTTTTTAAATGTACTTAAATCCGCGCCCGCTGCCATAAAATATCTTAAGTGTCATCCACAATGTAACACTGAAGGTAAGTGTTGTGTAATAATGTATAATGCTACATTTGAAAAAAGAAAGTTTTAAAAAATAATACTATTTCATATTGGGATTTTTTTATAGGTTTTGCGATTCAAGAACAAGAGGGTATGAAGACCAGCTACCCTGTCAGAAGGAAGATCTGGAGTTCCATCGCCAAAGCTGTGTCAGCGGTCCGTGGCATCCCTCGCAATGAGGAGACTTGTAAGAAGCGGTTATGTGATTGCCGGAAAAGTATCAAGGTTAAGATTGGGAAGACCACCCGACGGCCTGATGGTAAGAAGAGACACAAGGTCGTCTGGAAGAAACGGCAGGAGAAGTTGCGCGATGACCTGAACACATCGGATGAATATGTTTCTCCTGTGAAGACTCCGAAAGGGAGATTGAAGTCACATGGTAAGGTTATAACAATATCATTTAGACTGGTTAATTTAGGCATACTGTTCACCGCACCACGTTCAGCAACCTTTAGCTAACAGTAGTTTTCCAAAAATGTATACATTTATTCTTCTTTAATTTATCACAGTTAAAAAAGGCAAGGCAATCAATTTCAGCAGGAACACGAGGAAAAAAACCACTCATCTCTCAACAGGTAATTGTAGCTTACTTGTAAAGAAACTTTAAGGTGTAAATTAAATACTCCTCAACCTAAAATAAGTTTTAATTTCAGATAAGCAAACTTCAGGGTTAATTGAGTAATCTGTCCATGACTCAGAAAAAAAATGTGAAGTCTTTGGACACGAGGGGCATATTCAATTCCGATCCCGATTCGCGGGATCGCGCCGGAACGGCCGCGAACGTAATCCGCGGTACCGCAATAACGTGGATTTTCGTTCGCATTATTGCGATACCGTATTACCGGCAGTAGTGTGCATTTTCCGCGGTAACGCGCGTTACCGCGGATCGGATCGGAATTGAATATGCCCCGAAGAATCGTCAGCTTCTTCAGTTTCCTCTGTGTCAGGTATTTACATTTAGTACATACTACCATTAAACCTGTAATGTTCTCACATGTCCTGCCACAGAAATATAAATTAATAGTTAACCATTTTTACTCTCTGTTATCAGCTAAGAGAAAAAAAACTGTTTGTAGAGGAACTACCTGAGCATGGAAGTCATGAAGACACTGTGATCGATATGGAGAATGTCCACTGTAGTCCATCCAACAGAAGATTTACGTACAGTGGAAATGGAAGTCCACCAAGCAACAATAGAGGTAGAGGACGCCACTCCACCTGAATCTGAGCAAGCCACAGTTCATTATCAGGACACCATGCAATCTGAAGAGGTGGACCACGCTACAATTGAGGTCACGGACACAACAGAAAAAGCCGCAGAATAGGTGAATACACCTCCATCACATGCTGAAGTCCTAACCTCTCACCTGACCCAACAGACGCAAGGAAGAAGGGCATGACTATGCAAGTTGACAGGACCAAGCCACTCGTTCCTTGGTGAATCGCATGAATTTGGACAATCCGAGACAAATTTTTGCCAATCAGAATCTCTTTGCCCAAACACTTTTGAACCAGGGAATGCGTCAAATGGAACATTCCACAGCACTCAGGAACATCCAAATGTCACAGCATCAAATGTGGGCAACTGTGAATGAAATGTGGATAACACAACAGGCGGCTGCAGCGAGCATTGAAGTTTCCACCAGTTTGCAACTCCTGGTAAATGAAATGCTGAGAAGAAATCTCCAAGAAAGTGCTGCATCGCATTCCCAACCTGCTCGGGTACCAACCTTGTAAACATCTACGCAAATAGATGAAACAGAAAGTGAACAGCAACCAACTTCCACCGAAGAACCGGCTCATCATTGAAGACAGAAGAATCGCTTGCCCTGCGCCACAGCAGCACATGAGGTAATTACAATTGTAATCACCTGATTGTCTTTTCCTAACTCCATCTTGTATTTTCCTTGACGATGGCTTTCTCTTTTTGTTTCTGGCTTATCCCTCCTCTTTTCCTGTTGCAAAAATGCATTCGCTCACAGGCCTTTTATGCCACTCTTTGTAGGTTTCATGTTGTAACAGTGCCAGTCGCCAACCATGTCTCATCGTTGAAGACAGAAGAATCGCCTGCCCTGCGCCACTGCAGCACATCGGGTAATTACAATTGTCAACCAACAAATATCTCTCCTTTGCTCCTTTTTATTAGTTAATTTTTTTCTCTATATATTTCTGTGACTGTTTCCCCCCTATCTGAACTCTCACAGCCTTCTTATCTTTTCTCACTCTTTAATTAACTTTTCGGATGTGTATATATATATTTTTTTTTTATTAGGGTGGGTTGTATAATCTATTGACAGACATTGTAAATTCAACTACATAATGTGTACTCAAGTATTTTGTAAGATAACCTCTTCCACTCAAGATACACAATGAATAAATGTAAATGAAACAGCATTTCTAAATCTAAGTATATAAAAAAAAAATACTTCTAATCATTAGGTCTAGTCCTGTTTTTTATAAAAAACAAATTTGCAGTGGTAATCTTTATAAATGGTCATAGTTAAAATATTATTTATTTTTAAGGGTTGGAAAAAAAGATGTGATGTACAACTTTTTTTTTTTCATTCAACAGATGTTACAAAGTCAGCTTCACTGTGAAAGCAAAACCTTCATTGAATATCTTCATGAAGAAAACACGCAGTAACTGAAATTAAAAGAGAGTGACCTAAATTTGAGAGCATCCTACTAAGCTTTATCAACAATTTGAACACATTCACCCCAAATTTTGGCAAAAAACATTGTACATTATTATTGTCATAAAATAATTTATGTTCATATACTGTATATTCCAAACAGTGGTTTTTCACTATATAGTGTTAATGATTATATTGCTAATAAAAATTTGCTGTTTTTCAAATTACACCGTCTGAATTTATTCTAATTTAATTTTTATATGTAATTAATTAAAATACAAGTGTTGCAAGGGGTCTATGGATACTGTGGTTGCAGTGAATATTAACATCCCTATTACAATATAATGTAAATTTTGGGTTAATTTACTGGTTAACTTGATAAATAGTATAATATACTTTGTACATTTTTAAATAAAAACTTAGAACAACACACAAATATATATTTTAAAGTCAAGAAAAGGACATTATGACATAAGTTGACCAACAATCACTTTATAAATTTAGTCTGAATCACAAAGTTTATAACCTACATAGTAATAAAATGTAAACAGTATAACTCCTATAGTGTGCCCTGCAAGAACAGGCATTACTTGCAAGAATTATATATTTACTAAGAACCTGTATAAAAAAATCATCTAATACCCGCTACATAACATTCATAATAAGATTCATTAACATAACATGGTCAGTAACCAACCAGTGTTATGAATGTGTCTTTTATTTTTGTAAGTTGTAATTAATAATAAATAAAAATACAATGTTAAATTTGCTGTAGAAAGTACATTTATTACATATGGAATAAAGTTGAATTACAAACATGTATGGCATCTCATTCAACAGTATAATTTATTATACTAATTTCCCACATTGTTTGTTAAGAAATTCCTATTGTCTGTGGCTTACAATCTACACGTATTAACAAACTGCAAACCTGTCACCAAATTTAAAAGCTAATAAAGTTCACGCGACCTTGTCAATTGACGGTGTATCTGTTACAAGTGTTAACTAACTTAATAACAAACAGTAAATTACTGCAGAGACACACAGTCTGACATCTACAACTTTGGGCTATAATTCAGACATTCATTCATAGTGTAAATAATTACGTAATGTAGGTAAATAGTCCAACCTCACATCTGCCCCTATAAAAACTTTCCTGACCAGAGTCACACCGCCACTTAATACTACTGAATAAGCTTGCTAATTCGTGTTGTATACCTGGTTTTGCCTGACTCTTTTACAGAGAACGGATTTTGCTATATACCCCTTTGGGATACCTGCTTTCCATTCTGCTGTTATCCACCTTTGTGACAAATCTCTGCAATTTCGAGGAATTTGTTTAGACACGGATTATACTACTATCGAAATTATGGCGATTGCGTCTGTTTCCCTAGTGACATCTCAGAAAAATGAAAATCTACTCAGCGTTGATGGATTTCTTTTCACCAAGAACAAACAGCGTGGAGAAAGGTGTTATTGGCATTGTAACGAGTTTAAGAATGGCAGTTGTCATGCATGGGCCATCACCGTGGAATTTGCAAATAGCTACGAGCTCATCTCACACACTGAACAAAACCACGCAGCGAGGGCAGAAAGAACTGATGTTGACAGAGAGAGACAACACCAGTGAACGGGCACGGAGTACGGTGGAGACCCCAGCACAGATCATTCAAGGTGTGACAGCAGAAATGCCATCAACAAGCACAGTGTACATGCCAAATCGATCTGCTCTCAGGCAGTCAGTGAAGAGGGTGAGACAATCTGACATGCCGGCATAGCCAATGTCTCTAAGCGATATAAATGTCCCCGACAATTTAAAAGAAATCGATGAAAAGCAATTTCTCGGGAAGGACACTACATTTGGCAGTGAACAAATTTTACTGTTTGCAACTCGTGAAAATTTGGAAAAACTACAGGAGGCCGCATATTGGGTGATGGATGGCACCTTCAAAACATGCCCAACATTATTTAGGCAGATATACACCATTCATGCTATGGTAGGTACTAATGAACACACCAGACATTTTGTGCCACTGGTTTATGGATTACTTTCCAGTAAAAGCCAGGAGTGCTATCAAAAGTTTCTAGAAGAACTACAGGATTATGCCATGGAATTTGACATCGAACTGACACCACAATATATCCTCACCAATTTCGAGATAGCTGCAATAAATGCCACTCAGCTAGTATTTGGAACCTGCCAGCATAATTGTTGCTTGTTTCACCTGGGTCAGAGCCTTTACCATAGCATACAGACAGCAGGATTAGCTCAGCTGTATGGCACTGATCTAGCTTTTGCACTCCGCATGAGGCTTTTGCAAGCCCTTGCCTTTTTGCCCCCGAATGAGATCCCAGATGCCTTTGAAGAATTGAAAAGACATTTACCGGAAAATGCAGAACCGTTCGTTAAATATTTTGAAGAAAATTATGTTCTTGGTAGACGACGCAAAAGAACTCGCAGCCAATCTACAACAACAGCACTGCTGTCCCGTCCCCCCGTCCCCCCAGAATGTGGTCAGTGCATGAAAATAACAGGTTGGGCATCCCACAAACAAATAATAAATGGGTAGGTTGGCACCGGCGATGGAACAGCATATTGGGTGCAAAGAAGTTAGGTGTGATCAACCTAATCACCTACTTCATTATAGAACAAAACACCACAAAATGAACAACCAAAATGAACAGGTGATTGATGTTTTTTGCTGAAAATGTTGTTTATCCTGTAGGAAATTGTGTGCCTGAGGTGGTCTTCAAACAAGTCTGGATGTCAAGTTGGCCTCCCAAAAATTGCCCGTAAGTATGCTCTTAGAGCAATGTCTGACCATGAGCAATGTTTTAAATTAACTGTGACCTTTTTCTACCTAGGACATGTTGTATGCTAAGAAGAGGAGGGTGCTGAATAACAATTACCTCAGGCCTTTGAGCATTTCAACAATAGAAAGGATCTATAAAATACTGTGTTTTCAACTAAATTGTGTGTTTTCATTTTTTTGCTTATAGATAAGAAAATACGCAGCAAATAAGCAAGTGTCTTTAAGAGTACATTAAAGGATTAATCAATATGCATGGAGAAGAATATGAACTTAAAATTATTATGGACGACAACCAGGGTGAGTATATGTATTAGATTTGACTGTGAAAATATTATATTTTTTTTCATTAAGTAGGACTGTATTTAATTTTAAACACATTACCATTATTAGGACAAATATTAAATTGGATGAAGATTAGGATTTTGTCTTATAGGATTCAATGTACAATAAAGAAGAATTACATGGTTATTATATTCTCTATTCCATACAGAAAACTATTACAAAGACAAAACGGGGTCCATCACTGCTATCCATGAATATAACTGGCATATTTGCGGAGTGATGGCTTAGGGCCTTCCATTTCCTAATCAAATGTAAGTACTTATCTTGTAAGGGCTATGATATAACATATATATTTTTGTAGTTATGCTTAAAAAGTTTAAATGTTACAGTGATTGAAGTGTTTTAAACAGGAAATTTACATATATTG
Organism: Mixophyes fleayi; assembly: GCF_038048845.1. NCBI lineage: Eukaryota > Metazoa > Chordata > Amphibia > Anura > Limnodynastidae > Mixophyes > Mixophyes fleayi. The sequence continues at coordinate 160,427,092 of NC_134403.1, read as the reverse complement.
TTATTTTGTTATACAGTGTCTTATGCTAACAATACCCTTTTTGTTTTTCTAAAAATACAGTGAAAATGAAGAATTGAGAAGAACAGATTTATCTGGCCAATCTGTGGATGTGAATTGTACATTAACAACAATAAACCTACTGTTTTTAATAAAGACAATATTAATAAATAAACAATAAATTACCACATATACAAAAGAATGTGTCTGTGCAATGCTTATGTGAGAAAATGAACTATGTTTTAAATAATAATAATTGACTGTATGTAAAACAGTTAAAAAAAAATAAATGTAAACATAAGAAAAAAATATAATAACATGTACCGTATTTCCCCATGTATAAGACGCACCTTTTCCCCCCAAATTATGGGTCTAAAAAAAGGTGCATCTTGTACACTGCAAGCGCTACTTACCTCAATGAAGAAGTTGGCACCTGGTGTGAGGATGAGAGAGATGAGTCCCCGCTAATCAGCTCCAGCGTGTCCCCGCTAATCAGCTCCAGTCAGCTCCAGTGTGTCCCCGCTAATCAGCTCCAGTCAGCTCCAGCGTGTCCCCGCTAATCAGCTCCAGTCAGCTCCAGCGTGTCCCTGCTAATCAGCTCCAGTCAGCTCCAGCGTGTCCCCGCTAATCAGCTCCAGTCAGTTCCAGTGTGTCCCCGCTAATCAGCTCCAGTGTGTCCCCGCTAATCAGCTCCAGCGTGTCCCCGCTAATCGGCTCCAGCGTGTCCCTGCTAATCAGCTCCAGCGTGTCCCCGCTAATCAGCTCCAGCGTGTCCCCGCTAATCAGCTCCAGCGTGTCCCCGCTAATCAGCTCCAGTCAGCTCCAGCGTGTTCCCGCTAATCAGCTCCAGTCAGTTCCAGCGTGTCCCCGCTAATCAGCTCCAGTCAGTTCCAGCGTGTCCCCGCTAATCAGCTCCAGTCAGTTCCAGCGTGTCCCCGCTAATCAGCTCCAGTCAGTTCCAGCGTGTCCCCGCTATTCAGCTCCAGTCAGTTCCAGCGTGTCCCCGCTAATCAGCTCCAGTCAGCTCCAGCGTGTCCTCGCTAATCAGCTCTAGTCAGTTCCAGCGTGTCCCCGCTACTTGGCAAAAGGACCTTCAGGTCCTTCAGGCGCCTCCCACAGTCTCGGAGCGACAGTTTCGATGACTGTCGATTCCAGCGTGTTTGTCTGACAGTAAGCTGCACAGTGTTGATGCCAATAGAAGTCACGTATGTAAAACATCTTTTTTTCATTTTGGCCCCCAAAATTAAGGTGCGACTTATACATGGGGAAACACGGTATATAACAGTATTGCACAATATGATTAAAAATGGTTGAGAATATAATAATAAAAAATAAATATATTTATTCTTTAAAATATATTCATTACAAGGTATACATCAATGGCATAATGCTTTGTGAGTATAACAGAAAAACCTAGTAGCAAAACGGCTACAGAATACATGACAACATATAGTAATAACAAGCATGGGTCGGGAAAAGTATATCTGTTCATCTAAGTTCAAAGTTATGTTAAACTCTTATGGCCCTAACACCTTTGTCAATAATAAACTGAATATGTTAAAAAGATTCAGAGACTGTAATGTTTGATAAAGATAATATATAATGTAGTAATTGGGTACATATGGAATTACATAACTATTAATGATATCGATTGCACTCTGACCTTTTTCATACATCGTTTTTTGCGTGTGTAAATGGACTTTTTATTTTTAGTAATAGATTATCAATTTGGGTTTGTTTACCAAAATAATGTGTAGGGTTTATATCTCAGTAGTGATTTTTGATGTAGACATTAATGTTCTATCATTAATATAGGATGTAGGAACATATTTAGTAGTAATTTCGGTTTTGTAGTTATTTCATTATTATTTCATTAATTCAGAGTAATTTTTATTTTGGTAGGCATTTATGTAGTGTAGGTAATATTTATTGGTTGTCATTATTTTCAGTGTCATTAATTAGTACCCAACCCGGTGAGGCAGGTGCGAGCAAAGATCATCGCAACTTATTTTGCAGGTGAGTATATTTTTCAGGAACTGTAATTGTTAGTAAATTTTTATTTAATTTTCTATCTTAAACTTTGACTTATAGATTCAATTTACACATCACAACAGAATATGTAGACAAATCAGCTAGCATGATTTCAAAGGTATGTGTATGTGTTTGAGAAGACCCATTTCTGTTTAATTGTAATATGAGTACAATAATCACATTTGTAAAGGTTTTAACATGTAATCATATTAAGAACGAACAACATTGCAATTACCAGTGTCAACAGAAATTGTGTTTTATTTGTTAAGAAAAATAAACTAAACACATATGGCACAGTCTGTGAGTTGTATGCGTTTCATAGCCTCAAATATGTAATTTTATAACAATTTTTAACCAAAAATACTAATTTAATTTATTTTTCCCTGGAGGCTTAGGAGACTTTGGTCGGCTACTGGATGCACGTCTCCCACCCCTGATCTGCCCATTGGACCGCACAGGAGTAGTGGGTAAAGAGGGGCTTGGGGTAGTGTTTACACTACTACCAGCTGAGGCTTTAGCCACTGGTAGTCAAGTCATTAATTGCCCCAAAGTAGCTACTAAATTTGCAGACATTTGTAAAGATGGTGCCCGCGGAGATGCCCGGGCTCGCTGTGCCCCTGGAGGGGCTGAAAAGTCCCCAGATTGCTGAACACTACGAGTGGGTGAAGAGGAAAGAAGAAAGAACTTACTTACCCGTCCAGCGATCCAGCGGTGGTAAGTATTCATTCTTTCTTGCAGGTTCTGGCAGCGGAGGAAGGATGAGCCAATCAGGGCTCATCTTTCCCCGCTGGCCAATCAGCGGCCGGATATGCGAGCCAACAAAAGTTACAAGTTAAACAGATGTATACATTAACACATCCCAAGGTAGCTCATGGTCATGTTATGATATTCCCTTTAAGTTTTTAAAAGGTAATGGTCACACTCTGTAAATGATGTACCCGTGTTAAGTAGTGTGGGGTAATCTAGATCCCAAAAATCTGGATAGTAACTTTTTAGCCAGGGGTATAAATTTGAATATCATGATTTATGCTTTGTAGGTTTTTTACAATGTCTTGAGCCTTTTATCGTCCTATCTTATATATTCTTGAAAATTACACCGCCAGTTCCTGCAGCAGCTCATCGCTCCTCGGCCATCTTCTCCTTGACCCGGCGTTTGATATCACTTATCCTTTTCCAGCAGTTTTCGACCGAAAGCTTTATGTGCCCCACTGCATTAACGGCATCTGTTAAATTTTCCCACATTTGTTTCTTGCGGACAAACGGGATTTTTGCAGAGAGGCTGCCTAAAATTCTCTCATCAAATTTTGCACAAGGGCACAATTTTCTTCTAAACTGAAGCATACCAGGGGCGCACACAGGGGGGGTTTCTGGGTCTCCAGAAACCCCTCCCCTCCGCTAAAGAAGTGCCCCTACATGGCGGCACTGTACTATATAGCAGCCGCGGCGCTGTCAAAGAAGCGTCCGCGGACACTTCTTTGACAGCGCCGCGGCTGCTATATAATACAGTGCTGCCGAAACGGAGCTGCTGCGCATGCGCGGGTGCTTAAAAATCCTGCGTGCGCCCCTGCATACATTACGCCCAGACTCAGTTTTACCAGTAGAAGGGCCTGGCTGTTCCTCCTGACCTCCTAGCTCCTCTCTCTCCTCCTTCCCACTCTCCCTACCCTCCTCACCTCTCCTTTCGCTCACCATGCTCACACACAGGGGGAACCAAAAACAATAACAAAAGTTACAAGTTAAACAGAAGGGAAAGACAACACAACAAAGAAATACCCACACTAAGAAAACACAGAGAAAATTGCAAAAGCACTGAAAAAATAAACTCAGCAAACAACAAAAAAAAAAGACAATAAGACAAACAAGGGCAGACAATGAATCAGAAAAAAAATAAAATAAATTTAACCAACATATCTCTCTCTCTCTCTCTCTCTCTCTCTCATTGCAGGTTATCACCCGAAATTGAAAAAATCAGACCTTGATACATTTACCCACTAGAGGTCTAAAGGACTAGTTTGTTTCTGCCTGCTGCGTATTAGCCTAGCGTGGAAGGCGAGATTAATCAGATACCAAGTCTCAGCACAATTGATGGATCAGTAACAGTACAAACAATCAAGCAATTGCTTACGTTGAAAAGTGTTTTGCTTGTGGATGTGACAATGATCCACTGGTGTAAGGATGATCTGGGCCAGTGCTCTGGCCTTGTGCACAAATTATTACAGTTCTATTTTTTAAAGGACAAAAACACCCTGTACATTGAGGGGTCACTACCGGCAATAGCAATGCTATAGTGCCATGCAATAACACTGATATAACAGGAAGGTCACAAAGCATTAGCAAACTTCAATACATAACAGCCCACTTCTGCTGTTACCTGAATTTTTATTCCTCTTTTATGGTCAAATGAGAAACAGTATATTCATACTTTGTTCTGTGCAAGTCTTTACTACTTTCATGTTTATTTTAAGAATATATTACAAGTCATACTTGCAATTTTAAATTGTTTTGATTAGTATTAACCACATAGAAACAGAATGTACTTGTTTATCTGTTATGCTAATATACTACAATGAATAATGCAAATGTAGTCAACTCATATTTTCAAGTGTATGAATCCTGTTTACTCCTGTTATTAAATCCAGTAACATAAATCTGTATTCAAGAATGGGTAAAATGTGTCGCTGAAAAATAAAACCTGACTATTCCAGAGGGCCAAAGTTGCGGTGACATTTCACACTGAAGAGGCTGTTTGTAGAGGTGCAAAGCTCCAGCAATACAACCTTTAAGTTCCAATTTGGAGCTTCTTAATATAGAGCTGGGATGAGGGCAGTGTCAATTCACTCTGCTGTGTGGGATGGTTTGGTGTATATTAAGGGAAAAGTCCATGAGGAACAAAAATGATAGGGGGAATTCTGGGCAGAACAAAAATGATAGGGGGATTTCCGGGCAGCACAAAAATGATAGGGGGATTTCTGGGCAGAACAAAAATGATAGGGGAAATTCCAGGCAGAACACTTAACGGCAAATTCTGACAGAGTAACACAACCAAATGCATACTGTACACAGAACAATTTTTAAAATGGCACTCATCTCTGCTGATTATTATTTTGATGTTGTCAACTGTGACTTTCCCTATGTAGATGTAAATTGTCCTTCATTGCACTTTATATTCCAGGGGCAAACGCAGGATTTCTAGAGGGGAGTCTCCACACCACGCCACCAGTGGGCGTGACCAGCATGCATGGGGCGTAGCTATAATTTTAGACAGTGCTTGGCTGTTCTCCAACTCTTCCAATCCCCATAATATACATGGGCGATGCTGCATGCACTACTGTTAGGTGCACACAGCTCTCCCTTTTCAAACAGAGCTGTGTGAAGCAGGAGCAGGGTCCAGTCACCTCAATTATACAGTGCCCCAGGCTTGGAGGGGGGTTTCCAGGTACTAGGAAGCCCCTCCCCTTGGTTTGCCTATGTATTCCCGTTTCAGCTCTGTCATGTCACATAGCTATGTCAGTAGCGGATTAATTAGATTTGGGGCCCATGCTTGTATGTACCCAAATGTAAGTCTCAAATGCATAGGTGTTTTTTTAATTCACCAACGCTTCATAAGTTCAAGGCTCATTGTTTTTATATATATATATATATATATATATATATATATATATATATATATATATATATATTGCAAAAAGAGACCTTTGCACTCCTGAAACATTAAAGAACACATCTGCAGAATTCAAGTGTACAGCATTTTCTTTCCTACATGTATGTAGTATGTTGTACTATTTGCTCTGCTATTGCACTACTGTACAGTGAAGATGGCCTCATGGTTAGCATGGCAAATTGTGTTTCTGAAGTAGTACTTATTTTTATTATAAAAATAAAATAAATACTAATTATTTTACATTTAGTATCGTACCTTGTCTGTGAGGTTCAAGGCTTTAATGTTGGCTTAGCTGATAAAAACAGTGGACTAAAATTGAAAAGGAAAAAGAAATAAAGAAAATGTAAATCAAATAAAAAAATATATGTGTTATGCTGGGCTGGCTGCTGTCTGTACCCTGGCCTTGCTGGTCTGTTTTGCAGCAGGCAAAATAAATTTAAATGGAGTGTTGTTTTTTCAATTTACTTTGAATGTAAATGCGTTAGTATGTCTAATGTTTCTTCCTTGTGTTCTTGTATAACAGGCCTAAGGCTGACTTTCTATTGAACTCCAGCCAAGGAAATGCAACATTAGGCTTTAACCTATGACAGCTCTTCATTAATTAGCAGCATTACCTAAAGTGAGAGCACAGACAGGAGGCAGCACTATGGTCATAGGAGTAACTGGCTATATTGCAGCATTATGGGGAGTATTATGAGGCTATATAAAGACACTATATTATTCTGGGTATATATGGTTGGGTTTGGACGTGGGTATGTGCTGTATGAGCTGAACATTATATGGATAATCATATTTGATGTGCAAAGTACTTTTACAATACTGTGAACCTTTAACTTTGATATTTTGCCATACTATGCTATGTTGTGCTCTAAGCACAGAGTCCCTTTAATGGCAAAGCAAGAATATCTATTTTTCCATACCATTCCTAAAAAGGGTATGTTTTCACTGTACCGTGCATCATGATACTCACAGCCAGAGCTGGATTAAGGCTTTGGGGGCCCTCTGGCAGGCCTTAAGACAGGTGGCCCCTAATGTCTAAAATTAAGGGCATAGTATAATCATTCACAAGAAAGATAGAGGAAAACTATTACTGTTACCCTTATAGCTCTCTCATTGCCCCCTCCATGTCTCTATAATTGCTCCTCCATGTCTCTCTTATTGCCCCCTCCATGTCTATCTCATTACTACCCCCTCCATATAACTCTCATTGCAACCACCTATTATGTCTCTCTCATTTCAGCCCCTTCCCTATAGCTCTAAATGCAGCCCCCTCTCTACAGCTCTTATTCATACTTACCCACTCCCCTGGAATTTCCATTAGACTCCTGAATTCTGGGTAGGTCTCCCAGACTCCTGAGAGAGCAGGCCATTCTCCCACATCCTGTATACATCCCAGCGAAGTGGGTGGGATGGAGGCCTCCATGATGTAATACATCACTGATCTAATCATTTTGTCCCTGCCTCCATATGCAAAATTATGCAATCACAGCACTTCATTAATGGACGGGACCAAAATGAAGCGATATATGCGAGCCCCCTCCCACCCACCTCAGTACTTGCAATTCACCTCCCCTCTAGGACATCTGTGAGAAAAGAGAAGTTGGCAAGAATGCTCTTACTGTTGCACCATCCTTATAGCTCAGGGGTCAGGGAACTTTTTTAGCTTTTACCCCCAAATATATTTAGATACGCCAAGGTTACCCCCTTGATTTGAAAGGAAGGAAATCATATATTAATAATTACTGGAATTCAACATTTTTTTGAATCTATTCAAAATTTCTTTGAAAGCTTCAACTTCAAAACTTTAGATTTTGGAGAAATGATGTTGCTTCATTTTTGATACGAGAGCATCAATATTGGGGCATTTTGATGTCATAGCAATTTGGATACAGTCTTCAGTGTCCAATCGATTTCTCTGCTTTGTTTTTATGTTCGTTAGAGTGGAAAATCCTTGTTCGCAAAGGTAGGTTGTTGCAAAAGGCAGCAACTTTTTGACTGCCTCCTCATGTGCAATTTTGAATGCCTTTGCAGCTGTTGACATCCGAAAATATGACAGATCTGCTTTGTTTTCAAATGCAATACATGCTTCATTATTGCATCAAAGCTCAAGAAGTGCCTCTGCCAACCCTTGATGCTCTTATGGTACAACAGCAATTTCACATTTAATGGGGTCTACAATCCAACTGACAGCATGTGAATCGGCAGCATTACCCAAAATAATTTCATTTTTACCTCATTTGGGGTAATTTACCCCTGTTCCCTGACCACTGTTATAGCTCTTATTGCAATACCATCCCTATAGCTCTTTCTGCAGCCCCCTCCCTATAGCTCTTATTGCAGTAACATCCCTATAGCTCTTACTGCAGCCCCCTCCCTATAGCTCTTACTGCAGTCCCCGCCCTTTAGCTCTTACTGCAGCCCTCTTCTTATACCTCTTACTGCAGTCCCCTCACTAATGCTCTTACTGCAGTCCCCTCACTAAAGCTCTTACTGCAGCCCCCTCCCTATAGCTCTTACTGCAGCCCCCTCCCTATAGCTCTTACTGCAGCCCCCTCCCTATAGCTCTTACTGCAGTCCCCTCACTAATGCTCTTACTGCAGTCCTCTCACTAAAGCTCTTACTGCAGCCCCTCCCTATAGCTTTTACTGCAGCCCCCAACCTATAGCTCTTACTGCAGCCCCCTCCCTATAGCTCTTACTGCAGCCCCCTCCCTATAGCTCTTATTGCAGCCCCCTCCCTATAGCTCTTATTGCAGTAACATCCCTATAGCTCTTACTGCAGCCCCACTCTGTATAGCTCTTACTGCAGCCCCCTCCCTATAGCTGTTACTGCAGTCCCCTCCCTATAGCTCCTACTGCAGCTCCCTCCCTATAGCTCTTACTACAGACCCCTCCCTATATCTCGTAGCACAGCCCCTCCCTATAGCTCTTATTGCAGTAACATCTCTATAGCTCTTATTGCAGTAACATCCCTATAGCTCTTACTGCAGCCCCCTCCCTATAGCTCTTACTGTAGCCACTCCCTATAGCTTACTGCAGCCTCCTCCATATAGCTCTTATTGCAGCCCCCTCCCTATAGCTCTTATTGCAGCCTCCTCCCTATAGCTCTTACTGCAGCCCCCTCTTTACAGCTCTTACTGCAGTCCCTCACTAATGCTCTTACTGCAGCCCCCTCACTATAGCTCTTACTGCAGCCCTCTCACTATAGCTCTTACTGCATTACCTTCCGTATAGTATGTTACTTACCTTTACTTGTGACCACCAATGATGTTCTGTCCAACCCGAGCACCATAATGTGGGGCTGCCTCCTCAGAACACTCAGACAGTGCTACAAGGAGTCTGTACAGTTAGTTTAGCTTCATGAATTTAAAAATACATCATACTAATAACCTTCTCCGGCAGCCGGGGGACCCATGAGAGAGGGGGGCTCGGAGCACATGCCCCCTGTTCCCCCTCCCCTTAATCTGGCTCTACTCACAGCTCACTAAGGACATCATTTTATAATCATAGTGTACTCATGAAGTGTCCACTTTTACATTATAATAACTATTACCTTATTTTACCAGATCATGCATGACAAACATATATATATTTTCTTCACTTTTCATCCTGTGCTAGCACTACATCAACATCATCAACATTTACTTATATAGTGCCAGCAAATTCCGTAGCGCTTTACAATTGGGATACGGTATATTACTTTCCTTTAGCATGATGAGCTAGTTTAACCCATTATTATTCACGCTTTAAAACATTTTTATGTTAGTAGATCTGAATTCAACAAATAATAATATCATCTGTTAGAATAGTTATGGGACCTCCATAGCAAAATGTCAATTTATAGAGTACATTACATATTAATTTCTATGAAGCAGGAGTGTTATGTGATTTATAGATCAAAATACTCAGTATTTATAGGGAGCATAGGTTGGGAATTCAGCCAGAGGTTTTGGCAGTGAATTAAGCTTGCTGAATAAATATATGTCACGATAATATCTATGCCCTATCTTGGGCTGTTAATCACTGATAAATCCCTGTGTTCATCCGGCAAGTTTAATATAGCGCTTAAAGCTCTGGGCGAGAAGTTTTCAACCATCTATGTAACATATATTGGTAAAAGTTGTTAAAGTAAATCTCATAAATCCCTGCAGTAAATTATCAGATAGAAAGAACAGCAGTGCCTAACAAAAACTTTGCGGGAACCATAGCAACATTTTAAAAAGGACCCCGCTCTGCACATGTACACTATAAGCCAGAGCATACTTTAAACACAAAAAACATTTTGGGCTTGATTCATTAAGGAACGCAAATGCCGATACGAGCCGTATTTTGTGTAAAATTGCTCTGCGCATGCCCTGAAACAGACTATACATCAGTGAACGCAACAAAATCCAATTAATCTTCGAAGCATAAGGGACACTTACAACAGCCTACAGCACAGCCGAAGTACAGTAAAGGTGTTCCCAAGCAGATACAGGAAATTCAAGCTCAGGCGAATGCAGAAGTACGCTCCTTTTCAGATGTAAAGTTTGCACCTGCTACAGGTGTAAGTGACGGACATTAAGCATGACTAAGCATGGCATACATACACACACACACCTGGCACCACTCATCTCATCACATAACATTATAACATCATGGCAGGTGGACCCCATTGTGTCACTTAGATTCTGAATAGAAAGTACAAGAAAAGAAATTTCTGACTGCTTACTGAACAGAGGTAGGTGAAGCATGAGCGTCTTAGTAGAGACAAAACTATTCTTTGCAAACCATGGCATATGTTAGTATGTGAAAATGCTTTCAATTGCCAGAAATTTTTTTTCAATGTGAGACATATACAAAATACACCCATTGAATTCTCATCTTGTATTATTTCAAATGTTTAGACATAGTTGCATACATTATGAAATGTGGTTTTGTGTTTTAAAATGTTAGCACTATTGGCTATGTAATACAGTTTGCATATAGTTGCATACATTTTTTTGGGGGGGGAAACACAAAAAATGATAAGTTTGTTCTATTTGTATGACCCAAACTATGTTAGCTGGAATCATGTTTTGTCTATAATGCTTAGACCCCAAAATCTACAATGCATAAGGAAAGTTTTTCACAATATTGCCATCCATGGGTGCAAGAAGCCATGGTTACTGGCCAGGAGAAAGAGGACGTTGATCCTGGGCATTCAGATACACACAAGGTTATTTGGTGTTCAAGGCATACAAGTTACTTTTTATGTAAGTACCTTTTGGGTTAACTTAAAATGGAATGTTTACAATAAATGTACAAAGAAACAAGGAGAGTACTTTTTTGTTCAAAACATTTTAGTTCTCAAAAAATGCAAATTTGCGACACAAAAAAACCCACAAGTGAAACACACAAAAATCATTTCGTTTTCCCCCTCACTTGCCCCCTAGCCCAATATTTCCTGTGAAGTATAGCTCCTCCAGTTTTATATAGTGACTGTAAAGGAGCCCTCTCCTGTCAATGGTTGTATTTGAACGCCCAGGTGTTGGAATGCCCCTAATTGCCTGGTTACAGGCCACCATTGTGATTGAATGACATATGGTCATTCAATTCTCCAGTGACAGGTAATAGGAAATCATCAATTTTAGATATAATATAGAAGGGATCTGTTAAACTCAGTATACACTCAGTCTAGATTTGGCAGATCTAGCAAGGCGCGGAGTCTAACAGCCCCCTGGTTTTCACCAAGAACCACCGCAAGGTGGGATGGACTTAGCTGCTAGGGAACTGCAGGCCGCAGCCCTTGGTTTGGCCCCTAGACATGAGCGAATAGGTGAAGCTGACAATACAAAGGAGTGGAAGTAGATACCTTGATGGTGCTGTGGTATTCACTGGAGGATAGTTGCGGACAATGTGGACTGAGCAGGCTGAGAGCTGGAATATGACCCGTGTAGGTGTACTGGATAGATGACAGCGGCACTCTGGAGTGGACAGTGAGTAGTCTGGTATACAGGCTGGTTTGATACACAGGTCAGATGACAGCGATACTTGGGAGTAGTTAGGAGCGTGGTCTGGTATGCAAGCCGGTTCGGTACACAGGTCAGATGAAAGCGGTACTCGGGAGTAGTTAGGAGCTTGGTCTGGTATACAAGCCGGTTTGGTACACAGGTCAGATGGCAGCGGTACTCAGGATTAGACAGGAGAGTGGTCTGGTATACAAGCCAGTTCTGTACACCGGTCAGATGGCAGCGGTAATCAGGATTAGACAGGAGAGTGGTCTGTATACAAGCCGAGTCGGTACACAATGCAGATGGCCGCGGTACACTGGATTAAGCAGGAGAGTGGTCTGGTATACAAGCCGGTTTGGTACACAGGTCAGATGAAAGCGGTACTCGGGAGTAGTTAGGAGCGTGGTCTGGTATACAAGCCGGTTTGGTACACAGGTTAGATGGCAGCGGTACTCAGGATTAGACAGGAGAGTGGTCTGTATACAAGCCGAGTCGGTACACAATGCAGATGGCCGCGGTACACTGGATTAAGCAGGGGAGTGGTCTGGTATACAAGCCAGTTTGGTACACAGGTCAGGTGGCAGAGATACTCCGGATAGACAGCAGAGACCACACAGGTGCAGTAATTCAGGAAACCGAAGCAATGACACCAGAACAGAGATCCACAGAGGGCTCAGGAACACAAGGACTTAGTTAGGAGGATTAACCTGTTGATCTGACACAGGAATGATGTCAGATCCTCCCTTTATTTCAGATTATCCGCCACAAGATCACATGATGTTTTCCAACAGAGAGTCACATGAGCTCCTCACCGCGAACCCGAAATAGCAGCTGACAGGCGCTGGAATGAGGACAGGTAAGTGCTTTTACAGGATCTCACTCATGGCCTGAGAGCCAATCAGTGAGGAGAATGTTGAAAAGTCTCATTCCCTTGCAAACATGATTATTTTATTATACTAAAGTTTTCCTAAACCTCTTGTTAGGAACTCCCAAGTCAGTACAGTGAAACTCGGGAACTACTCAGAAGGCCAGGTGTTCGCTGGAGCCCCTAGTGGTGGGGACAGACTGGGCTGCAGGCCGACCGAGGGTCGAGTAACGTATACTGACTTAAAGGAGTTCCCAGGAGTGGAGTGATTGGTGGACTGTAGTATAAGAAGAATCCTAGGTCAAAAGGTCACAGGCACAGATGCAATATCCAAGGGCAAGCGAAGGGTCAAACTCACAGGCAGAGAAGCAAAATCCAAATTCCAGGCAAAAGGTCAAGATCAGAAGAGAAGGGTCACAGGTCCAAAAACAAGCAGGGGTCAAAACACGGGTAGTCAAATCCAAGGTAGCAGGAACCAAAATGGATAGCACAAGCAGGCAGCAGAACTGAGGACAGAACGCTATAACCGGCAATGAGGCTCAGTCCTCATTGCCTTAAATAGTTCAAGCAGCCAATCCGAGAGGAGCCCACACAGGAGAAGCCTAATAGATAGAAGTGCTGGTGGCCAATCGTAATGCAGTGCTCAGCTGCATACTAATAACTGACTCCTCTACAAGCTGCCTCCTAGGCACCTGGACAGCCATGATTGGCTCTCACCTAACTAGCCCTGTGCGCACGCGCCCGCCTATTAACCAGCTGCCCGGGCGCGGCGTCAGGGAATCTGTAGCGTCCCGGTTGTTGCCCAGGCAACCGGGACGTGGAAACCGGAAGTGACGTCCCGGTTACCGTAGCAACGGCCAGGACGTCACTGGAGGATTCTGGAGAGTCGCGGCGGTGCCTGCGGCCGCCGCGATCTCTAACACCTCTTAGGTCAAGTCCATATTCAAGTGATGTAGAGGTGTATATATTTGGCCAATGATGGAGTAATGCTCCATGTGTGGTCATTGAATTAACATTGAAACCTAAGATTATAGTTACATATCCATGTATGTAGGAAAGAGAGAGAAAACTTCATAAAACAGTAATGTGTCATATTTCAGAGAACGCCTATGGCACCTTAATCAGGGGCCCAAAGAGGAGAAGGCCACTTCCACACCCCACTAACTAATCCCTTTCCCCACTCCCCAATCAATACCTACCCCACACCCTGACCAATCCCTTTCCACATCCCTGGAGGAAGGGGACCGCTATTTAATGTGGAGAATGTAAGAATATTGATTTTATAATCTCCTCACTGTCTGTCAGGTGCTTGTGAGGGCATTTAGGAGCACACTGTCCATCCTCTCTCATCTCCCCTCTTACTGACTGACAGGTGTGGCCTCATCATCATGTTCCAACAGTGACAGTGAGGGGGAGCAGTGTGATGGAAAGACACGTTAAGGCTGTCTATTCAGATTACTTGTCATTTCCATTTGGACCAATAAAGGAAAGAATATTCCCATTGCTTTTAACAAATGTATAATACATAGACAAGGACTCAAATCATCACAAAAAATAGTCTGTCAGCTTGTGTCAAGTTTTTTTTCCCGAAATGTAACACCTGTATACCTCCCTTCTAGAAATCCTGTGTTTGCCCCTGGGCAGAAGGATTCTGGACAGTGTTCTGCATCAAACATCACTGCATCTGTACTGCTGGAGGAGGTAAGGCATATCTTTTTTTTTCCTTTTACAAAAGTCAAGTGTGTGAGGGTCTGGGATGTGGATTTTTGGGGTATGAGGGGTGAGTGTGTGTTTGCGGGGGGCGGTAGTTTGTAAATTTGCCTAGGGCGGCAAGAAATCTTGCACCAGCCCTGTGCATGTGCCTACAAAATGTATTCCTCTGGCTAGTACTGTGCCCAGAAAAAGATGAACCATACAGAGAATTTCTCCTAATGTAGCACTTCTGAACTCTGCAGAGCTAGAAAAACATGGGAACAAACTCCACTCATAAAGCGAATAGAATTACACGCCTGTGCGTTCCTCTGTCAATTGGTAATACAGATGCATTTAGTGCAAAAAGGTACATCTGCATGTGGTCCCATGGAGGACAAAATAAAAACTATGTGTGTTTGATTATACGTCACGTGAGTTAGTCTCGTATACATCAAGGAACGTATTGCCTGCGTATGCTCAACCATCAATACAGACATGCGTATGACCGATGTACAAGCATTTTTATTTTTTTTTTAAAAACGCACATTGCATTCATTTTGCATTAATTAATAAATCAGGCCCTGAGTCTTTCGCATGAAGATGAGGAGACGACCCCCTCAGCTGGAGGGTCTCAGTAGCAATCACACCCTGCTAATACAGTAATTCAACCCGTGACTGACAACCAGAAAACATAGTTTTGCAGAGCAGTGCGAAAATGAGATTTCATTTACACCCAGCAAAAATAACTTTGTTTCTGCACTTGCTCTGAGCCAGCGGAGATCAGGGGGTAAATGTGTCAAGCTGAGAGTTTTCCAGCAGGTTTGAAAAACCAATCAGATTCTAGCTATTATTTATTTAGTACTTTCTACAAAATGATAGCTAGAATCTGATTGGTTGCTATAGGCAACATCTCTACTTTTCAAACCCGTCGGAAAACTCTCAGCTTGATACATTAACCCCCAGGTCTTGTCTTGCACTTTCAATGGGATACAATTTGTACATTCCAGTTGCACTTCTGCAGAGAGTGCATTTCTAGGTGCACTTTGCCCCAAAGTTAAACAAAGCTTAGCAAAGTGCCTTATGTAATAAAGATGCTTACCGTTCCAATGTCCCTTCACTATCCTGATTGTAGAAGCCACATATGATGCTAAACTGAGCAGTATTTTAACAGAAAAAAAAATAATTTAAACAAATGTAACAAATAGGAAGTTGGTCTTTTAATGACATTAAATGTTCCATCTGGAAATGCAATGGTAGGGACAGATGAAACTGTGTTGGCGCTTATTGGCAGATGCCTATTAGCTTATAACATGTGCCGGCAGAATGTAAGTAAGTAGGTTAATCCACACGTTGCAATCTTAACCAGAATATTGGCTTTATTAAACATGGGATACAGGTATCTATATATTGCAGGCAGTCTTGCAGAAAACAGGATATGTATATAGATAAAGAGCTATGTACTGGACGCCTGTACTTCTATTATCCATATGCAGCAAGCAAAGAAGGGTGTACTTGTACAGTAGCTTTTTTTGTGCAGATCGCATTGTGGAAGCACAATACAAAACTAGATGGGCCAGACAGCACTGCACATTCAGTCCCAGTAATGGAGACAACACATAACGCCCACATCAGTTCTAAAAGAGCTATTGTGAAGAGTTGAAGCACCACTAAAGGGGTATGGTCAAATGCTAGCCACTAGAAGGAGCATGGTCAGGCCATGCAGTACATGGCTAAAGCTGTACTATAGTATAAAGAGAAAAAGTATACCATGCAAATAAGGCCAATTTCACTTGTAAGATATAAAAGAAGTACAGTAATGAAATGTGTATTGTTGCTGTCACGAGCCGGGCGGGACTCACAGCCCCCGCGGCTCGCTTCTGGCCCCCTCTGGCGTCCCGGCCGTCACCTTGACGACCGGGGCGTCACTTCCGGATCCTGGTCGACCATTGCCAAGGCAACGATCGGAAGCTCTGTGCCCTGCGCTGCGTCCCGGCAACGGAGGAAGCCGGGCGCGCATGCGCAGAAGGTAAAACTTCCTGTGGCTTGATTTAACAAGCCTGTCGGCTGATTAATGCCTGATACATTAATCAGGCAGGGGGCTGTGTGTGATTCAGAGCTAGGCTCTGATTGGTGGCCACTAGTATTTAAGGCAGTGAGGTCTGCAGCCTCACTGCCGGTTATAGCTTCTGTGCTCCAGTCTGCTGACCTGCTAGTTTCTGTTCCTGTATTCTGATACCACTACTGACTCCCCGTGTATGACCCTTGGCTTTGAATTGGACTTCGCTCGTGTTTCCTGTGACCCTGATCTCTGGCCTGCTTACCGGTTCTGCTATTTGCCTGTGACCCCTGACCTCGGCTTGTTTACCGATACTGTTGTCTGCTGCCGGCCCTTGACCTCTGCGTGGACCTGACTCTTCTTGCCTGGGTTCTTCCCAGCCGGTACACACTTCACGACCCTCTGTCAGTCTGCGGCCCAGTCTGTCCCCACCATCAGGGGCTCCAGTGAACACCTGATTGGCAGAGTAGATTCCGGGTTGTGTTGTGCCGGCTGGAGGGGTTCCTAACAGTTGCCCTGTTATCCCATGGTCCAGTTCAACACTGTTTGTCACCACCACACTATTGCATGACATCCTTTAATTCCTTACTAGCACCTGGCATCCCTATATGTTTAAATTTATGTATGAACCAACATGTGTGTATGGTAAAGTTATAGACCCATAATAATTTCTGGCACTCAACATATTAAAACACTCTGCCCGCAAATAACTCACTGGCCCCTTATATGCTTTCATCCTAACAACAACAGAAAATGAACCCATGTACATCCATATTAATGTCTGGCTCCTCATAGCAATGCCTTGTAGATCCTGTAACCGCATATTAATCCCTTATAGTTTTTGCACCCATATTAATACTTGACCCCACTGTCCCTCACCCATTGGTGCTCATTTTTCCTGTATCACTGTTAGGAACCCCTCCAGCCGGCACAACACAACCCGGAGTCTACTCTGCCAGTCAGGTGTTCACTGGAGCCCCTGATGGTGGGGACAAACTGGGCTGCAGACTGACAGAGGGTCGTGAAGTGTGTACCGGCTGGGGAGAACCCAGGCAAGCGGAATTAAGTCCAATCAGAGGTCAAGGGCCGGCAGCAGGTAGCAATTCCAATAAACAAGCCGAGGTCAAGGGTCACGAGCAGACAGGGAGGTCGGTAAACAAGCCAGAGGTCAGGGTCACGAGAAACACATGCAGGGTCCAAATCCAGGCAAGGGGTCATACACAGGGAATCAGTCAAACAGGTTTTCACCAATACAATGCAGGAGCAGGAGCAGGTTAGGCTAACAGGTAACTGGACGCTATAACCGGCAGGGAGGCTAAGCCCTCCCTGCTTTATATACAGACTTTGGCCAATCAGGGCTTAGCCCTGAAATGCATCCCAGGTGTGCTACCAAACTTAATTAGCCCACAGGCTATCCTAGCGCATGCGCCCGTCTGCCTCACTTGCCGGGACGCATCGCTTGCTACACTCGGCGTCCGGCCGTTGCCATGGCTCTGTCTCCTCTGAGTGTTGGGCCCAGTCTTTTGCACCATTCCACCCATATTATAATCTATCAATGTGGGTCCCACAGTGAATGAGGCCCATTGAGGGTCTTCCCAAGTGTCTTGGTGGGTCAGTCCGACACTGCATGTCCCTAACATTATTGCAGCTTATTCCTCCTTATTATGACACATACTGTATATACTCTGTATATGTCTAGGCCTCCATATAACTAGTACTGAGAAGATTCATGTACCCCAACATAAGCATAAACTTAGAATTTTGTCCCTCATCGTCCTCATACAATCCCCACAGTGTCACTCACAGATATAGTAGAAATTTACTCTCTACTGCCCTCTTGCCTCATTGTACGTCCCTTCTTCCCCATAATAAATAGGTAGATAATCTGTCAAGCAAAAAGGAAGAGGATGATAATATTATTATTAATAATAATAATAATAATAATAATAATAATAATAATAATAGATTGCCTTTACATTTTTTTCTTTAATTGTACAGAAGACGGCAGTCAAGTCATAGAGATAAATCAATTTCCTGCTGACCCCTGGTCCCCACAATCAGACATCATATTAGCAAAGAGAACTCCACGCTCACAGCGTGCCCCAGCAGTTGTGGAACTACAAGACCCAGCATATCAGGCAATCTGGGTCTTATAGTTCCACAACAACTAGAAGGCTACAGGTTATATAATACTGATTTGCTTAATCTGACTACACTAAATTGCTCCCCCATTAAGTGTTATTAATAATACTCTACCTACCTATACTCACAGGCAACTCTCTCTGTTCATCATGCAGTGATGGGGTTGGTTGCATTCAGAAACCAATGTCAATGCCTGCTCAGTGAGCACCCTGTGAGTCATTCAGCCGCATACTGCATAGACCATGAATGTGCTACATTGTATAGCCACCAACACTGGGTGCACTCAATTCACCCTTTATGAGCTGAGCATTTTGCAGCTGGACATACCTCCAGGGGCGGATTGGGAAATTAAAGTGGCCCTGGAAAAAATTCTGGAAGTTGCCTCGTGTGGGCGGGACCAAATCAACTGTAGGCGGAGGCAACTAAAAAGTAGGCGGGATTAGCAGACTTATCCGTAGCCACATAGGTGGTAGGCGAGACTACTGCAACACAAGATGGTAGGCAAACTCATATTGATGCAAGGCTGACTAACACACACGCAAAAAAACGGCTATAAAGTATTGTGCTCTACCGAAAGTATTTAATGACTGTAGAGAACTGAAAACTGGGCTGTGACCACATTTTGTAAACAAAAAGACATTTGATCCACTGCACCCACTAAACACATTATTAATGCTATTCTAGTTACTTCAAGCTGTATAGGGAATGTTAGTTCCACATATAGCAATACATGTTAAACTGACGCCAAAGTCTTTCTCTTTAAAGCCAGTCCTACACTAAATATAAAAATGAATTCAGAGTGCATCCTTGTGACCGCCATCCAATACAGAGGGCATCCTTATAACCGCCACCCAATACAGAGAGCATACTTGTGACCGCCATCCAATACAAAGGGCTAGATTTACTAACAGACGTGCATCGCGGCGGTTTTCCAGCGGGTTTGCATTGCAAACAGCTGGATTTACGAATGGGCGCATTTCATCTTCAATTTGAAGCCGGCGGCTTTGAATAGAACATGGCGCTTTTGCTTTAAATGACGGCGCTTTTGTGTAATATGGTTTTTTTGAAAACTACACCTGTCTCCTGGCCTGTTACTATTGGCTATTTTCAAAGTCAGGAGATTTGACATCACAAGCCCTATATAAACCACTGGCCTGACACTTTTTTCTCTGATAGGGTTTTGAGGAGGTTTGTGAGGATAGTGCTTTGTGAGAGTTGGAGTTTGGTGGATTGGTGGAGCGATATCTGATTGAAGTGTGAGTAGTCCTGTGGTTATTTCTGTTTTGTACATTTATTTTCTCATTTATTTTCTGTCTTGTATTTTTTGTATTTGACTTGTCCTTTGTCTGTGTTACTTGTGTGTGACTGTGTTGAGAGTGTGTCTGTAGTTAGTCTAGTTTGTCCTTTGTGTTTGTCAGTCCTTCAGTGTTTTGTGTTTTTCTGTGTGAAAATGTCCAGAGATAGGAGGGGAGAACAGGCTGAGGAGAGGGAGATGGAGGTTGAGGGGTCAGAGGAGGGAGAGGGAGAGTTTGAGGAGACAGGACAGGGCAGGAAGACAAAGACAGGGAGGAATGTGCGTTTCTCACATGATGAGAATTGTGTGCTGGCGCACAATATCATTCCCTGCTATGAGGTCATCCTAGGCAACCTGGCAGCCCGGACTCCTCTAAGGCAGTGTCACCAATTGTGGGGGCATGTCTGTGATGCCGTGAACGCGGTGGGCCCACTGAAGCAGACAGTGGCACACTGCCGCAAGCGCTTCTCGGACATTAAGAGGAGGCTGGAGGAAAAAATGGCCCAGGAAAGGAGGTCTACAAGGCGCACGGGTGGTGGCCCCCCACTTCGTGTAGAGTACACCAGTTACGAGTAGGAGCTGCGCCAGATAATGCCGGCTGAGATTGTAGAGGGCATAAATGTGCAGGACACCGATTTGCCCTCTTTTGGCCAAGTAGTTGGTGAGTTATTTGGTTTATTTACCCTAACAGTATTTTAAATGCTTTTTTTTTTTTTTAAAATGCTTTTTTCTTTTTAACATTTTTTTTTTTTTCTGTTTAAAAATTTTTTTAGATTATAAAAGTATATTTTTTACTCTATTAGTTTGTAAAGGACTTTTTTTTGAAAAAAAAAACTGGTTTTTTTTTCGCAAACACATATTTTAAAAAAACTGTATATTTTTAAAATGTTTTTTGCTGCAAATACATTGTATGCTTTTTCTATTACATCCAGAATCGCCAGGACCGCGGTTCAGTCCCAGTCCGAGACCTACACCTCCACCTTCAGCGAGAGATTCGGGCACAGACGAGCAAGCAGGTGCGTGATTTATGTTTAGGAGAGAAATAATGGAGTTAATTGATTTTCTGTGCAAATGTTGCTGTCAATGGAATTTTTTTTATTTTTTTTTATGGTTTTCAATGTGAACTTAGGGCTACATTTACTAAACTGAGATGTTGCCTATAGCAACCAATCAGATTATACCTTTACTTTATTTATTGCATTCCACAAAATGACAGCTAAAATCTGATTGGTTGCTATAGGCAACATGTCCACTTTTTAAAGCACGCAGTTTAGTCAAAATACCCCAGCATGTACTACACAGAGGGAGTACTAAAATAGTATTAGTTTACCCCAAAGCACGGTCTAGCAGCATTTGGATGACTAAATTTTCATATTTGTAGGTTAAAAATACTTTGCTTATTTAGCCCCCTCAATCATACATAGTCCAAATGATAATGGGTATTAAAAGGATAATAAGTGCATCCTTAAGCAGGTAGCATAGGACAAGAAATCAGGAATGCAAACATTGTGAAAGAATCTGTAGTTGCTAAAGATTATTCTTTCCTATCCAGTGTTCAGAATGCAATATACAAACATATTATATCCTATAGACTTACCGTCATTTTTCATACACAGGGCCCTCTTCATACCAGGCACCTCAGGCGGAGTCCCTGTAAATGTCCACTGAGCCAGATGAGCAAACCATAATCACCCTGGAAACAGTGGATGCCCCTGTGTCTGGCCTCCAGGATGTTGCACCTGGCCCTGCTGAAGCCCCAGCACACCACCAACCTGCACCTCAAAGTATGGACCCAGACAGAGAAATGGCGCTGTCTATTGGGGCATTCCAGCAGCAGCAAACAATGTTCATGGAGAGCCAAACTCGCCACATGTCCCAAATTGCGGGGCATTTGAGGCGGTTACACCGCACAAATAGCCAGATACCTGCTGCAATCAACCGTCTGGCTAATGCATGGGAACAAACCAATGTGTAGATGGCCCAAATGACTGGGGCTGTGGAGGCATTACATTCCTCCGTTCGCGAGGGGAATGCGAACGTGACCCGGCTGGCAGGCCAACTACAGCAGGAACTCATTGCCCACTTGCCGGCACCTTTTTCAACCGCCACCACCAGTACCGCTAGTACGCCAAGCAGATCGGTACAGAGTACTCCTCCAAGGAGAGGTGCTCGCACCAGGGGTGGGCGAGGGAGAGGAGAGAGTGGCCCAAAACATAGCGATATGCCAGCAAAAAGGCATCGCTAGCGCTAAAACATTATTATCACCTAATGTTTTGTTCAGTTTGTGTAAGTATTATACTTTATTATTTATTGTGTTGTAATGCAATAAATGCAGTTAAATTTCTATGGTGTCAGTGTTTCTTTTCTACTAATTAAACAAGAGTATACTGATGTTTAAAAAAACTATACACTCAAATCACTTACACATTGACCTCTGACTGTCACTTTCCAGGGATGTTCATATTTACCACATGAGGAGCACACAATATCCTCTTTTTAAAGGTTCCAATGTAGAAAACAATTGAAATAAAAAAAAACATTGCACTTACATCAAACACATTTTAGAGCAATAAATGTTTTTCCTACTATGCACTTACATGTGAAGTAGTTTGTAATGAGACAGACTCTAATCTGCCTTCCGCCCTCTGTGCTCTGCACATCACCAGATGTGACACGGACCCCTTCTTCTTCACTGTCTACTGCAATAATCGGTGGGGTAAGTTGATGTAATGCTAGATTATGTATCAAACAGCCAGCCAGGATAATATCAGACCCCTTTTCAGGTGCATACATAGCCACCCAACCAGATTATTCTAGTAACCTGAACCTAGTTTACCAAAGTACAAAGGTACGCTATAACACACCTCTACTAGTGGGTATGTGCCTCATTGAATTTGTGCTGTGCAGATGTGTGAGGATGCAGCAGAGGAGTCATCAGCCAGAAACCCATTCTTTTTTTAGTAAATTTAGAATTGATTTTACACTCTGTTAAGGGATTTGTTGCAATATTAAAATAAAAACCAACAAATGTGGAAATCAGTAAATAAATTGGTGGGAAAACACAAGTGAAAAAGAAACCAAAAAAACACTGCAATTACAAGACACTGGCCTTTTAACATATTCAATCCCAAAGGAACAAACTTTGTACATGAAATAGGCCTTTCCCTTCTGTTCTGATTGACCAAATACCTGAAACAGCACACTGTTTGAACAATCTCGCCGATCACAAGCAGCGCTTTCATTTTGGTCTTTTGAATTGCGGTTTTCCGGCGGCTTTATAAACCCCCTAATAGTAAATCCGACTGTTTGTATGTTGAACATTGCTGAAACCGTCATGGCGCTTTATACATAGGCGGGTTGGAAAACATCATTTCTGGCCGTTTAGACGGCGGGTTTAGCCTTAGTAAATCCGGCGATGGCTAAACCACCGCCAAACCCGCCGGAAGTCGGCGGGTTTACAAACACGCCTGTTAGTAAATCTAGCCCAAAGAGTAAAATGTGAATTTTATTGATGCAAGCAAACTGTATAGTTAATGTGTGACAATGTGATTTATCAGATGATATTCAGAGTATAACTTTGATCACAGCAGGATTATATTATATGGAATTTATTTTGCTTTTACATGCATAATTTATTTCTACAGTTTGGAGTTTGTTCGCACTGGTGTATTTTGGTCATTTTCATACCTCTTAACACTTCAAATGGCCAAAGAGAAATGTATAAGATTTGTTATGTAGCTATTCTTTCTTCAAATGTTCAAACATCAGAGCAGACTTCAAAATACAAACACAGTTAACTGTCAGTGGCACCCACGTTTAACGTCAAGGAAAAAGTGGGGAAATTTGTTTTAAGTTAAAGAACTACTGATCCTTATGCTAATACATACAGGCCATTCACACATGCATACTAGCAAAACAGATAAACTGGCATGTATCCATGCTGCTTCTTTTCTGTGTGCTGTCCGTTTTGCTCCAATGTATGTGTTAACATCATACATGTATATTCAGTGCCATCAGGGGCGTACAGCCGGTACAGTTGTGGGGGGCCTGGACAGACCCCTCTGTTTGGGCCCCTACTCTGTCCACCCAACGCCTATCCTTCCTCGATGATGCGGCTCCCAGTCACCGATAAGCTAAGTGCATGTGGCGCGGCGACGTTATCACTGTGCGTCGCGCTCCCATTTACTGTGATATGGGAGGGGGTGAGTGGAGCATTTACTGTGATATCGGAGAGAAGGGGGAGCGGAGCATGTAATGTGATGGGGGGGTAGAGCATGTAAGGTGATAAAGGAGATATTTACTGTGATAAGGGAGGGGGCAGTGGAGGGCTGGCAAATTTTATCCTGGGGAGCAAGACTCGACTCAACTGCCTATTAGGAACATTTTAAAGGGTACAAATTCAGGTGGCCCAGCCCATGATAGCCCACAATGGGACCTACCCGGGGGGCAGATGCCCCAGCCCTGCCTGCCCTTGGACGGATGAGCATGTACTGTGCAGAGGGAGGGGGGCAGGGATGAGGGGACTCTGTTAGATTCATTAGTTCTGGGCCCCAGTTTCTGATTGCAGCCCTGCAAATACTAGTATAAGGACAGTGATCCTAGGCTCTGTGTGTGTTCTGTGGGGAACCTGGAAAAAGGGTGATTCCCCAGCCTCACTGAGTGTCAAACATCACTGGAAACTTATTTTACATTTAATCTGTCCGCATAGTATATTTTTTATTTAATTTTCTAGGAGGTGCACCTATATATATTTAGTAATTCATACACAAAAAAGGAAGAAACAGCAGTATATTTTGTGCAGCACTCTGGGATGTGTAATACTATAAAATAAAATAATTCTTTATTATGAGCTAATTTAAAATTAAGTATCCTCCATGCTTTTGTGAAACAATGTGAAAATCGTGTAGAATAAAATTGCAGTATTAACTGCAATGCCTGTATTAACCTTACATGCTTAATAAAGAGTCCAATGTTCATATATTAGCTTTAAAGCTCCATAAGTTAATATAACTACTCGTGGAGCCTTGAAGCTAAAATATAAGTATTGGAGACCTTATTAAGAATATTTAAAGTCAATACCGGCATTGTAGTTAATACTGCAATTTTATTTTAATTAACCCATTAATGTCAGACCCATTTCTCCTACCAGTCTTCCACATTGCACTGAACCACAGCTGAGATCTGTGGATCTGGATTCCCTGTAGCACAGGAGACATCCGTGTGGGTGTCACTGTCCCAGCCACAGCCTCCGCAGCCCCCGCTCAGCAATAGGCAGCCTCAGAATTGACTGCAAGGACCTCTTCACTGCCAGGACCTCCCCCTTCATGTTGGGCTGGTCTGGCATAGATAAAAATTCTAACACCCGTCGCCCCCTGCTGGTTGTAAAAAAAACAAAAAAAAAACGGAATGAAGAAAGCTGGACTGCCTCCAGGTGGCCTCTAGACCACCGGCCTACCGGGAAAGTTCCCAGTAGACTCTATGACCAATTCGCCCCTGCATACCTCCCACCTGCCCCTGCAATCTAGATAAAGTTCTGTCAGTGGAATCTTAAACTCAGTTGGTTCTTGTGTGTATCCTTGAAGGTTGGGACCCTATTTGGAAAAGAGATAGATACTATTCACTGCCTGGAAAGCTGAGCAATAAATAAACATACTGTAGTTCTCCCTCCCCCAGTCAGTCCCAGCATTAAATCAAAGGCAAGCACATTTAATAGCTATGTCTCCTGCCCTCCAAAAAGCTCAGAAATTATATCAATAGCATTCACATTTAATAAATAGGCTTATTAACTACCAACCAGCTCAGACATCAAATGAATACAACATTAAATTTAGAAAATATATATATATAGAATGTAAACAGTGGTCGAAATGGGAATGTATACAGTGGTATGCCATACCCACACTTCTCCTACTGTCTTCATTGTAAAACTATAAAATTCCATTAACTTACATTCCCATTACATTTTCCATAACGCCACTTCTAAATTTCTATACCACCAATTTCCACTTGGGACCACTGATTAAAAGTACACTAAACCTTGCAACTAGATCAAGGGAAAGTTTTGCAATACCTCTACTATAGTAATAAGAAAAACAGTGCTTGGGTCTAGAGCATTATTTATAAATATTAGAGATGCTCACTGACTCTGTGAAATGGTTTTGGTTTTGGATCTGGATTAGCTTTGTGTTTTGGTTTTGGCAAAACCACCCTCGTGTGTTTTGGTTTTGGATCTGTATTTTTTTTTTAAACAAAAAATTTGCTAAAATCACATAATTTTGCTTTTTTTTTGATCCCACATTATTAATAACCTCAATAACACTAATTTGAAGTCATTTGCAGTCAATTTTGACCACCTCACAGGTCACAATATTATTTTCATACACTTTTGGTAGAGATGGTCACTGACCCCCGTGTTTTGGTTTTGGATTCGGTTTTGGATCTGGATTACCGTCGTGTTTTGGTTTTGGTTTTGGTTTTGCAAAACCGCCATTGCGTGTTTTGGTTTTGGTTTTGGTTTTGTTTGGTTTTGTTTTGCTATTTTTTGGGAAAATCCATGTTTTTGGGCCTAAATTAACCCAATTTAGTGCTCCAACTGTTTTAGAGACAAGTAATCTAATTGTTGAGGTAATAAATCATCCAAAAAAACAGTTTAATTCTTCGTTGGTAGGCCTATTCTACACACAAAACAGATTGTCTTCCTCTCCATCTATGCATATTGGCAATGCAGCCATCGTCTTTGAATGTATATTACACCCTACACTTATAGTTAAATATGTAAAGAAATGGAAAAAGCCAGTTTGGTTTCTGTCTCTCAAGGCCCCCCTCCACTTGTATAAAATACCAAAAAATTCAGCCATTATAGACTGTACAATATTAATTGACATGGAGAAAGCCAGTTTGGTTTCTGTCTCTCTAGGCCCCCTCCACTTGTATAAAATACTAAAAAATTCAGCCATTATAGACTGTACAATATTAAATGACATGGAGAAAGACAGTTTGGGGTCACTCTGTCTCTCTAGGCCCCCCTCCACTTGTATAAAATACCAAAAAATTCAGCCATTATAGACTGTACAATATTAATTGACATGGAAAAAGCCAGTTTGGTTTCTGTCTCTCTAGGCCCCCCTCCACTTGTATAAAATACCCAAAAATTCAGCCATTATAGACTGTACAATATTATGAAAAATGGACAAAGCCAGTTTAGGGTCACTCTGTCTATGACACCCTACCCTTAAGGATAAATTGCCCTAACAGCAGCCTTTCAAGATGGTATGTGATATGGAAATGCCACAAGTCCCTTTCCTCTTTGGGGGTAGATTGCACCCTACACTTACATAGAAAGTTTTAAAAAGATGTTATCGGCATCATCTTCAGCTTAATCCTCACCCTCATCAGTGTGTACGTCATCATCACAGACTATCAATTCATCGCCGCTTGAATCCGCCATTAGAGAACAGTCAGTGCTTGGATGTCTTGGATGGTGAAGGCCTTCCTCGTGGAAGATGTAGTTCATTTTTATAAACATCATTTTCTCCACATTTTTGGGAAGTAACCTTCTACGGCGATCACTGACTAAGTTCCCTGCGGTGCTGAACACTCGTTCAGAGTACACACTGGAGGGTGGGCAGCTTAGATATTGCAAAGCAAGTTTGTACATGGGTTTCCAAATGGCCTGCTTTTCTTCCCAGTAAGGAAAGGGACTGTCTGACATTTCCATATCAACTACCTCTTGAAAGTAATCCTCCACCATCCTTTGCATGTTTATACTCATATTGGATGGAGTTATGGGCAAAGTGACACATTTTTTTGAAAAATCCTTCAAACCAGCCCAGATGTTAAATTGTTCTCGTCTGCCCCCTGTGTCTTCCCTGCTTCTTTTTTGGAAATTTAATTTTTTACGAGCAACAGCTTGAGAAAGTGAAGGAGGACACGTCCTCAAGCCGAGGCCCAGTTCAGCGGCCAACTTGCTGAGCAATAGCTCCTTGCAAAAGTTCACATCTTGCTCATTTACAAGTAAAGACTCAATGTAGGTTTTAAACCTTGGATCAAGCACAGTGGCCAAAACGTACTGATCCGAGTTCAAGATCTTAATAACTCGAGGATCATTGTGAAGCGAATTAAGTACTTGATCGACAAGGCCAACATACTTTGCTGAATTGCTTGCTTTCAGCTCCTCCTTCATTTTCTCAAGCTGCTTTTCCAATAGTCTAATTAAAGGAATGACTTGGCTCAAACTAGCAGAGTCTGCACTGACCTCACATGTCACAACTTCAAATGGTTTCAGCACCTTGCACAGCACTGAAAGGATTCCCCACTGTGCAAGAGTGAAATACATCCCCCCTCCTTTCCCAATGTCATGACTTGTGCAATATGCTTGGATGGCTTTGCGCTGTTCCTCCATCCTCTGAAGCATGTACAGGGTGGAATTCCACCGAGTTACCACCTCTTGCTTAAGTTGGTGGCAGGGCAAGTTAAACTGCTCTTGGAGCTGCTGTAATCTCCTACATGCTGTGGCTGAATGCCTGAAATGGCCTGAAATTTTACGGGCCACCGAAAGCATCTCCTGCACCTCACGGTTATTTCGTAGGAAGCTCTGCACCACCAAGTTGATGGTGTGAGCAAAACAGGGAATATGTTGGAAATCACCCAGCTGTAATGCTCGCACTATATTGTTGGCGTTATCTGAAATGACATACCCTGGGGAGAGTCCGAGTGGTATAAGCCATGCATCAATCACATCTCTCAGTTTGCGTAACAAATTGTCAGCCGTATGCCTGTTAGTGAAGCCGGTGATACAAAGAGTGGCCTGCCTGTGACAAATGTTACGTAGTGGTGTACATGCTGCTGCTGTTCCTGCTGGTGAAGGTGAATGACCAACCCAGTGGGCTGTCACAGTCATATAGTCTTTGGTTTGGCCACTTCCACTTGTCCACATATCTGTGGTTAAGTGAACAGTGGGCAGAATGGCATTTTTCAGCGCAATCTCTACATTTTTACACACTTTTTGGTATAGTTGTGGAATAGCTTTACGGGAGAAATGGTGTCGCGATGGAATTCTGTAACGCGGACACAAAACCTCAATTAACTGTGAAAAACCAGCTGCGTTTATTGTGGAGATTGGACGCAGATCTAACACTAACATTGCAGCCATGGCGTCTGTGATTCGCTTGGCGACTGGGTGACTGCTGTCATATTTGCTTCCCCTCGCAAATGATTGTTTCACAGTTAATTGCTGAAATGTAGGACTGCTCATTTTATTAACCTGCCTCTGGGATGACGATTCACCCCCAGCAGCAGCAACAGCAGCAGCAGGACTAACGCTTTCTTCAGAGGAATCAATAATAGTGCCGGAGTCATCCAGCCTTAAGTGGGATGCCGGGCTAACTCCGAGCGCTACTGAGGATATTGATGAGGATGGTGTGGTGGGTGTATTTTGTAGCCGTCGGTATGTCGGTGAGCGGAGGGTCTTAGCTGATGAGGGAGTGCTTGTATTCTTTTGGGAAGAACTTTCAGCTTTTCCCAACACTTTGCCATGAACTCTCGTTAAATGGCGTAACATAGACGAGGTTCCAAGATGGTTAAGGTCCCTCCCTCGACTGACTGTGGCTTCACATACACTACAAATGGCTATACAATTGTTGTCTGGATTTGGGTAGAAATAATTCCACACATAAGAAGTGGATTTTTTTGTTTTATGCCCAGGCATGACAATGGCCTTTTTCTTGTCACGTGCCAGAACTGCTGCCACTGGTGCAGGACTTACACAAACAACCTCATCCTCATCAACATCCTCATTAGCGCCCTCGTCGCCTACACAAATCTCCCCCTCATCCTCTTCTAATTCCAAAGTGGCATCCTCAATTTGGGTATCACCGGCTACACTCGGGCTATTAAGGCACACATCAGCAGAATGCTCACGATTAGACATCCCACTGTTGGATGGACTCTCCACAGGGATTGTTGTCATTTGTGAATCAGAGCAAATATTCTCCTGTAATGCCTCACTGTTATCTTGCAGCTCGGCTTTGACACGTAACAGTAGTTGTGCACCAATTGTAGGCTGGGTAACTTTTTGGGATCTGCCACTAATAGCCAAAGGTGAAGGCCTCATTCTCTCTTTGCCACTGCGTGTGTAGAATGGCATGCTTGCAATTTTTTTTTTATCGTCACTTAACTTTTGCTCAGTTACACTTCTTTTTCGCTTCAATACAGTAAAAAAATTTTTGGTTTTTGTTTTTTGCACTAATTTGAAAACACTCTGTTGTTTGACATCGCCTTGGCCAGATGACGTACTGGGAACACTAACATCAGGACTGGTGACAGAACCTGGTTGCTCATTCAGATCATATGTGGACTGCTTTGAATCCATTCTGAGCGCAAACCACTGGGGAGTGCTAAAAATTATTTAGTAGATTCTGCTGACAGTTTTGACTTTTGACAGCCAGAAATATTAATGCACAATTAGGGAGGACACCCCAAAAGCACTGAGGAGTGCTAAAAATTATTTAGTAGATTCTGCTGACAGTTATGACTTTTGACAGCCAGAAATATTAATGCACAATTAGGGAGGACACCCCAAAAGCACTGAGGAGTGCTAAAAATTATTTAGTAGATACTGCTGACAGAAATGACTTTTGACAGCCAGAAATATTAATGCACAATTAGGGAGGACACCCCAAAAGCACTGAGGAGTGCTACAAATTATTTAGTAGATACTGCTGACAGAAATGACTTTTGACAGCCAGAAATATTAATGCACAATTAGGGAGGACACCCCAAAAGCACTGAGGAGTGCTACAAATTATTTAGTAGATACTGCTGACAGATATGACTTTTGACAGCCAGAAATATTAATGCACAATTAGGGAGGACACCCCAAAAGCACTGAGGAGTGCTACAAATTATTTAGTAGATACTGCTGACAGATATGACTTTTGACAGCCAGAAATATTAATGCACAATTAGGGAGGACACCCCAAAAGCACTGAGGAGTGCTAAAAATTATTTAGTAGATACTGCTGACAGAAATGACTTTTGACAGCCAGAAATATTAATGCACAATTAGGGAGGACACCCCAAAAGCACTGAGGAGTGCTACAAATTATTTAGTAGATACTGCTGACAGATATGACTTTTGACAGCCAGAAATATTAATGCACAATTAGGGAGGACACCCCAAAAGCACTGAGGAGTGCTACAAATTATTTAGTAGATACTGCTGACAGATATGACTTTTGACAGCCAGAAATATTAATGCACAATTAGGGAGGACACCCCAAAAGCACTGAGGAGTGCTAAAAATAATTTAGTAGATACTGCTGACAGATATGACTTTTGACAGCCAGAAATATTTATGCACAATTATGGGGGACACCCCAAAAGCGCTGGGGAGTGCCAAATATGAAGAAAAAATAATAAACCTCTATCCTCCTCTCTGCACTAGCGATTTTGGTTAGAGCAATTGCAAGAACAATATTGTATTCTCTGTCCCTGCTCTAATTAGCCTATGACTACACCCTGCTCTCTCCCTCTGTCAAATGGCGATGGATTGCTGTGGAGGTATGTATTTATAAAGTTGAAGTATCGCGAGAACCGAGCCCCGAGATCCAACGACGTCACAATGACGTTCGGCCTCGATTTGGATTCGGAATGGGCGGGAGAGTACCGAGCTGCTCAGCTCGGTACTCGGATACCCAAAGTTCGGGTGGGTTCGGTTCTCGGAGAACCGGACCCGCCCATCTCTAACTCTTGGACACATACTGCAGCGATCTGGCTAGATGGTACGCGACAGAGCAATGACTCAAACACATGGCAATTCCTACCACATCTAGGACACATTGGCACACAGCAGTGGCAGAAAAGAAAAGTGGTGCAAGATGGAATGGTCCTTGGATCATTAAACCAGTTATGGTTCATTTGATCGCTCCACCTGTTTCTTGGATAAATGAGGTCATTCTACAACTAATACATGGCAACGAGCGCTGAAGCCCCCGGGATGCGTGCTTTTATCAGACACACACCAATCCAGGGTGCCAGACAATGCACTAAAAAGAGCCATTGTAATTCCCAGCAAAAAACAGTTGATCAGTGAGCTTTGACTCAGCCCCAATTCCCACAAAACTATAATCTAGTTAGGTACCTTTGATGTAAAGTGCAGATTACAAACACTTGATGAAACAGCAGCAAAATGGAAGGTAATACATATACACGTCTATTTAGACATACATGCTTACATTACTTCTGCAAGCAACATTGTTCTTTGTTAATAAAACAGTTGCCTTTATACTGTTCAAAATTTTTTTTAAATAATCCTCACCATTCTTTGGATGTTGATAGTAGGATCAGGTGGAGTTACAGCACAGGTGTCACTAATTCTGGTCAATACTTTTACAGTAGACAAATGTTGTGCTGAGTCATCTGCATCATCAATGGGTGTTTAAGATTTTTGCTAAGCACACAACAATATATAGCACATGTAGGTAACATTGGCACACAGCGGTAGCTGAAAGGAAAAATGGTGCAAGATGGATGCTGCTGTTCCAGCTGGTGAAGTGAATTACCAACCCAGTGGGCTGTCACAGTCATATGATCTTTGGTGTGCCCAGTTCCACCTGTCCACATATCTGTGGTTAAGTGTACAGTGGGTAGAATGCCATTTTGCAGCCCGATAATAAAATTTCTACGAACCTTCTGGTAGAGGTGAGAAATAGCTTTTCTACTGAAATGGTGTTGTGATGGAATTTGGTAACGGGGACACAAGACCGCAAGTACCTGCCTAAAACCAGCTGCCTTAATAGTGGATATTGGACGCAGATCTAATACTAGCATAGTCGTCATGGCCTCTGTGACCCGCTTTTCGACTGGGTGACAGCTTTCATACTTGCTTTTTCTTGCAAAGAATTGTTTAACAGTTAATTGTTGTAAACTACTAGAAGTCTTCTTCTTCGTCTTATTCTGGGATGAAGATTCACCCCCAGCAGCATTAACAGCATCAGCAGTGGGACTAACGTTCAAGAATTCTTCTGAGGAATCCAGGATAGTGGAGGAGTCATCTAGCCTTAGCAACTTGGATGCAGGACTAACTCTGATTGCTACTCAGGATATTGATGAGGACGGTGTTGTGGGTGTAGATTGCAGGTGTCGGGATGTAGGTGAGAGAAGGGTCCTAGCTGATGCTGGACTGCTTGTTGTTATTTTGTGGGAATAAGTTTTGGATTTTCCCAAAAACTTCCCATGAACTCTCTTCAAATGACGTAACTGTTATGCTGTCTAGTCAGATAATGAACCTGCAGAACTGATAGGCGGAGGTCTTCACCTATAGCAGCCGCCTTTCCCGTAGAGCTAGACGTGCTCACAGGTACTTGGATGCCCCTAGGACTTAACTCCAATGTAGTGTAGCTTCGTTATACTAAACAGCAGCGCAGGCCTGGAGACAGCAGAGATGGTGATGGATGGTCAGACGAAAGCCAAGGTCAGGGGTCACTTACAGGGTAGAATAGTCAGAAAACACGCCAAAGGTTAGGGTCACAGGCAGAACAGCAGAATCCAAAGTACAGGCCAAAAGGTCAGGGTCACAGGCAAGCAGGCAAGGTCAAGTAAACAGGCAGAAGGTCACAACAGGTATCCAGCAATCAGAGTATCCAGAGCAGGTTAGCAATAGTACACAACTCTATATGTACTAATCAACAAATTAATTAATATTATTACCAGTACTCATTCACCGACCACCACCACCGGCTCCCAAAACACCTGTGGGACAGGTTTTTTGCCACACCATTCTGACACCACACAAAGATTCCACTTAGTTCTCCATGGCAATGAAATACTAAGTGTAACACATACTATATTTGGGGCTTTCACTGTTTCACTGTTTCACACATTTTAGGTGCCGTTACCTGACGGTGGACACAGATAACTGCACCACAGATAAAATGAGACTGTGTTACAAAGTGCAGAAGAACTCTTAAGGCAGTCACTGCAAGAGCAAAACAAGCTGATGTGACAGTTTCCAACAGAATATTTTTAATTTCCTAAAAATATTGGTAGTAAAGAATATGGAAATATTATCGTTTTAGATCAATAAGCTTATCTCTCTGTATATTTTCATACACAATAGGGGCTGCCATGTTGATCTTCTCAATCTAGCCAGCATGAATACAGCCACAGAATACAATGGATACATTTTCCAAGTGGCAACATTTCTTTAAAAATGCTGTTTGCCTTTAACAAATATTAACGTCTGAATTAGGCAAACCTTCGACATAGGTTTAGCCTTATTTTTTTGCAATAAGAAGAGCTCAACAAAACATCAACTCATTTTAATCTGACTAATGTTTTACTTTAATTTGGGTGAATTCCCACCAAAACTGAACTGGGATTCTTTACAGGTAACATCAATGCTGAATATTACTTGCTCGGGTCCCAGAATTCCAAACGATCTGACAGATCAACCGACAGCTGCCACGGGTCCACAATGATCTCCTTGTTATTGACAGCCAAGAAAGTGATATATTGTTTGGACCAGAACACTTCTAGATTTCATCAAACGATGTAATAATAAAAACTGAAGTAGTAGTTCAGGAATTCCAATTCGTAGGAAGAACTTGTAACACCTTTATCATGCAGGTCTCCATGAGCCTCATTTGCGTGAACACATCCTTGCCAGCGTTTTCACCCCCACCCCCAGTTTTGCCTTTCCATTCATAAGGAGGCACAAGTGCGAAAATCTGTATTGGCGCATGAGCGTCCGTTCTCTTTGTGGCCATGCACAGTGCGAAATTACACTATTTATGCTATGCAAACTGGCATAGGTTTACGTTTGCAACAGTCCCATAATGTGTAAAGGAACAAGGGACTGCGTGCATCACGGATCTTGATTTTTAAATTCATTACAGTGCTCTGTTGGAAGAACACAAACTTATCCCCATTTCTGTAGACTACATATTGCATGCGTTTCTAAATTTGCTTATTGGAAAATTTATTATGTCTACATTTAAAATGACATTTTTATGACATTACATAGTTGCCAACAATCACTCATATGGGATCAATTACAGTAAATAAATCCCGAAGTTTAAGTCAACTGCAGCAATACAATCACGGTTATGCTGGAAAGGTAAACTCAAAAAATGAATAGAAAATTGGAGGACTAAACAGTCACAGCCATGACATTCTATATCATAACTGTGTGAAATCAGTGCAGATATTTGAAGCTTTATTGTCATTTGCAAATTAAAGCCACATGGTTTTAGAATTTTTTTTGCAAAAGTGCTGAAAGTTTTGTTCTTTTATTATGTAATGGGTGAGGTTACAACAAGTGTTACAGAAATATCTATTCACATTACATGCATTATATTGTCCATCTTTACTTAGGATTCCTTTATAATCTGTTTTCTTGCTACATATACACCTCATTTTGGAAGTAGAAACTATTTTATGAGCCAAAAACACCTGTTGGCTTGAATGCCAAATAGCATTCCCTTCTCACCAATAAACACCACATGTCCAGATGAAAAATTCTTGGTCTGTGCAAAAACAATCAGTTTTTGTGTAAATTACAGCCTACTGTCTTACAATATTCCATTGCCAGAAAACATTGGGTTCAGGCTGTCATCCACATTAGGTAACTAAGTGTACTTTTTGCACAGAATGTAACTTGCTAATGAACATCATTTGTACAGTAATTTATTTCCCTGCAAGCTGTGTGTGTTTAAAAGGAGCATATTGCGGTCAGCTCTAGATAAATGTAATTTTTTTTATATATTTTTTTTTAAGCGAAGTACACAAGTTAGATGATTTATGAATCAAAATCTTTCATGCTTTTGTAGCACAAGCTTCTACTTTAGTAAAACAAACAGGAAAGGTCAAGAAAAGAGCCAGGTATTATTCTTGCTCCTATTTACAACAAAGATACACGTGAATAATGAATCAAATACAGTACTAATCCACATTCCGTGTTGCATTCCATATTAGTGTAGGTTCAACACATTTTTAATTTATCAGTTAAACTCAAATCTTTCCAAGTATTTTACAGTGTATTTTGATGCTATGTAACAGATGCAACATACTACATAAAAAAAACAGCCTGTATTGTATTGAAAATGATATCCTGGAGTGGGATTACCAGATCATCAAGTATAATACATATTAAATATTTGTACAACATGTCTATATTGTACCTGGTTCTGTTGCCAAAAGTCACAGACAGAGGTAGGCAAATTTTCTGCAGTTCGGTTTGCGGAATGATTTCCAATAATGTGTAATTAGTATTATTTATGGAATTAGGATGGTGTCGTATAGATGCTTTCTGCACAACGCTCCAGGAACTCAATGTTTCTACTCTCCCTGTGCCTGTAAGTGTATATGCTGGATTCCTGTCACTCTACTACAGATGCACTCTATGAACAATGTCTATTGTTTTCATAGTGATCCTGCCCAGATGCTGAAAACTCAGTTATTGAAATTAAGAAGCCCTTACCAGGATGTTAATGCTTTCTGTCTCGTTAACACTAGGAGGTAGTGGCGCGACCATAGAGGGTATTGTGGCTACGTAGCTTGGAGATGAGTGAGGTGTCTTGCACATGTATAGTGGTTGGTAAGTAATGGTAGTGGCTTACCTAAACAACATAAGTAACACTCAAGCATTATTTAAGGTTTAAGGAAGATTACTTAGGATATCTTACTTTCAAAGAGCATACAGAAAGCCTTCAATAAATCGAACTGCAGGAAATTTATCTCAAGTACAAAAAGTTATTTAAAAAATAAATGTGTCCAATTTATTTTCTTTTAGAAATTTGTTTTAAAGTAACACCTTGGGGTAAATGTATTAAAGTCCGGTTTTTTCAACTCGCCGGAAATCGGTGAGTTGACAGCTAAAATTTAAAGCGGCGCTGCCTTGTAAAGGGAAACTTGCCTTTACAAGGCAGCGCCGTTTTAAATTTTAGCTGTCAACTCGCCGATTTCCGGCGAGTTGAAAAAAATGGAATTTAATACATTTACTCCCTTGTTTTGTATTACTTATATTTTTAGCACAACCTTTGCAAAATTATTCACTAGTTATGAATCAGTGAAATGCTGAGAATCTCACACTTTTATGTGTATGCAGAATGCTTCTGAACTAATTCAAGTAGCGCCAAGTAACATGTGTAGTTCATATGTGTTTGTTTACCTGACAACCTTAGGTAATTATAAAGTATTACCTTTAAGATATTTACCTTTTCTTCTTCTTCCTGCAATGTCAACTTCAATTCCAAATTTCCATGTATGACATCTATTGAAGCCGTTGAAGCTATAAATTGGTAGTATATTCACTTATAAATAATATTTATAATATATCAATTGCACTGATCAATGTGGACAGCACTGTACATGACCAAGATCATAGAGGTCTACAGTTCTGGTCTAATTGTCTATTTTAATTTTTCACACTTGGTATTACTTGTAACAAATTAAAATAGACAATTAGACCAGAATTATAGACCTCTAAGAAGTAAGGAAGATTTTTAAAACTGTTGATATTCATCTCTTCCTGCTATTGGTACTGTAATTTTGTCCATTTCTCTGGCAGAATATGTATTGGCTTAACTACATTGTACACCTCTTTCTCTTGGAGCACTAATTTGCTCATTCGGCCTTCAGTACCTCCTCTACACTGATGATACCCAAATCTATATCTCTTCCCCTGACCTCTCCCCTTCTGTCCTATCTTGTGTAACCAACTGTCTTTCTGCCAACTGCACGTGGATGTCCCAACGCCACCTAAAGCTCAACATATCCAAAACAGAGTTTATTATCTTCCCTTTTGCAGAATCACCACCTTTCCCTTAAATCGCCCTCACTGTCAATAATACCACATTGCCACAAAAAGTATAAAAACATTGCCAGAATGTGCCCTTTTATTTTTACTCAACATGCTACCAAAACTCTTATCCATTCTCTCATTATCTCCCATCTTGACTACTGCAACCTCATGCTATCTAGCATTCCAGACACCCATATATAGACACTTTAATCCATCCTAAATGCTGCTGAAAGACTGATCTTCCTCTGTCACCGCTCCACATCCGCTTCACCACTTTGCAAATCCCTACACTGGCTCCCTGTATCCTCCACAATCCAATTCAAAGTACTCACCCTTAGCTACAAAGCCCTCAACAACACCACCCCTTCATACATCTAAAATCTCATATCAAAATACTCTTAGATCTACCTCTGACCTGTACCTTGTCTCGTCTCTGGTAGCCACCTCTCACTCGTGTCTACAAGACTTCTACTGTGCTGCTCCTCATTTATGGAATTCCCTAACGCGCCCAATCAGGCTTTCCCATAGCCTTCAAATCTTTACACATTCTCTAAAAACTCATCTCTTTTTTTAAAGCTTACCTTATCTCTGATAATATTCACACTAATACAACCACGTAGCTGTCCTAATCTCCACTCTAAACCACACTCGCTCCTCTTGTTTCAGCTGTGCCCTTTTCCACATAGAATGTAAGCTCATAATAAGCAGGGTCCTCTATACCCTTTGTTTTCATATCTGTATTTATTTTGTCTGCCTTGTATGTTCTTGTTTTATATATGTACCTGTTTGATGTATGTACTGTTTTCCCTACTGTACGATGCTGCGGAACACTGTGGCGCCTTACAAATATACGATAATAATAATAATAATAATAATAATGCTTGATTGCACTTGACAGCAAAGGATCATCGGACTGTTTTACTTCACAACAACAGTCATACAGGGAGCCTGGATGGTGATACTGGGGGGCCTAGTTGGCGATACAGGGAGCATGGATGTTGCAAAAGGCATCCCATTAAAAGTAATAGTCACAGCATGATAACTCTGAGAATGTCAGGCTAAAAAGGCACCTTGGATACCCACTAAACTGAAACGACTGCCCTAAGTGAAGAAGCAGTGTAAATAAAGAGTTTATTTTGCAATATAGAGATGGTCTGGCATCCAACTTATTGAGACATTGGATTGCACTGCACCACCAAGTTATTTCAACTGTGTCCCAACATCTTCAGAGAGACTTTATAAAAATAACCTGCATGTGCTGGGACCCTCTGCTGATCTAAATCCATACCCAGGAGCTAGCCAGGGCTAGAGAAGGAGGTGCACTGACTAACCTATACTCTACACACAATGACAGGGGGTTATATACAAAAATTCATGAACATGGATTAAAATGATTCTGACTCTGGTATAGAAGACAACGAGTCAAACAAAATTTGTCTTTCTCACTCTTGCCAACTTCTTAACTCCTAAACTTTTTTTTCTGTCACAAAGCATAAAACACTATGCTAGACAACAATGCTTATGGACTGTTATGTTAAGATCACTATAAATATTTGATAAGCAAAAAAAAATGTAACAAAATCCACAGCTATAGAAAACCTATTTGGAAACTTTAGTAGCAGGATAAAGCAAGAGAATAAGGACAACAAATAGTATTATCTACTATAATGGTAGAAGAGCAAAGCACAGTGCAAAGAGGTGTCAAGAACGGCATGTTGAAGAGGCCAAGTGCCTCATACGTCAGATATGTTTGTGTGCTATGCTTTGTATACATCTCATGTATAGTAGGAGATATTATGCGGAGTTGTATGTAGACTGGCTTTTTAGTCATTCCTTTCCCTCAGTTTGGTTATGTGACAAATGCCTCCCCATGAATTGCCCCCAACAGCTGTATGTGACTAACGAGTAAGAAATGAGAATGTTTTCAATGGATTGTATTCATACAGACATCGCCTGTATGTCAGTGTTAAGATTACAAAAATCCTGACCTTTCAAATGTGATTATATTTCCATTCAGGGGTTGGAAAAAGCTGCTAATATAACTGAAGATGGAAGCATTCCTTTTCTCATAGCTTGTAATAACCCATCATCGAGAGAACTCTCTCTGAAGAAAAGCTCTAATACAGCCTTGTAGGAGTACTAAAGTGTATAAAAATGTCACTCATCTGAACTGATACACATTATAGCGTATGCTATGCCAGGTATTACCTAACATCCTAATGTGCCGTGTTTCAGAAATCAATATGAATTTCCCCAAATAAGCCACCTGCTCACACATGTCCGAGTTTTCACCGGGCTGCAGAGCCGGATTTAGACCTCATAGGGCCCTAGGCAGGATACTGTTTTTGGGCCCCCTCCCTGAAACAATCCATAGCACTATATTTTTGCAGCCTACCATATACCCCTATAGTTACGTAGAAGTGAAAGCATGTGCCGCCGCATGCCTACCATATACCCCTATAGTTTAGTAGATATGAAAGCATGTGCCGCCGCGCTTTGGCGGCACGCCGCCAAAGAAGGTGAGGGTGTGGCTTGCATCTTTGGGGGCGTACCTAACATGTGAAAAGAGCAAGGCCATCCTGCTGCAGAAAAAGGCACCCCTAAATTATTACCAAGCAGTCACGTTTTTTTAAGTAGTTGGGTCAAAACAACTTAATAAATATTGAAGTCAGGGCAGAAATACTTAAG
This sequence comes from Mixophyes fleayi, assembly GCF_038048845.1. Classification (NCBI taxonomy): domain Eukaryota; kingdom Metazoa; phylum Chordata; class Amphibia; order Anura; family Limnodynastidae; genus Mixophyes; species Mixophyes fleayi. Next base: position 160,386,895 of record NC_134403.1, on the reverse strand, counting down.
TTGTTTGCAAAAATAATACGCATAAATCCAAGTATGTGCTCTTGTCACTTTTGTCCCTCTATCATCACACTGTGCCCCTTCATTGGCACTTTTGCCCCTTCACAATATCACATGTGCCCTTTCACCATCACCTCTGTGCCCATCACCATCACCACCTCTGTGCCTCTTCACCATCACCACCTCTGTGCCCTTTACCATCACCACTTCTGTGCCAATCACCATCACCACCTCTGTGCCTCTTCACCATCACCACCTCTGTGCCCTTCACCATCACCACTTCTGTGCCAATCACCATCACCACTTCTGTGCCATTCACCATCTCTGTGCCCTTCACCATCACCACCTCTGTGTCCATCACCACCTCTGTGCCCATCACCATCACCTCTTCTGTGCCCCTTCACCATCACCACCTCTGTCCCTCCGTTGTTTTACTTACCTTTCTATTGCCGTTCTTCTCCGGCGCGCTGCTCCTCCTCGGTCAGTCCAGATTTAAAAAAAACTTGCGGCACACCGGGGGGGCTTGGGTGCCGCGAGTCGGGGGAGGGGCCGAATTTTTTATTTTATTTTTTCAAAAATTGCTCCTGTCCCCCCCAGCTGTGCCCCCCAAGAGCCGCTAGGCCCTAGGCAGGTGCCTAGGTTGCCTAGCGGTAAATCCGGCCCTGCCAGGCTGTGCCCTTTTTCCTACTAAAAATGTTAAACTCACGTTTCTTAATTTCTCAAAATGTAGTGACCTGTTGTACAAATCCCAACAGCTGTTTTATCTTATCTGGCACAGATAAAAAGGTCTGGGGGAAATGTTATGGTCTAAGTAAACTTTGTGTCACATAGGTTTTTGGTCGCTAATGCATAGATTTTTTTTTTAGACATCATGTGGATTATCTGGATCTCTTTCATGATATTTCTATAGATTGTAAGCTTGCGAGCAGGGTTCTCTTACCTCTCTGTCAGTATTTCTTACCCAGTATTGTTTTATCAATGTTTGTTCCCAATTGTTAAGCGCTACGGAATTTGCTGGCGCTATATAAATAAATGTTGATGATGATGATATTTGGAGACTGTGCAAGGTTAACATAGTGGCAGATACACAATTTATATACTGTCACGGTCACTAGGAGTCTCGACCCAGAATCTACCAATAGATGACTTTACCCACCAGAGGCTCAGAGTCTAACACAGCGGCTGGTCTTTTCCAGGAACTCCCGCAAGGAAGTATGGGTTTTAGCGGCTTCCACTGTGCAGGTCGCGGCCCTCTGATGAGTAAGGTAGAGTTGACGGATAACAGCTATAGAAGATGGCTAGATAGTAGAGAAGGCTCAGAAGTAACAGAGCGTCTCGGGAGAGAAGAGGCCGTGCTGTGGTCAGCGGAGGATGGAAGTAGAACGAGAATGCTTCTGAAGGAGGCAGGTATAGTAGCAGGTCACAAAGGAACAAACTGGGGTTGAGTGATATAAGTATTGCCACCAATGTGGAGACGAGGTCTGTCCAGCCTGCAGGTACCATACAAGTCTGCGGCTGACAAGTATTACTGCTAACGCGGAGATGAGGTTTGTCCAGTCTGCAGGTACGATGCAAGGTAGCGTGGAGCTGTCTGCGGCTGACAGGTATTACCACTAAGGTGGAGGTGAGGCTTGTCCAGTCTGCAGGTACGATACAAGGTAGCGTGGAGATGTCTGCGGCTGACAGGTATTAGATCCAAGAGGTGTGAACTCCTTGGTTGCCTCAGCAGAATGAGAACCAAGAACAGGCAAGGAAGGAAGGTCAGGGGAAGCCTTAAATAGGAAGAGACAATTGGAGTACCAATGAGGGAGAGGGAAAGGTTTCAACAGTCCTTTCGGTCTGCACATGCACAGAAGCATGGCTAAGTATGTGGACAACCAAGGCATCGCAGGGGCGCCGGCAGAGTAGTGAGTGGGCTGACTCTTGACCCAGAGGAATCAGAGGACCGGTGAGTGACATATACATGTTATCATAATCATTATCTTTAACAGAATGGTTGTGTAGCATTTGCTCAGTTTGTTAGACCATTGCCACCAAGGGCCAGAGCTGTTGTAAGTGCATTTGATCTGGGCACTAAAGAGGAGTGCACAAAATTAGATTTCCTATTAATGGCACCTGAAAAGAAAATTTAAAGAGCTTCTATCTCATCTCCTTGGAGTTGTGAAATGGTAATCCTAAAATAATTTGATAAAAAAAAAAATATTAAAAACAGAAATAAACTCAGCCATATCCTAGTATTCTAAGGGTTTACTAGCATGAGTATTCAGAGAGAACTCTGTCACCTTGCACTCCTAATTGAATGTAAAACAAGAAAACCATTCTGCAAATACTGCAGCCAAATGTGTCTACATGGGAGACAGTGTAATTCCTTGAATGTTTTTTTGGAACATGAAGTGAGAACATTCTCTCAAAGGGCTTGTCCAAATGAGCACTTGATCTTAACCCTTACATAGCCCTAACACTTGTCTAACCCCAAAATTTGAATCTTCCCTAGCCTCCATACTTTATACCTACAATTGGCCTAAATCCTTATCTAAGCCGAAGCACTAATCACAAATGTATATCAATTGTGCTAAGCTTGTGTAAAAAAACATAAGTTCAAACTGAAAACGTATGCGATAATGCATATTACTTATATAAGTTTCATATGCGGTTCAGTTGATATGCGCTGAGTGTGTTCCATGTATTTGCAAATGCATCTGGAACACAAGAAGCAAAGAGCTTTTCAAAATAAATTATTCTAAATTACAAATAAATAAAATATCTCCCAAAATCCTTATTCACCAGTTTATTAAGGAAATATTATTATACTTTGCAACTAAAGCTAAAATCTTGTAATCCAAAGGGGAAAATTTTCTTCTTGTAATTCAAAAATAAAAAGCTTCATATTAGTAATTCAATAGGACAATTTTCATGTAATTCTTTGGTAAAAAGTTCCATTTCTGTAATCCAAGTAGAGCATTTTATTCTTGCAATCCAAAGTGAAATGTTCCATATTTAAAATCCAAAGGGAAAATCTTACAATATATTGGAAAATCTTCTTTTATTTTAATCCACAGGAAGATCTTCCTCTTAATAGTATCAATATCCATTCAGCCAATCACAAGCAGTCTTTAACGCTTTGATCCCACATCAATAGGCATTAATTGAATCTCTATTGATGTGGGAAAAAAACAATTACCATTGCTGTGTAGCTCCATTCATATCAATGGCTCTTTCATTTATATAGTTCATTAATTTAAATGAGGTTTCAAAATATAGTGCGCAACCCCATAGAAAGGAATGGGCCATAGCCATGAATGCACCTTCAATAAGAATTATAATTATTATCTTTTATTTATATGGTGTCACAAAGAATCTGCGTCAACAAAAGAGCAAGTGACAAAACAATTCATGTCATACAGGGAATAACAAAAACAAACTGATGTAAATTATCAACCAGGTTTAGAGCAGGTAAGGAGGTATAATTGAAGGCCAGGACACTAACTAGAGAGGGGAAAAGGGGGGGAATCTGAAGAAAGCTGAACCTGTGCCCAGGAGTATGGGAGCAGCTAACAGGATCAAAGCATACAAGGAGTGAAGGCAAGGGAGAAGATGAGACCAAGTGCAGAGGGCTGAGGTCTAGTGATGAGGGAGGTTTTCCTACCTCAGGGAGCATTTGAAACTATGCAGGCTGGGAGAAAGGGGGGGAATAGGGGCAGCACGGGAGAAATCTTGAATGTGGATGTAAGACGGGGTAACCAGATGGGAGGTGAGACGGCATTTGTTAGCTGATCAATGGGGGTGAGAGGGAGTGTGAATGAAGATGATTTGAAGCTGTAAGAAGCAGTGGAATTGAGGGTGTGGAGTTTGAAGAGGATTCTATATCTGATGGGGGGGCAGTGCAGTGCTTGACAGATGGGGAGGCAGATGTAATCTGGCGAGAGAGGCAGATTAGCCTCACTGCAGCATTGAGTATGGACTGAAGAGGACTGAGACAAGTGCAGGAATGGGCAGTAAGGAGGAGGTTGCAGTAATCAAGGCGGGAAATAATCAGGGATTTTACAGGTTCTAGACAGACAATAGTTGTAAATGAAAACAGAGTGTCTTTATTTAGAACACCGATCACTTACGTTATAACCAAATGCAGTTAAAGGTAATACAGCTATCACAAGTCCATAGGTACAATAGGCAATGTTGGTAAGATATGTTTGCAGACAGGAACAAAAGTACTTGATAATTTTGGTTATATATATTGCAGACAGGAACAAAAGTACTTGATAATGCTGTTACCAGGATAAGCAGATCAGCTGGAGACCAGGCACAATAGGTGAAGTACAGGCACCAGAAGAATGAATTACCAGGTTAGCCAGGTGGCACGAGACACTGGATGATCCACGGGAGAATCAGGCAAAAGAAGGGTCAGGTGTAACAGATACTGGATTACTATTACTAATCTTGATTAGCGCTGGCTTACCTGAGGTGCAGAGTCTAATGATCTCCCCGGTGTTCAACAAGAACCGCCGCAAGGCGGGGTGGGCTTCGCTGCCAGGAGTCGCAGGTCGCGGTCCTCAAGTTCGCCCCAAGATGTAGTGCAGCGGAGTGGAGCGGAAGATGCAGAGTCAATCAAGCCAGGTCGGTACACAGGAATGGAGGCAGGCAGAATCAGGAGGCAACTCAGAGTTAATCAAGCCGGGATCGGTACACGGGTCATAAGAGTAGAGGGATAGTTAGCAAGCCGGGTCGGTACACAGTGGTTGGAGAGCCAGGATAGTCTAACAAGCAGAGATCAGAACACAGGAAGACACAGGAGACTGGAAGATTCAGCAATCCACGAAGCACAGGAGCCAGGAACAGGTAAGTGGTAACTTGTTGCTCTGACAAGGCTGCAGTGTCCAGGTGAGCTTAATATAGTCTGTGGATAGTAAAAGCCGCCTCCCAGCCACGATCATGTGACCACCCAAACCAGGAAGTGCTGCTGTACACAGAGACAGAAAAATGAGCAGCATGAAAGCAAGTAAGTTTGTGACATTAGGCAAGCCAGGGGTCAGAAGCTGGAGGATCCACAATATACCAGGGAGTAAGCAGGAGCAAGATCCAATGAAGTCAGGGTCTGGGTGCCATATCGAAACAGGAGTATCACAGAATCCAGCAGCAGCAAAGACAAACGAACTGGCACTGGCCTGTTGAAAAAGGCAGTCTTTAAAAGGCCATCCACAGGTGATCACAATTCTGATCAGATGATGAGGGTTCAACCCCTTGCAGGCAAGGATAAACTCTACAGGTATAACGGCAGCATATCTGGTAGCACAGAGGTACTGCAGGCCTAATTCAAAATAAGGACAGAGTCCTAACAAATGCGTGGATGAAAGTTTTGGTGGCATTGATGTAGAGGAAGGATCTGATATGAGCTATATTGTGGAGGTGAAAGGGGTATGATAATGTGAGGGGTTGGATGTAGAGGGAGAGGGCGCAAAGAAGAGGGAGGAGTCTAGGATGACATCCAGGCATTGAAGTTGACGAAGAGAGGAGATGTTGGTATTACCAATAGTGATGGAGAGGGGTGGGGAGACACTTGCAGGACTACAAGTTCAGGTTTGGCCATTTTCAATTTAAGAAACTGATGGAACACCAAGGAGGAGAGGCAGCAGGACACCTTAGAGAGCATGGAAGGAGAGAGGCCAGAAGAGAAGAGGTAGATTTGGGTGTCATTGGCATATAAGTGATTCTGGAGGCTAAAGTAACTGATAAGTTCACACAGTGAAGAGGTGTACAAAGAAAGGAGCAGAGGGCTGAGGATGGAGCCCTGAGGGACTGGATCGGGAACTGCGAAGGATGGGGTGGAGGAGCCCAAGGTGGAAACAGAAAGAGGGGTTAGAGGGTTAGAGAGATAGGAGATGAACCATGAGAGGACAGTGTCAGTAAGGTCAATGGTGCAAAGAGTGTGCAGCAGGAGAGGGTTATTAACTGTGCCAAAGGGTGCAGACAGATCCAGGAGGGAGTAGTGCCTTTGCATTTGTCAAAAAGAAGATCATTAGTGACCTTTGACAGAGCAGTTTCTGTGGAGTATAGGTGGTGGAATCCAGATTGGAGAGGATCGAGGAGGTAGTTGTTGGAAAGATAGTTAAAGAGACAGTTGTAGGCAAGCTGTTCAAGCAGCTTACAAGTTAAAGGGAGGACAGAGATGGTAGTTAGGGAGGTGGGGGTCAAGATTTGTCCTTTTAAGGATAGGCAAAACAAGCACATTTTTAAAGAAAGAGAGGAAGATGCCAGTGGAGGGGGATAAGTTGAAAAAGTAGGCATGGCGAGAGCAGGCAGTATGCAAAAGCTACCTAAGGAGGCGTGAAGGAATATGATCAAAAGGGCAGGTTCATGAAGTAGAGGAAGTGGGGTGGAAGGAGCACAAATGATGATGGCTGGAGAGTGGGGGCTATCAGCGGCGCACGGAGGATTGTCGGGGGGGGTTTCCCCCCGCCGACCCAAAAAAAAACAAAAACAAAAAAAACCCTAGAGAGAGCTGCTGCGCTTGCGCAGCAGCTCCGTTTCGCCAGCGCTGTCCTATACAACAGCCGCTGCGCTGTCTAAGAAGCGTCTGCGGCGGTGCTGTATACAATACAGCACCGCCGCGGACGCTTCTTTGACAGTGCCGCGGCTGCTGCATAGGACAGTGGCCACTTAGTTAGCGCAGGGGGGGGGTTCTAGAGACTCAGAAACCCCCCCTGCGTGCGCCACTGGCTATGAGAGTAGTTGGAGGAGGAGATTTTGTTTCTGATGGAATCAATTTTCTTGGCAAAAGAAGGTGGTAATTTCTGTTGCAGTAATGAAGGGTAGAAGGGGAGAAGAGGGAGGGGAAACTAATGAGTTGAAATTATCAAAGAGGCAACGGGGGTTGGATGACTGAGATGAGATGAGAGACTTGACAGATTGTTTGGCTAAGGAGAGGGAGAAGCTGTAGGAGGAGAGGATGAACTTAAAGTTCATCCTCTATGAATGAGAAAATGTTAGGTCAATGCTAGTAAAATTGTGTTAAACCATAGTGGGTATGAACAAAATATGCTTCCATAGAGAAAAGTGGACTTCTTCAAACCGTGGGATATGCTTTAAATGCACTGAAATTGATCAAGCAGCTCCTCAAAAATGTGAAATGCTAATGTATGCAAATGCAAATATGGGTGTGGGGACATAGAATAAAATTGGTTTTATTTTTATATTTGCATGCTTTGCACAAGTCAGGTGCAGTGTTTAAATGGCGATGGGTAATATCCCTAAAACATTCTACTGTTGTTTTTGATGAGGTGACATATAGTGTGGCATTATAATAGAGGAAGTTTAGTTTAAAAGTCACTAGAGACATAGAGGAACAATTGCCTGACCTGTGCATTTTTTGACATCCATTGCAAGTTAAAATTGAAAATGAATGTGACATAATATTCAACCAAGTGTAATACATATTTTATTATATGTTCTGAAGAGATCATATGAGAAAATTCTCAAAAGGAGGTACTTATCTCCCAGATCTTTCACCTATAGTATTTCTAGAGGGAACATGTAAAATACTTACATATCCTCCTAGCATTGTCCATCAGCATATATAAACCTGCCTTCACTCAGATAACCATTATAGATTTAGCTTCTTGACCTAGGTATTATTGTCTATCGAATTACTCTTGATAATTTTATGTGGACATCATGCTTTGCTTTCTTCTCTGACCATAGTTAAACCTCATATTTTTTTGTGCTTGCTGAGAAATTGTTCTTCAAACATTATTCCAATCTCTTAAATGTTATGCAGGTGATAAAAGAAGGTGTCCTGCCATTCAGTGCCATCTTAGAAGGCTTATAAAACTATATTTAAATTATTGCATTTTTTCATGTTGCCAATTCCCCAAAATAAACACTGAATTAAATTTAGACACATATGTGTACCAGAGACATATAATGTTGCCCTTTCACTTGTTATTATACTTAGCTCTGTGGATAAAAGAGCGGTTTACTAAAGGTGTAGGCTTGTTCGACACACACAACAGCATAGTTTTTTCTTTTTCATCCGTTATAATTTATTAATTATATATTATATATTATTAATTTTATTAAACAACATGGGCATGCTTGTCAATCCTAACTAGCTATCACACTCATTACTGAGCTGAAGCCACTTATAAGGCATTTATTAATAAGATGCCGTTGCAGAACTACCATTAGTGCAGCAGGTGTGGTGCACAGGGTCCCATGGAGATAATGGGGCCTGCTGCACAAAGAACTACCTGCATCGGGGCGCACAGCTCTCTAGTTCTGCCTCTGATAAGATGCCATATATTTGCACTGTAAAATAAGTTTTTGAACCCATATCAGCTTAAATCAACTGGATATAATATTGCACACCTAAAAACTGTATTAACATTAATTTCTGGAAAATAAAATTCATTACAATTTACCTTTGTACATTAAATATTATAAGCAAAACAGGAGGTACTGTATTCAGCATTCAAAGCTGATTTCCATGTATAATTCTACTAGTAATACCCGAAAATCTTGGCAACCAGCCAATTCAGAGCATTGTGTACCACTCCAATGAGAGCTAGATGAGGGCACTTGTCACACAAATATAATGACCAAGACAGAATATTTAATCCCTGTTTTGCACATAATTTACTACTTACTGTCTGTTTCAGGCATCTTCACAACCACACAAATACTGACTGAACTGTAGGCACACTAACAATGCCTTCCACTGTTTCAATACTGGGTGCACAAATCGCACGCCCTGACCACCCAGGTTAGGAATAGGGGATCTTTGGTGGGTTAAGCCATTCTTAGGAACTATTAAATAGATATGGCAAAGCTGGGCTGGAATGTGTGAGATAAGGATTAATCTGTGTCAGAAGTTCACGGGGAGCCAGGAGTCAGGTGAGTATAGAGACAGTGGGGAATGCAGTGGTAGCAAGTCTGAGGTGTTCACATAACCGTTTGACTGCAGGGTTCTCTATCATATAATTAAGAGCTATTACCAACTTGATGAAAACATATACTTAGCGTATAATATTAATAATCCACTCAGAACAGATCATTACTAGCTACTGTGCTTGTGTGCATATTTTTCAGATCAATCTATTGTACATTTTGCTAAAATAGTATTATGTTTTTTTATGAGTAGGATGAGTTTTAACATGCATTTATTTTATAATTTTTTTCCCCATTTTTAAAATCTTTTTTAATGCATTTTTGCACATAAACCACATTACTTCAAGGTAAAAAAAAATATTAGAACCCCATATAATGCATTTTGATATACCTATCTATAGAAACAATGTTAAAAAATGGGTAAAACCTGGAAAAGAGACAGACGTAGGCAGAGTGATGGTTTCCTTACTAGGTATACACTAAGCTGCAGGTTTGAAAAAGTGGGGATGTTGCCTATAGCAGCCAATCAGATTCTAGCTTTCATTTATTTAGTGCTTTCTACAAAATGACAGCTAGAATCTGATTGGTTACTATAGGCAACATCCCCACTTTTTCAAACCCGCAGCTTAGTAAATCTAGCCCCTAGTGTAGTAGAACATTGTAAACATGAGGGTCTTTAGGGGCACTCCTTGCTATACAGAGAGGAACATCGCTATTTTCATTCTTCAAAAGGACTTGAATTTTGCCTTCGGGTCTTGTCCAAAATAGCAAAAGGCTTCACATAGACAAATGTGACCTATGCAGTAACGTCCATCCTGGTGTTTACTCATTCTCCTGATTTATTTCAATCATAGATGATGCTAAACTGAGCAGTGTTTTAGGAGAAAAAAAGGAAAAATATCTTAAGAGTCTATGCAATGCTTCAGTGTACTCTTAGTTTGCTGATGATATCTCCTGAGAGCGAAGAGCAGCTGTGCACCTTGCTGTACGCTTGTCCGATCATTCAGATGCACCAGTGCAAAAATAAGGCATTCTCTGGTGTGCATCTAGTGAACTTCATAAATTATCTCCAGTATGTTAACAAACAGTAAATTATTTTAGGTATGCGAGGGTGCACAGTTGCCAGGTGATTTATTGTATTGCCTGCAGCAATGTGAATGATTTGTTAACCAATTTGCAGTGGTCAAAGTAGAAATTTAGAAGTGTCGGTATGAAAAATGTAATGGGAATGTAAGTGAATGGAATTTGATAGAGTTACAATGAAGGCAGTAGGAGAAGTGGGGATATGGCATACCACTGTATACACCCCCACTCCATCCACTGCCAATAAGTAAATTAGCATGAGTGACATGGAAACGATGCAGCAGCATGTTTATTGAATATATTGTAAGTGTAATCTAGTACTACATGTTTCTGGTGGAACTTTATTTATGTTTTACTTTAAACGTGTATAAATATGACAACTTAATAGAAAACTCTGTCAATTTTGCTGTCAATCTTCTTGCATGCATTGTGATGTTGCTTATGAAGAGGAGAAGTTCTTTAATTCTTAGCCACTGCTTTTTTGCTAAGGATGTTTTTTAAAAAAATAATGCTGTTGTACTCCACTTGCAGAATACATGAGGAAAAGGCAGACAGATTTCTGATATCAGTAGTGACATGTAATTTATCTATATCACCTGTCATCTACCACCTAACTTTGGGATTTTAGTGTTTCTTGGGGCATTTTTGCTAAAAGTTGCCAAGATATCAAGCCAGTGGCGGAACTACCATTTGCTGCAGCAGGTGCGGTGCACCGGGGCCCATGGAGATAATGGGGCCCGCTGCACGTGTAACTAGCGAGCTATGGGCCACGGTTCCCTCCTCCCCGCCTCCCTGCACTGGGGCCCACAACTTGCTAGTTCCTTCTCTATCAAGCATACATGAACCCATTGAAAATCATCTACGTGTACAACCAATGAAGATTGCAGAAGATCACTGGTCCTCCACAGTAAAGCAGTTTAGTCCATAACTGACAGTTTACGCATACCTCCATTGTTTAACAGCACATGTGAAGAGAATTACCAAGTGTAAAACATGCATAATGCTGTGTAAGTGTTCATTTTGAGGGGCTGGACTAAATAATTGATGAGAATTACTGGACTACAAGGTAACTATGGGAAAGAAACTACCCTGATCACAGTTCATACATAAGCCCAAAGCAAAAAAGAAAAAAAAAAGAAAAGAACAAAATCCTGCATCAAGAAAGGACTTCAACGTTTATTGGTCAACTTGACCTTGTTTGTACCCATTGACCCCGCTGTATACCTAGACTAGTAGTGGGGATGCAGTGTAGACAGTCCAAGGCCATTTTTTGGGAACTCAGACCATGCCACTTTTACTCTCAGAAACCCACTTCTTTTTGTGGAACAGATTGTGGAATCTATACACACAGCTAAAACAGGCTATCAAATGTCTTTGCAAACGTGTAAAATGGAGATGTATGTACCATATTTGTGGGTTTGCAGGTGCTGCACATGGTATAAACAGTAAAAATATCACATCAAAGTCTAAGCTGCCTCTCCTTCAGGACTGCTCCTGTTCTTATGACTAAACTATTATTACTATTAAACTATTCTTACTTTAAACTTTTAGCTTCTTCTTTTAAACTGCTGTTTGTTTTAGACTTGCATTTATCTTAACTTAATAATGAGTGAGAGGTGGCATCAAGACTTAATTACATGTGTCACTTTTTGTGTTTTTAGAATGTTATTACATTGGTCAAAGGGCACCTAAAAATGTGATTTTCTGTCATAATGCAACTCCAAGTTGCAAAATATGTCCTATTAAATGTATGGGGTGAGGGCTGTGTCTGAGCAGGTGGATAAAACTGCCACTTTTTGCAGGGAAAAAATACTAATCCTGGAAATCAGGTAACACCCTCTAAAAGCCATCTCCACCTCTTGATTCTCATTTAAATAATCTCATTGGGCGAAACCAAATCTCCTTCTTCCACTTCAGTGTAAAATTAGACATTTGTGCACCTAATTCATACCACACCCCAATTTTACCAACTTTTCCCATCAGGAAGAGTAACTCTTCCCATAGACACTGCCATTATGGTTTGCATATCTTTGCAAATACCGTTTTTCTCCATGTATAATACGCACCTTTTCCCCCCAATTTTTGGGTCTAAAAACTGGGTGTGTCTTATACAGTGGTAGCAGCGCTTACTCTGTCAGATGCTTCCTCTGTCCGGTAAAATCTTCTTTCTTCTGTCCATTCTGATCCTGATGCTGGAAAGTCGCTTACCGTCCTCTTCGCGATGACCGGACATGGTGCGTGAACCTCAGTTGGAACGCACACTTCCGGTTTCTGCATTTGGTGTTTTGTCCAATCTGGACTTTGTCTAAGTCCTGATTGGACATCCAGTCATCGCGAAGAGGGCAGTAAGCAACTTTCCAGCATCAGGATCAGAATGGACAGAAGAAAGAAGACTTTACTGGACAGAGGAAGCATCTGACAGGGTAAGGCAGAATTAGCAATAGGGTTAGAACTCCGTCTCTCCTCTCTGTAGTACCTGTTGCACAATTACTCTGTAAAAAAAAAAGGAGGATAATGTTTTTTACAGTCACCAATTACTCTGCAAAAGACTATGGGGCATATTCAATTGTTCCCGTTTTCCACGGCGTAAAAATTATTACCGTTATTACACGACCCGTTATCCCTGAGCCGCGAGCTGAAATCCAGCGTGAAAGGTACCATAATAACTGTATTTACGCGCACCGCGTTACTTTGGCCAGTAACGCCAACAATTGAATATGCGCCTATAAACATTATTCTCAATTTTTTCACATAATTTATACAGGTGCATCTTATACATGGGAGCGTCTTATACATGGGGAAATACGGTAACTGTCAATTTGGCACAGAAAAAATTGCATCGTTGTAAATGATTTATTTTAATACATATAATATAATATACCATTAAAACTATCATGCTATGCGGTAATGAACAATGCTGGATACATAAGTTCTTATAAAGATAGGTTTCTATAGATATGCAATTTACAGATTTTCAGTAGCTATATAAGCTACTATATTGACTACAAGTACCTTCAAATATCATATTTAATATTTGCATTTCCTAATTTCAGTATCTATTTTATCGCAGCTGTCGTTTAATAATACAAACAAGGTGCATGAGCCCGATTTAAAATGATTGAAATAGCCACTGCTGTTTCTTATGCAGCCTTCCTTCTTACACTGTTTAATAGAATCCAGAGTATGATTACATAAGCCATCTGATATTATTACACTTATGCAAATCAAATCGAACATTTTTAGAGACAGGGGATGTCGTCATGTCCCCGCCTACCTAAACTTAGCTCTGTCAAAGTTACAGCCCCTGTAACTGGAAGTAGAGAAGTTTAAACTCTAGCTACCTTGCTGTGTGTAGCATACCAGCATCTGTCACTGAGCTGGAGCGTTGCAATCATGATTTCAAGGTTCTTTTTCCTGCTTCTCTGTGGAATTATTTCTGCACACCTTGGAGATGCACAGAAGTTGCCAAAAGGCAAGTAAAGAGAAAAAAATATTTTTTTTGCATTTCTTGTAATATGGGTATACTTTCAAAATGATGTTGTGTATTCAGTCTTAGTAGTGCATTGTAAGGATAACACCTAATGCAGGGTATCCTTGTGTATGCACATAGGCATTTTAAATACTGTAAACGCTGTTCATGTTTTCTATACATGTAGCTGGAAATTATGTCATTATGTTTCTAATGTTCTATACTTCATTATTATTACTATGTGTAGCAATTTGGTTGTGTTGGTTGCATGTGCTTATTTGCATTACTTATACCTTGCCTGCGTTAGTGTGGCAGAAAGTTTGCAAAACAGAGACACTCCCCCTGTGCCTGGGCGGATCGTTCAGCTGCAATTAGCTTTTGGCATGGTACAGTTATGCAGCTACAACTGGAATGTCAAAATATTCCGGACTTAAAAATTGGTTAAATTGGTTAATTAGATGGCACATGTTTCCACTTGCATCGGATTTTCAATCCTATCGAGGAAATGTTCCCAAATTGTGTAATGGTGTGTAGGTAGCACTGGAAAATCTCTCCAGTCCTTAGGTTAGTGTTCTCATTTTCAGGAAGGACGCTGGCACCAGGAATAGTAAAGGTTTGTCATTTTTGATTGTTTTCCAGGCTAGAGCAAATAGGGATACATTATTAAAGCTGTACTGTATCCCAATACTTTATAGCAATAGGTTTTCAGACTTTGAAAACATGGAATTGGGATGAAGTAACAGAGTAAACTTTGTTGTTTTAATGTTAGATTTATACAACCAGCATTGAAAGATAATCAATGTTACAACAATTAATGTTTTTTTAAGCATACAGCTACAACCACCACAATACTGTTAAGGGTAAATTATATTGTGAAAATACAACCGTCTTGATGGTTTTCTAATGTGCATATCTGTCCCCAACTTGAGCATCTGTGTGTACCTTCTCCCTATCCAGTCAGGGATGGGAAGAAAGCCAAATCTAATTTTACAAGTGAAGGTAAAATGGAATCCTCTAAGTTGTTGAAAGATTGTTGTCTTAGGAAATCTGGTGAAACAACAGAGGGGACCGATTTATTGTATTTATGGCAAACCATCAACTTGTTTTGCATTAGTAAAACTTAGAGGGTTCCTTGTGAGGAAACAATTGGCAAAACTAAAGGTCTCATTTTCTCAAATCACTACAATCTCCAAAGCACACAGATTTCCTTTTCTTTTTCTCCCCTTTTTTTTGTAATACTTGTCAATTAAAACAGATCCCCTGTAAAACACATATGCAACTTTGCATCTATTGAGTATTTAATGAGTGACATTTAAACCAGCTTCACAGATCTCCTCTGTTTCCAATGTCTGCTTCATTTCTTTTTCTATCTAATCTGATTTGGCTTTGAAACACAGATCCATGAAGCTAAGATAAAATGTACACCTTTAGTAAATCCCTCCTGTAGATTGAATGCATGTTTGATTCCATTCAGCATTCACTGGTATAAATTAATTTACTTAGAAATTCAGCCAAATGTTGCTCAATGAACTTTACCTTATTATTGTGAAAGTCCATAACACAGCCATAGTACCCAATAATTCACTTTCCAGTTATCCGTACTGTATGTTACAACATATATATTTGTTTTACATCACATCCTTTGCCTATTTATATACATCTCTTAAAAATAAAATACACAAGAACACGCCCTCAACTCCCCTGCCCCCCTTGCCTCATGCTAGTCCTTTGGTGGAGGTCCCTACTCTGGGATTCTTGCTATTTGCTCAAGTCAGGAGGTTCCCAGTGTTTACTATTACTGGAGAACTCTGCTGGCCAGCTTCCATAATCATTTCTGAGTGCTGGGGAATCCAATGCAGGTTTAGAAAGTGATAGACGGTTGCTAATTGAATGGTCATGGTACTCATCCATTCAACCAGTCAGCTGTCATTTATAGTCAAGTGTCAGGTCATTTAATCCTTCTGCGCTTAGAGATGATTATGGAGACTAGACAGCAGAGGTACCTATGCATTATAATGCTGAATTGACAAATATGGAAGGGATAGCTGCCAAAAAATGCTGTCAAGAGATCACCTATAATCACTTTTTGCAAAAACATTGAGCACTACCAACAAACACCAGGGTTACCAACTCAGCCATGTAATAGTAGATTGATACGCATTAGATATGTTGCATGGCAGTACTGCAATTAGTTCAAATGCAGCATGTGCACGTTATACTGTACATGGCTTGTTTTGAATGGTTGTCCTTTAAAACTTATCAATGTAATTATTAAGGATGATTCAATATTATGAAAGAACCTACTGTCCTAACAGTTATACCAAAAGAAAATACAATTATCAAGCTAAAACTAAACCACAGTTATTTAAGCTAACTTGAGGTGAATTTGAGCAGAGATTATGTGGCAGCCATCCAATCAGCTTTTTTGATATATTTGACCTTAGCATTGTATTAATTATAAATTCTCCAAAGGACCATTAAGGTTGCCAATAGTGCAGGTTGAGGGGCAGTTCCGTGCAGCTATTTTCTCCTGAGGCTCCACCAATACTGTAATATAGAACCTGCAAATCTATTTTATTCACCATTTTAAAGTGGTAGAGAAGGCTTGTGAGTGGAAGGACCAATCAGAAGCCACAATCTCTTGATTGGTTTTTCCACTTACATGTCCCCTCTGTATCGTCACACCCATGGTTTTCAGCCCACACCCTGAGGGAAAACCATGCAGCCCTAGGAAATACAGCTGCACTGGGCAGCCCCTGAGAGTCCGTTCGCTGACGTAGGGCATTCACCAGTTTAGAAAATTGTATATACTAGGTGGTCAACAAACATGTACATATATGTGACCGGTCCCCATGTTTTTGGAGCTTTATTAACCTAAAAAAAAGTGTCAGCATTATGATATTTTCTGTAAATGTCCTTTTTCTGATGCAATAAATGAATTGGCACAAAGTCAAGATGCTCATATTTATTGCCAAAATTGAATAAACTAGCACACTTATAGGCTAATGGGTTATCTAAAAAAGGACCACTAACAGCATGTGAGTAATGACTGACATTAAAGGTTCCTGTGTTGAAAGCAATTATTTAGCCCCATTAGCAAGTAGAAATATTTCACCTATTTCCATTGTGACCTCACCTGCAGCTTTTCCGACCCTAATGTGTTAATGTCTGTCCTTATAATCAACTAAGGGACAGGAGGGTGGAGCTTTGCAAAATGACTGACCAGCAGAATATTTTGGTAGAAGAGGCAGCTGCCTTGAACACACTTAGGTTTGCGGCACAGTTCCTGCACTGAATACAAATATTTTACGTGCTTTAGATTATTGTCATGAGGAGTTTGTCTGCAAGTGAAGTGTACATCCGACTGCTAGCATAAACAAAAATCTGCAATCATTTAAGTTATCAATAGAATACATTTCTTGCTTATGCAATGGAGTGTGATGGCCATGGGCAATTTAGCTCTGTGGTAGGGGGCAATAAACGCGGCCTGGGTTTGTAAAACATTTCAATCTGGGCTTCATTGTTTTTATTAGATGACCTTGTAGCTTTATATTTTTTAACATGATGTAAATAGCTGGAGTTTGTTACGACCAATCAGATATGAGCTTTGATGAGACAGCGCACCTGCGGTTTACAATCGCTGCACCATAATCTCTGGCATACCGCAAAATGCTGGAAAGTTGTGTGTGCACAATTTCCTAACATGCTGGCCTGCCTGTAGTTTGTACTGCCACACATATGAACAACAGATGTACTGTATATGCAAGTACCAGGATTAATAATTCTGTTGCTTGCAGTATTTCCAGATCACTTTTCTCACATGCTGTTCCATTTGGAACTCGGCGTGAGTAAATTCTATGTGATTGAGCCCTAAGACTAATCTGTGAAATATGCTTTACTTGTAGGTATATACAATTTATACGTGACTATACTGCACAACTAGCAGATCTAGACTTTCACAAGGTGTTGCTGCCACCTGTGGTTTATATCTTCCAGTCTCTACTCTGGTACTCTTACTACTAATTTGTCAATTTTGAGCAGCAGAGAGTAGTCCAAGAATTAGAAACTTAAGGCATTCACCGCTGCCAGAATTATACAGTTAGCATGGTTACAGAGAAAATCCAAGTAACAAGAAAATTAAATACAAAAAAAACATCTGCACAGTTTGGAAATACCTAATGCTGTATCTTCCAGAATCAGCCATCATACTGTACGATATATTCTTGGAAACGACTCATGTCTTATTGTTGCACGTCTAACAACTAATGTGGCTCAGTTGCTGCCAAACTGCGGACTGTACAAACATTTAGTTGCAAACAGCTACAAACTAAGGACTGCAGCACATTCCTTTAGCGCGTATATCAAGTCAGCAAGTTTCAGAAGGATCTTGGAGGTGAGAAGTGTTGGAGTCGTAAATAAGTGCTTGTCCAATACAATTGCGGTGGTTTCAAAAGTTAACACAATAATTTATTAGCAATGCATACGCAGACATTTAAATGTGCTCCAATTGACAAAATACATTAACACCACAACTAAGCGCAAAGCGTGCATACGATTAAACATTAACCGATGCAAAGATACAATTAGAAATGGGGAATACAAAAAGGAGAAAATAATATCATCAAGACAAATTTTGGGAGTGCAAAATTGTGACAGAGGTATAAACTGAAATTAATTTTAAAATAGAATAGTTGATAAATTAAAAGACAATAGTTGTGCTCCAAAGTAAAAAGAAAACAAGAAAGAAAAGTGTAGTAAGATCTTTATCTTAACATATTCCCACGGTAAAAGCTGAAAACAATAACTCATCCTTGGGTGGGCGCTTGAGGATAAGCGAGTAGGATAGACCAGGATGCAGGAGTGACAGTCCCCTTTACCCTTAATAGCACTTGTTCACGCCTCCATTCTGTATACAGTTCTAACTTTAATAAAGACAAAATGATGACAAAGATTCCCGTGGCCCTTTTAAAAAGCCAAGTGGAACTGAGTTTTGAAAACCACAGGAATATAAATATTGGTGTAAGGTGAAGGAAATCGGATTTTAAATGAAGGATGAGCCTGGTGTGGAGGTCGAGGGGGCGTTACAAGTGTATTAGCCTAGGGCGGCCTGAACCCTTAATTAGCCCTGAGTAGCCCATTAACAAAAAAGTGCAGGGAGTGAGCAGTGGTGTAGCGGGAGATTATGTGCAGTTTTAGATACGTATTTTCTAACTTAAGTTTCTGACCAGGAAACCACTGTTATAAAGTGAGGATGCGCTTAATCAGCATAAGATTAAAGAAAATGAGGATCGCTGTCCTGTCACACCATAACTATTCCATTATCATAAGCTACATACAGTGCTTTGGCAGCAGAATAGCTATGATGTGACAGGAGAACAGCTTAAGGCCTGAATGAGTCTATCTTTGCTTTAGAATGCCATGATTTACTGGTGAGAAAATTTCTGCTTTCCGAAACGCCCATCTGATGTTGCCCTTAGTCTGATGTAACTTAGTAAAGAATTATAAAGTGCTTGGAAGGTGTTACGTCTGTATCTATTGCATACTTACCAACCTTTGCAGCCAGCTGTCCGGGAGGGGGCTCCATCTTGGGGGTGTGGCCACGTGAATCGTGCCGTCAGGTTATGCCCCCTCTCAATCTTTGCCCATTTCAGCCTATCGGTAGATGGGGGCGGACCAGGTTGAAGTGTTTAGCCCTGCCCCCACCCACTTTACAAACGAGGTGAGCTGGACCCGGGATATTGTCCTGCTCTCCCAGACATTCCGGGAGAGTAGGCAACTATGATCTATTGTTTGCAATAAAGATTCTCCAATGCAGTCGCTGTGGTTCCAAAGCACATAGGTTTTAATCACAATAGTTTATCAAGACAAAGTTTGGTATGCATGCGCTTGTAAGCACTAACACAAGCTTTTATGAGAACGCTCTAGTTTCCAAAGTCAGAGGTGAACAATTTATACACAGTCCTGTAGTAAAAAGCAGTGACATCACAGACATACACAGTTACAGTATTGAGGTATTCACAGGTCGAAGGGTCTTGACCTCCCAAGAACAAGACATGGTATTGGTGAATTCCTCTGGTCATTATTCCTTGAGATTGCAAGGTGTCCTTTTTCAGATTCCTGCCTCTAGACCTGTGTAAACTTTTTTTTTTATTATTATGATCCCTGTAAACTAGCTATTTGGTGTATTAAAAGGTGATATTATTCATAACTAGTGTTCGCAAGGTGCAAAAGCAACATAAATAACAACGGAAACGTTCTCATGCGATTGCGAACAGAATGATTACAAATTTAATGTGATTAATATGTTGGATACTTTAATTAACTTTTTCACCACATTATGTTTAATATTAACTAAAATAAATAGATTGAACTTATTTGCATGTTTGCTAAAATTATTATTCGATTGCGTACTAATCACATCACAACCAACTGAATCTGAATCTACCCTACTTCTCAGAGCACAGAGATGCCAAATGTGTTATAGGTTATCCATTTGATCACATCAAACAAGCCTGTTTCAAGCATCTACTGAACTGTCATCGCTATACAGCTGCTGGACCCACTGAGCTCATCTGTCACTGCACTTTCCATATCTGTTCATCTGCTCACTGAGCACAACTGTGATTGTATTGCCACCTCTGTTTGGCTGCTGGACCAACTGGGCCAAAGTATCCTGGACCTCATGTTCAAGCTGTAGAGGTTGTCAATTTGATTTCTCCAAGGGGCGGTAAATGAACCTCCACCTCCTCCACTGCCCTGTACACCTTGAATCACTTATCCTCCCCACTCTCTCAATACCTACCATAGCCAATCCTTGTTCAGATATCACTCCACCATACACACGCTCGATTTGCTACATTTACATGTCTTTCTTTTGCTCACTTTCACCTCCCTTCTCTCTGAGCTCCTCTCCTCTCTCCAGCATCCCATTTCTCTCTCTCCTGATATTATTTCCCCTTCACTACATCCCTCCTTACTAGTCTGTATCCACCACACTCACCGGCCAACATAAACAGAAACAAACCTCACACCAACAAATCCTCCTCATATGTCCTCTTTTCTGATGATGACATCTCACCAAACCTCTGGCCCCATGCAATCTCCACTATCTGCTGACCCACTTCATTGCACCCCAAAATATTCCATCTGCATCATACTCCCAATCTCCTCATTTCATCTGTCAGTTCCATTTATACGCTGCTGCTAATGGAACAAATAGTACACACTGAAGAATTCAACATGAATGCGTAGACTTGCTTTACATGAT
The DNA here is from genome assembly GCF_038048845.1 of Mixophyes fleayi. NCBI lineage: Eukaryota > Metazoa > Chordata > Amphibia > Anura > Limnodynastidae > Mixophyes > Mixophyes fleayi. The sequence continues at coordinate 160,366,199 of NC_134403.1, read as the reverse complement.
GTGGCCTTGTAAAGTAGAGCCTGTAGATATATCCCCACTCATATTTGCACATATCTAGTCATTTGCTGGGGACCATACCCAAAATGTTCTGCCAGTGTCTGCACATACAGAATGTGGTGATAGGCTGAGGATTCTATCAACATTTCCAAAATCCAATAAAAAAGAATTGTTTTCATTCAAAAGTAACCAAATTGGCCCAAAAGATTGCAAATCCATCTGCATCGTGAACGTTTTTTTTGTTTTTTTTTTTAAATAAGTTTTTTGCATCGTGAAAGTTTTTAATGCAATTTTCACTGTAATGTTACAAGCCTTTGAAATATATTAAATGTTTATTTTAGACAACTGGTCACAGTGTTTACGGAAGGGGGCAATGGCTTTATGGAACATTATATTCACCAATTAGTATAGTGTTTTTAAAACTGCTATCAAGATACTTAACAAATTTGATGCACAACAAATCCTCTTTTCCTCTTTCCTCTCTGAGTCATAATCCTAAGAAAAGGCGTTTCCAAAGTAAACAGTGACACTCATTTGGAAATAGTTTTTTTGGACAAGCCAACTAGCTTTATATCATGTTATACATGTGAGCAATAATTTCAGTAGATAGTGTAGTGCTATATGCAGGCGTAAACATGGGTGTCATATCAAGTAAGTTTTTTTTTTTGTTAAAAAATAACACAGAATATCACTAACTCGGAGTTCAGAGTTCATCCATATCCTGTGGACCCACCGGTCTGTAACAATCCAGTCCTGCTGATTGGCTGGTTTAAACGAACGCCAATATTGTCATAACATCTCCTCAATGAACTTCCCATTCATCCAAGGACGATTACTGGCAACAAGTTATCTGTTTTGAAGAAAGGCCTACGTTAGCAGGATAGGGTCACTGAATGGGGTCCCTGCTGGGATAGGAGGAATATCACACATTGATCTATCACCTTTTCTGTAAATAAGTGCTTCCTTATTAATCCAGTTTTGCGTTATGACTTTTTGTTGTGAAAATCCTCTCTTTTTTAAAAAAAAATAAAATCTGCTGTATTCCTGATCTTAGTTATGCATATATTTTATTGTTTGATATAAACATAACGGGATAACAAGTGAAATAAGTAAGTAAGAAATGTAATGCTGATGAAACACAAGGGGGAGTATATTGAAATGTAACTGAGTAAAAGGGACGTTGCTTACAACCAGGCGCGGGCTGACAGGTTTCAGCCCGGGGGGTGCACAGGCGGCTGCGTCTTTATGACGCGGCTGCATCGTGTGTTACATGATGCGGCCGTCTGTGCGCTGACGCAGCCCCATCGGATGTGGCCGCCGGTACTATTGGAAAAAAAATTTCATCCACAGGGGGAGGCGGCCGGCCCGAACAGCCGTTAGACTGAGCGGCCCGGGTGCCCGCTGCCCCCCGGTCCAGCCCGCCCCTGCTTACAACTGCTGAAATATTTCCCCAAGATGTTATGTGTAATTTCTGAAGCACAAAAATGTGGGCCACACTGATTGTTTTGTCTGCCAAGGACATTTGAAGGTGCATGTCCACACCTAATATTGGATTTGCCCATTGTAAAAGGGGGATTCACCTACTTGTACAAGTCTACAGGTTTATCTGAAAATGCGGATGATGGGAAATTGTTCCTCTAATGTCCCAGTAACATACACTTAAGACCACCCCCTTCATTCATCGATATGGTGGAAAGTGACGCCCTCCCAGAATAAAGATTATGCCCTTATAAATGTACCCTCTCAACCTAGAGGAATTTCATTGAAATAACTACAGCCCATCTTTATCTTGAAATTCATGCACTTTACTTCCTATAAAAACCAGGGGCTAGATTTACTAAGCTGCGGGTTTGAAAAAGTGGGGATGTTGCCTATAGCAACCAATCAGATTCTAGCTTTCATTTATTTAGTACCTTCTACAAAATGACAGCTAGAATCTGATTGGTTGCTATAGGCAACATCCCCACTTTTTCAAACCCGCAGCTTAGTAAATCTAGCCCCAGGTCTATTTTTCTCAAAACCTAGCACAACATATAAAACTGCATGAGCATTAATTGGGTGTAAGTCTATCACTTGCGTCTCTAACTTGGGACACCCTTTCTTTTTCTAAATTTCCAAAGCAAGCACATTTACATTTTTAATGGCTACTTTTTCACAAAGGGCAGTGTTCCCTTAGACTCTATGGGGGGAATTCAATTGGCCGTGTTACAGGTAAAAGTAATGCGGCCTGCGCATTATTATCGTTATGACTGTAACAATGTGCTTAATTACCGTTATTACGGTAGTTTCAACGCCGGCTTTTGAGCTGTGAGCAGAAAGCCAGGTTAAAGTTACCGTAATAACGGTAATAGCTTTAAGGCTGCACTAATTCGGGTGGAATAGAATTCCACCCCCATGGGCATTAACTTATCTGTCTATATAAAGTTACCAGATTCAAATAAGCAGAGAGAAGCGGTCCCAAACTGTGCATATGCATTATATGCATACATAGATAGTAAAACTGTTTGTTATTGACCATTGGAATATTAATTGGAAAGTCACTTGCCGATGGTCTAGCATCTGCCTCCACCCAGGTCTTCTCAGTATGCTTGCTGCCGATAATAAGTGATTTCCAAGATCTAGGAAAAACCCTGCTTGACTTACCAGATACAAGTAATGTGGTGGAAAAAACAGTTAAGCACGTTTATTACAGGGGCGTAGGTTGGTAGTATGGTATGTGGTAATATAGGTGAGCAGTGGTGGGCAATAGAAAGAGTTCAATAAACAGTCAAGGGAATTATATATAAAAATACATATACTTCATTCTGTGCAGTATGGTACAACACAATTAACGTCAATCATATTAACTCCTATTAGCATATATACTGTACATTGCCCTTGGGCTAATATAAACAGATACTTGATGATACTTGTTAAACAAGGCAATAGCTCATGCTCTAATGTAATGCTCTCTGACTAGCTTTGTATGTGACTGGTATTTCTGTGTTGCAGATGAATGAAAATAAATCACCTGTAAGACACTTGATCACAGTAAATGAGTTATTTATCAATATTTGATACCTCGGGATTTAGGTGTCAATTTCTAATCCCAAAAAAATGGGCTGGTCACTGTGTGTGTGTCTTGAACAACTGATGTGCAGTCTGTTAACTAGCACCATCCTGGAATTGAAACACTAGCTAGGTCTATGTTGGCACAAAATAATGCTGAGATCTGGTAGAAAGTCTTGTGGTCTGAAAAGAATAATAATATTGGCCTGAATACTTATAGGTATGCGTGGAGGGGGGAAAAAAAGCTGCACACCAACCAGGTAACAACATTGAGGTGCCCAGTCTAAGTGCTGACCTTAATTCCATCAAGACCTGAAATTTACTATCCATTGTTGCAATTTTGCAGGAAGGAATGGGCGAATATTACTTCATCCCAATGTTTAAATAAAAACCACAAAAAACAAAAATCTAAAATATCTAAAAGTATCTAAATATAAAGTTTCATTAGTTTATGGTTTACTAGTATCTCTCTTTTTTTAGGGTGCTGTGTAAATGTGAAATAAAAATGCATCTATCTACCACTTCAGTTCCATCCCTTTCAATATTATAAACTTTTCCGTTTTTTCTCCTAGCACAGTATTGGGGTTAGCTTTTTTGGCTTAGATTATTCATGAGAGGGAGATGACATCAGGACAGTTTCTATTACATGTGCTAAGGTCAAAGTGCAACACGGAGAAGCAGAACAGGTCCCTATAAAAGTAAAGGTAGAGACCCAAAGACCACCAGCACTGACCTGGTGCAAAATTCAAATTTTTACTAGTGGAAATGGCCATCCACCCCTCCACCCAGCAAGGAATATCTGTAAAAATGCGTCATCTCATCCTATATCAGATTTCAATAATTTCACTATGCCAAAAAAAGACTTTATGTGCTGATCAACAAAAGTAGTCACAAGGGTGCACCTACTCCATATTTTGCAAGGAATGATTTCCCTCATGGTGACAAACTCAACCCCCCTCCCCCCGAGCCTGTGAAAACTTCTGCTTTTCCACTAATGCTGTTCCATAAACCCATGCGTCTTGGTTGAAATACAGGTGTACTCTCCCAAATAGAGACACGCGGCCATTCCATAGCTGATTTTGTACTATGCATTAGGTGGGTTGCCCTCCGTAAATGACCTTCACACTGTTCAAACTGCTATGTTGTGTTTTGTCATTTTATTGTTTTTGTCCTCATCAGATTCACTTTGTATATAGCCTACAGTTTGTGGGAGTGGCTGTAACTGTTTCTGGTGGATAATATTGAATTATATTTGTTAACAAAACTACAATGGAAGGTCAGGGTAATGCTGAACATTGCATTTTATCTTCATGTTTCATATATGAAAATATACATTTATTAATATCAGTGGAATCAAATTTCTAAGTGGTGTATAATGTCATTGTGGACAAACTGTTTATTCATTAAATAATGTTAATAAAATGGTAATGTATCAAATACAGCATTTTGTTGAAAATAGCCCTGCAAATTTTGCTGCGATTGTCTTACACGTAATACATAGATATATTGTTACTACAATACATACCTTTTGTATTAAAACTTTTCAAGTAATTAGTGTTACTCATTCTAATGTTATGAGAAATGAGATGTGTTGTCACATAAATGCTAGGTATGGGTAGGTGGCTGCATCATTGTACCTTCATCCCCAAAATGATAGGTTTTCCAAGCACGGTGGTAGGAGATAGCTACACACACTTACACATGCTATTCATTTTGCGTAGCATTGAGGCACAAATCTTCATTTTCTTTTTCCCACCCAAATAACAGATTGGAAGGTACAGTGTTAGAAGACAGACCGATGTTGGGCAACAGGCTGACCTCCGAGCCTTCACCTTCAGGCCCCAGTTCCTTCCTGCTTCATTGTCATATAATTTTTTTTATCGTTTGTAACACTTGTTTAAAATGCCTTCTGATATCTTATTAGAGATGGGTGTCTACTTCTTTGATTAAATGCATCGTTTTAACTTATTACTGAGATTAATGGTAATGTGCGGCCCTTTTGAAGGTTTGAGGGCTGCACCATGTGGCCCCCGAAATGTTTCAGGTTGCCTATCACTGATATAGACACTAGCACCACATTCACTCTACATATATTTGTATTCCTACTAAGAAGTGGCAGTTTCACATTGTAAAACTAATTTGTTGCACGTGCTATAGAGAAACCTATAAAATGCAAGTAACCATGCATGCTAAATGAAAGCAAATGAATATATCATTACTTTAAATGCATCGCTACATAGTTCTGTGATCTTTTTGTTAATGCTGAGATGACAAGTGTGATGTATCTGTTCTAATTATAGAAAGTGCAGAGCCCTGTATCCTTTCCAAAATGTCACTAAGGCATTGATGCTGCCCTCTCTCTGTTTATACATGCATGTTTACACTTGCCAGTTCCACATATCTCCAACTAGGAGTAAAGTAAATGCTTATTTCTTTTATTAACTCATTGGTTAATAGGACATAATAGAGTATATCGTGTCGTGTAAGTATTAAAGGCCAGTGTGCTATAAAGAGACATTTCACAGATACTACTTAATATGTTAGTGGAGGGCAACTGGAAGCCCCCAAAGTGATCCTGATATCACAATGAGTGCACATTTGCCATCTATCACCATCATCATAATCAACATTTATTTATATAGCGCCGGCAGATTCCGTAGCGCTTTACAGTTGGGAACAGACATTAATAAAACAATAGATTGTAAGCTTGCGAGCAGGGCCCTCTTACCTCTCTGTCTGTCTGTAATACCCAGTAGTGTTTTATTAATGTTTGTTACCAATTGTAAAGCACTACGGAATTTGCTGGCGCTATATAAATAAATGATTATGATGATGGGTAATACATACAGACAGAGAGGTAAGAGAACCCTGCTAACAAGCTTACAATCTATGGGACAAACTATGTAGCTGGTTAGCCCATGATAAGATGGTGATGCCTTTTCACCAATGTGACTAGTCAACCATAGGTTAATATACAGTTTTACTTTCTTGGAACCTTTATACTGCTGGTCTTGTAACCTGATGTTTGCCCACAGAGGTAATGTGTATCCCCCTTGTGGCACCAGGTCCACTTTTGTTGCCCCCCCTTTCCCCAATAAATGTCATATTGTCTACTGCTGGAATATGCTGTTAATATACCTTGTAACATATTTTGTTCAAGTTATTTGGTTCCGATGATCATTCTCTTTTATTATGTTCTGTTCTTATAACCTACCGATTACAGATTGCTATTTATCAACTAGGAGGTTTATTCTAAGGCTAGGTACACACTGGAGGTTTTTCAGCCAATTATTCGGCCAATGCCCTAAAAAACGACCGCTTGGCCACATATCTATTTAGTGTGTATACTTACACAATGTACGACAGTCGTTCCAAAGTGCCGACTGTCGTTTCATTTGGTTGGTCGTACTGTTTAATAATCTTGTTCCAACCACCTTCCAATCGTGTAGTGTGTATGCACTCACAATCACCATCTCTATAGAGTCATGGTCTTTTCAGCCGATGCCGGCAATGAACATGTCCTGGAGACTGAATGTAGAGAGTGCTGTAGATGGAATAATTTGTTAGTTCATTCTTTCTGAGAATTCTGAATATTTCATTTCAGAGTCACAGAAATTCGTTATGACATGTGGATAGCTATAACAAGGCGGTTAATCAGTGTGACAGGAATAAATGAATGAATGCATATTGTGCTGTTATTTTGTAAATGACTATAGGACCAGATGAAGAGCACAGATCTGAAGGTAAATTGTGTGTGTACATGAATCGCCTAACCGGTTGGACTTTCAGTCCTAGGCACAATCGTTGTAAATAACAGATTGGTCGGAAAATTCTCCAGTGTGTACCTAGCCTAAGACCAGATGCCCTCTCTACAAAACACAAACAACATGTTTGAAAGGACCGCTGATTATCCACATAAAAATGTAAAAGGAGAGACATCTTGAGAAACAGCTGGATGTGTTTGCTGAAATGTCTAACCCAACCTTTTGATTTATCCTCAAACACTGCCATCTTCCTCCACACATCATTACACTTTGGTGGAAATCTAGACACACTATCTTGAAAGAGGATTTTACACTGTGTAAATTAGGTCCTTTATGCTTTTAGAGCTACAGGAAATATGGTTTTTGATGGCACTGAAAAGATGTGTTGGTTAATATTGGTTACTACAAAGGAAACGGAGTTCTGGAGTAGGTAACTATGTATTGGGTAGGACAGTCACTCTGTAGGCCATTTCATGTGTTAGCCTACCAAGCCAATTAGTTGACTGTAGTTGTCGGGGCTTATAAGAATTGAGGCACACACACACTTGGCTCACAGCCTGGGAAATAGAAGTTGTGGTAGCCTAAGAAAGCCATCGTAGCAGAACAAGGTAAAAAAAAGGTGTATTTATCTGTTTTGAGAGTGTGGTCTAAGGTCCTCTCACTTTTAAAAAATGGTTTATTTAAGGATTTTATTTTATTTTTTTGCTTATCTCTGTATGGGAAAATCTGCACCTACTTTCTTACCATCATCTATTGAAAAACTATCTATGAGCTAAAGAGACCAGGAATCCCATATAGAAGGCGTTTGTTTATTTTTTTCCTTTTTTAAATGGCAAGTTTATAACCTTTTTTTAAAGCATTCATCTGAGTGTAATTTTTGTAGCTAGAAATCATTATCTTGTTTTCAAAATATCCCTCTGCACAAATATGGCTGCCAGTTCCACAGACTCAGACTGTCAGTGTGTGTGTGTATATATATATATATATATATATATATATATATATATATATATATATATATATTCTCAGCAATAGGTAGTAGAAGCCATCTCCTGGGGTAAACCGGTGGCATTTAGTAAAACAGCAGCCAGTAAATTATAAAGACCTAATCCGCAGCAGTTATATTGGCTATCAAATGAGCATACAAAATTTAAAAAAAAAGCAAAATAAAAAGCAAAATAAACCCTAGCATGTCCGGCTGTAACTAACATAGACCTCCTCTCTAATTGTGTGGGACCTAGTATTACAATTATTGTATGCCAAATGGCTAACCCACTGACAAGAATAGATGATTCTGTCAGCAGGTAGTGAGACACAAAGGCAGGCTGTCTCACCGATTTATTTAGGCATCACAACTGCAGCCTGCAGTTACCTAAAGATAAAGTACGAGTACATCTAGTAAGTTACCATATCAATTAATGTTTATTATATTTAAGATGCTGAAACATGACATTAGAAGCATTCATAGTGATGACTTTAATTTGGTCCCTGGACACATTTTAGTCTTTACATATCAGATTAGCATGTGAGCCAAGACAACTGTTTTCAATATCTGCAATACCAGGATCTAATGTAAAGTCTTGTTCAAGAAATTAGTGAAACTACAGAGTACTGTATCAAACATATGGACATAGATAGAGATGAGGGTAAACCATAATATTTCTGAGGTACATAATGTACCAAATGAAATCATTGTTCTCCATCTGGTCCATCCATTGCATATTTCAGTAAGTGCTTATTTACCAGTGGGCCTCTTGTGAAGCCACAGAACATACATTTACCCATAAATTATACTAAAAAAAAATACTATACTAAAATAAATATTGCTATCCAATAATTCTTGGCCCATTAAATGTCAAAATATAATTGTAGTGCAGTCTTTTTTTATTGTCTTGCGCACTATAATTTTGTTGGTACTCAGAATCACATCTTTAAAATTCTAAAAAGTAATTGGCTATTCACGATTTGCACTGCACACTTTTTACTGCAGGATTTAACTGTCAATCACTTTACAGATGTGTGGTTTAGCAGCAAGTACAGCTGGTAGTAGTAGAGCTATACAACTGGTGTTCTGACCAGTGCCAGATTAAGGCTTTGGGGGGCCCGGGGCCCCTATGGTCTAAAACTAAGAACATAGTGTCATCATTCTCAAGGGGGAGAGAGAGTTACTAACCCTATATATAAATTTCGATAACAGAAAAGGTATTGCAGTGGTACAAGTGACGCTGTAATACTTGTTAAATTTGCATGGGTGTCACTCACCGGACTGTGAGTGCTACTTCTCGTGTGTTTAGGAACCGTGGCCGTCCACCATCCTGAGGGTCTGCGCATGTGCAGCCCTTTCAAACCTTCAGTACATGTTCCTTTTAGTTAATTGGCTGATCAGGCAACACTCTCTATTTAAAGCACCTGTGGTCTATACCTCGTTGCCTGATCTTGGAGTCTCATTTCCCATGAGCCTCTGAAGGTGTTCCTGTGTTTCCTCGTGTATTCAGCTCCTGCTGATTCCTGTTGTTCGTTTGTGGTTTCCAGACCACTTCAACTCTCCTGTGTTTCATCGTGACTGCACCAGCTGATTCCTATCCGCTGCCTCCGTGCTTCTACAGTTTTCAAACCACTTCAACTCTCCTGTGTTTCATCGTGACTGCACCAGCTGATTCCTATCCGCTGCCTCCGTGCTTCTACAGTATCCTGCTCACCTCAACTTTCCCGTGTTTCATCGTGACTGCACCAGCTGATTCCTATCCGCTGCCTCCGTGTATCTGCAGTGTCCTGCTCATCGCAACCCTCCAGTACTCATCGTGTCTGCAGCCAGCCGATCCGCTGTCTCCGTGCTTCTACAGTGTTCCTGCTTGTGTCAACTCGCCTGTCTGCATCGGATCAACGCTCCGCTGCTTTCATCTCAGCTAGACCGCCTCAACTCCCCCGTGTTCTCCAGGTGTCCAGTCCAGTCCAGTTGTCCAGTCTACTACTGCTTCCTGAGTATTGTTTTCATCCTTGCTGGTCTACCCACCGTGCGCTGCACCTACTTGGTTACCGCTTCCACCCTCCTGGGACTTCGCATCCTGCCGGCCTCCAGCCATTCAGGTATCCCTGCACTTCTTTCTGACAGCCTGCTCTCCTGAACCACGGTATGCATACTTCTCATTGACTGTGCTGGTGTATTGCATATCTAGCTGGACTGAGTTGTTCTCCTCTGGAGTTCCTATCCACTGAGACTATTGCTATCATTTGACTGTGTTACCTTTTAGCCTGGATAGTTCTTGTGACTTTGTATATTTGTGCAGTGCTGCTCAGTTATTACTATTTTGTGCATATCATCGTGGGATCAAGTTCAGTGTGCCCGTGTATACTCTGCATTGCATTTACCTCCCCGTGCTCCTCCTCACATATATATTTCAGTGGTACAACTTGCTAGAGGCAGACCACTGTTCCCTGTTTCCTGAGTCACCAGTTTCCAGTATCCTTTCACATAGCAGTGGTACAACTTGCTAACGCAGACCACTGACTACCCGGATACCTTCACCTGGATTCCATTCCCTCACCTAGACAGCGGTACCACTTGCTATACGCAGACCGCTGACTCTCATCACCTCCTCATTACTTCTGGACATTCCTCCTCACTATAGCAGTGGTACAACTTGCTATCCGCAGACCACTGACTACCCCCACGTTTCCTTGTCCATCCAGTTCCTCGTGTACAGTTATCTATATATTACCAGTGCTGCTAGTCATAGACTTTCCACGAGCATTCTCTTACCATCTGCTGTCTCCTGTTCTGTGATCACCCCGCTACCAGAGTACCATATTACCAACTATACTGCTCTGGTAAGTCCATCATCTGGTGATACCTGGGTAAAGACTCCTAGTGCCCATGACAGTAAGATCAGGCCATGACAGACCCAGATTCGGAACCTACAGCTAAAGAGATGCTGCAGCATCTGGTTACCCGTATGGAGCAACAGGATGCTCGCCAACAGCTGTTGCTACAATGTTACCAGGCGTTAGCCTCCCAAGGAACATCTGGACAGAATATCACAGCTAATGTTGATGCTCCTGTGCTTTCCTCCGTTTCCCCAGTGCCATCCCAGGTGTCTACGACTTCCACGCTTCACCTGCCTACTCCGTCAAAGTATGATGGAGACCCCAAAACTTGTAGGGGTTTTCTCAATCAATGCTCTGTTCATTTTGAGCTCCAACCTCAAAATTTCTCTACTCATCGTTCCAGAGTGGCCTATCTTATTTCATTGTTTTCTGGACAAGCTCTCGCATGGGCTTCCCCTCTGTGGGAAAGAAACGATCCATTATTACAGGATAGTGCCAAATTTATTTCCACGTTCCGAAGTGTATTCGATGAACCAGGTCGTGTCATCTCCGCTGCATCCAGCATTCTCCGTTTACGTCAGGGTTCTCGTACAGTAGGCCAGTACGTCATTCAATTTAGGATATTAGCCTCTGAACTTCAGTGGAACACTGAAGCGTTAATTGCCGCCTTCTGGCAGGGGCTCTCCGATAAAATTAAAGATGCACTGACTACCCAAGAACTACCTACTTCTTTAGAAGATTTGATTTCTCTTTGCCATCGAGTAGACATGAGATTTCGTGAAAGGGAGTCTGAAAAAACAACTTCAGTTAAAGCACCTCTTCGTTCAACTTCTCAACTTCGTCCAGTTTCATCTCCTGTGATACCCATGGAGATAGGACGCTCCAAATTAACTACTGAAGAGAGGAACCGAAGAGTAAAGAATAGACTTTGTATCTATTGTGCTGATTCCACACATATGCTCAATTCATGCCCTAAAAAATCGGGAAATGCCAGGCCCTAACTAGTTCTGGAGAGGTGAAGTTAGGGTCCCTGGAGTCCTCTCCATGTTCTACGAAATTAAAAGTCTGCGCTTTTGATGTTACTATTTCCTTCGCTACCAAATCCTTCGAGTCCCAAGCACTTATTGATTCTGGAGCTGCGGGAAATTTTATTTCTAAATCCCTAGTGAATCAATGGTCCCTACCAGTGATTACCCTAAACACACCTATTACTGTGACTGCCATTGATGGATCACGTCTTATCAATGGTCTCATCACCCAGAGTACGTCTCCAGTAACGCTTCAGATTGGTGTGCTACACCAAGAAGAAATTTCGTTTTTAATTCTTCCTGTTACTACAAGTCCGATTGTTTTAGGCCTTCCATGGCTTCAATGTCATTCTCCCCAGATTGACTGGCGCACTCCTCAAGTTACGTCTTGGGGAGCTGAATGTCATCATCGTTGTCTCTCCCAAGTCGTTCCTCTTAAAATACAGCAATCTTCCATTTCACCTTCCTCACCGGGACTCCCTCCTCAGTATGCTTCATTTGCCGATGTATTTGATAAAACTCAGTCTGAACGTCTTCCTCCTCATCGTTCATGGGATTGTCCGATTGATCTTCTACCTGGCAAGACTCCTCCTAGGGGTCGTGTGTATCCACTTTCGTTACCTGAAACTCAAGCTACATCTGAATACATCCAAGAGAATCTCCAGCGAGGATTTATTCGACCTTCTACTTCTCCCGCTGGAGCCGGGTTCTTCTTTGTAAAAAAGAAGGATGGATCACTACGCCCCTGCATAGATTTTCGTGGTCTTAACGCCATTACTATTAAAAATCGGTATCCCATTCCTCTGATTACTGAGTTATTTGATCGGATTAAGGGAGCTCGGATCTTTACCAAGTTGGATCTTCGTGGTGCCTACAATTTAATTAGAATCAGGTCCGGTGACGAATGGAAGACAGCTTTCAACACCAGATATGGGCATTATGAATATTTAGTAATGCCTTTCGGGTTATGTAATGCCCCCGCTGTTTTCCAGGGCTTCATTAATGAGATCTTCCGGGACTTGTTATATGTATATGTCGTCGTTTATCTGGACGACATATTGATCTTTTCACAGGACCTGCCTTCTCATCACCAACATGTGGCAGAAGTTCTTTCCAGACTCCGGAGAAATTCATTATTCTGCAAATTAGAAAAATGTTCATTCGAGTTGCCCCAGATTCCATTTTTGGATTATATTGTCTCCGGAGTAGGTCTGCAAATGGATCCAGAAAAGGTGAATGCTGTGTTACATTGGCCTCAGCTAACTACTCTTCGTGCCATTCAGCGTTTTTTAGGTTTTGCCAATTACTATAGACGCTTCATTCAAGATTTCTCTTCGATTGCATCTCCTATTGTGGCCCTGACTCGTAAAGGGGCCAATACTAAGCAATGGTCATCTGAGGCTCTTCAAGCCTTTCAGTTTCTTAAAGAGTCCTTCTCCTCTGCTCCCATTCTTCAACAGCCTGATGTGACGCTTCCCTTCTTCCTAGAGGTAGATGCCTCTAATGTTGGTTTAGGAGCCATTCTCTCCCAAAGATCGGAGCAACAAAAATTCCATCCTTGTGCCTTTTACTCTCTGGGTCTTCTGCCTGCGGAGAGGAATTACACCATCGGGGACAAGGAGTTGCTGGCTATTAAAGTAGCATTAGAGGAGTGGAGATACTTGTTGGAGGGAGCTCGTCATCCTGTGACAATTTTCACGGATCATAAGAACTTGTCATATCTACATTCTGCTCAATGTTTGAATCCTCGTCAAGCAAGATGGTCTCTTTTCTTTTCTCGTTTTGAGATAATCATAACCTTTAAACCAGCTGCAAAGAACAAAAAAGCCGACGCTCTATCTCGAGCCTTTGTGACGTCCTCTGACGTTGAAGAGGTTTCCAACCACTCTATACTAGACCCCAAATGTGTTTCGCTGGCTGCTTCTTCCACTAAGGTGCTACCATTTGGGAAAACCCTCGTGCCTCCTACTCTTAGGAGGAAAATTCTTTCGTGGTTCCACTCTTCTCGTTTTTCTGGACACTCTGGTGAACGCAAGACCTTTGAGATTCTCTCGCGAAGTTACTGGTGGCCTTCTATGAGGAGAGATGTCAAAGAGTTTGTAGCCGCTTGTGAATTGTGTTCTCAGTTCAAGACCCCCCGCAGAACTCCAGCGGGTTTGCTTCAACCACTACCCATTCCGTCCAAGCCATGGACCCATATTAGTATGGACTTTGTAACTGATCTTCCTCCTAGTAAAAACTGCAATACTATTTGGGTAGTGGTGGACAGATTTTCGAAGATGGCGCATTTCGTTCCCTTGTCTGGTTTACCTTCCTCTTCTACTCTGGCTGAGCATTTCATCAAAGAAATCTTTCGTATTCATGGATGTCCGTCTGAGATTGTGTCAGATAGAGGAGTACAATTCGTTTCCAGATTCTGGCGGGCCCTTTGTATGACCTTGGGCATACGATTAGCACTCTCATCTTCCTACCATCCTCAATCAAACGGACAAACTGAGAGGGTCAATCAAGATCTTGAGACATTTATAAGGATGTTCTCATCAGCCAATCAAGACAACTGGGTAGAATTGCTTCCTTGGGCTGAATTCGCTCATAACAACATGTACCATGAGTCATCTTCTAAAACTCCATTCTTTGTGGTTTACGGTCACCATCCGTCTTTTCCGGAATTTCCTGCCCTCCCTCCCACCCAAGTTCCTGCTGTAGAGACTGTTTGTCAAACTTTCAAAAATATTTGGTCTCAGGTCAAAACCTGTTTAAAGAAGACATCTGCCAAATATAAGTCTTTTGCAGATAAAAAGAGACGGGCTATTCCACCACTGAAAATTGGAGATCGTGTCTGGTTATCCACCAAAAATATTCGTTTGAAGGTCCCATCTATGAAATTTGCTCCTCGTTTTATTGGTCCATATAGGATCATTCAAGTGATAAATCCAGTTTGTTTCAAACTTCTACTTCCTAAGAATCTTCGTATTTCCAACGCCTTCCATGTGTCTTTGCTCAAACCTCTCATCATCAACCGTTTCTCGGTCCCTCCTTCAGCACCTCGGCCATTTCAAATTCATCAGGAGAAAGACTTTGAGATTACTCATATATTGGATGCAAAAATTTCGCGAGGAGTTCTTCGTTTCCTCGTTCATTGGAAGGGCTTTGGTCCTGAGGAGCGTTCATGGATCAAAGCTGAAGATCTCAACGCTCCAGCTCTTCTTAAGAAGTTTTATTCCAAGTATCCGGACAAACCCGGTTCCAGGTGTTCTGTGCCAACCTTTAAAAGGGGGGGTACTGTCACTCACCGGACTGTGAGTGCTACTTCTCGTGTGTTTAGGAACCGTGGCCGTCCACCATCCTGAGGGTCTGCGCATGTGCAGCCCTTTCAAACCTTCAGTACATGTTCCTTTTAGTTAATTGGCTGATCAGGCAACACTCCCTATTTAAAGCACCTGTGGTCTATACCTCGTTGCCTGATCTTGGAGTCTCATTCCCCATGAGCCTCTGAAGGTGTTCCTGTGTTTCCTCGTGTATTCAGCTCCTGCTGATTCCTGTTGTTCGTTTGTGGTTTCCAGACCACTTCAACTCTCCTGTGTTTCATCGTGACTGCACCAGCTGATTCCTATCCGCTGCCTCCGTGCTTCTACAGTTTCCAAACCACTTCAACTCTCCTGTGTTTCATCGTGACTGCACCAGCTGATTCCTATCCGCTGCCTCCGTGCTTCTACAGTTTCCAAACCACTTCAACTCTCCCGTGTTTCATCGTGACTACACCAGCTGATTCCTATCCGCTGCCTCCGTGCTTCTACAGTATCCTGCTCACCTCAACTCTCCCGTGTTTCATCGTGACTGCACCAGCTGATTCCTATCCGCTGCCTCTGTGTATCTGCAGTGTCCTGCTCATCGCAACCCTCCAGTACTCATCGTGTCTGCAGCCAGCCGATCCGCTGTCTCCGTGCTTCTACAGTGTTCCTGCTTGTGTCAACTCGCCTGTCTGCATCGGATCAACGCTCCGCTGCTTTCATCTCAGCTAGACCGCCTCAACTCCCCCGTGTTCTCCAGGTGTCCAGTTCTATATACTACTGCTTCCTGAGTATTGTTTTCATCCTTGCTGGTCTACCCACCGTGCGCTGCACCTACTTGGTTCCACCCTCCTGAACCACGGTATGCATACTTCTCATTGACTGTGCTGGTGTATTGCATATCTAGCTGGACTGAGTTGTTCTCCTCTGGAGTTCCTATCCACTGAGACTATTGCCATCATTTGACTGTGTTACCTTTTAGCCTGGATAGTTCTTGTGACTTTGTATATTTGTGCAGTGCTGCTCAGTTATTACTATTTTGTGCATATCATCGTGGGATCAAGTTCAGTGTGCCCGTGTATAGTCTGCATTGCATTTATCTCCCCGTGCTCCTCCTCACATATATATTTCAGTGGTACAACTTGCTAGAGGCAGACCACTGTTCCCTGTTTCCTGAGTCACCAGTTTCCAGTATCCTTTCACATAGCAGTGGTACAACTTGCTAACGCAGACCACTGACCATCCGGATACCTTCACCTGGATTCCATTCCCTCACCTAGACAGCGGTACCACTTGCTATACGCAGACCGCTGACTCTCATCACCTCCTCGTTACTTCTGGACATTCCTCCTCACTATAGCAGTGGTACAACTTGCTATCCGCAGACCACTGACTACCCCCATGTTTCCTTGTCCATCCAGTTCCTTGTGTACAGTTATCTATATATTACCAGTGCTGCTAGTCATAGACTTTCCACGAGCATTCTCTTACCATCTGCTGTCTCCTGTTCCGTGATCACCCCGCTACCAGAGTACCATATTACCAACTATACTGCTCTGGTAAGTCCATCATCTGGTAATACCTGGGTAAAGACTCCTAGTGCCCGTGACAATGGGGAAGCTTTCACTGGTGAATCTTACCGCAAGCAGAGAAGTTATCGTAGGTAAGGCTAGGGGTGAAAGCAAGGGGTGATAGAAGGTGGTGCAAGTGGAGATAGGGATGCAGAAGTAGATGAATATAAGTGGAAGTTCCCAGAAGAAGGGTAGAATAGAGGAAAGTAGAGTCAAAGTAGAGCAGTATATTGGAGATAAAAAAAAAATATAGTATCAATAGAGAAATGAAAATGGAAAAAAGGATAGTAGCAGTCAAGAAAAGGGTATAGGTAATGGAGGTAAATGAAAGGATGAAAAACATGAAAGTAGAAGTTACTGGGGTTAAATTGCAGGTGAGATTAAATGCAAGGGAGAGTAATGTAAGACAGTACACTTAGAAATATAGAGGATATTTGTAGCAATAAGTAGATTCAGCTCATACAGAGCTTTGTACACGAGACCAACTTCTTCAAAATAATCTTATGAACAGTTTAATTCTAAAGCAAGCTTATAAAATAATCTAAAATAAATAGATAAAACAGTATTGATGAATTTCTCATCTTGATTGCAAAACATTAATAATCAACTTGTAAGTGAGCTCATTTAACCAAGTTAATTTTTTTATTACTTAAAAGCATAGGTTGCCCTATACTGTTTTGGATTTAACTGTACAATGTCTTAATTCAAACAAAGTAACGTGCAGTATTATGGTTCTCTTTGTTAACTTGCCTGATGAGACATAATTACAGCACAGTGTAAAGTGCTCCCGGCTTCCTCCATCAGACACCATGCAGCCTGTCCTGAGCAGCATACAGCACCGCACTTCGTGTTGTTTACCTAGTGTGCAATTAGCAATGGACGCAGGGAAAGCTTACTTCCTGGTCATTACTTGGGTTCTGGACAGTGGAGTTTTTTTTGTTTTTGCTTTTGTTTGTTTTTTAGAATAAAAGGGATATTTTTAACTATCAGATCACAATGGAGGTGGTCACGTTGGCTTCTCCAGTGTGTCCTGGTCCAGACAGTCCTCAGAGAGGGAGGCCTGGGGCATTACCCCCTATGCCACCCGTGTCTTAATCCTGTTCTGGCTCTGACACTTTTCTGTAAATTAAACTCAACATCTTCAGAAAAAGAAGCAATTGAGCTTTAACACTAGTGCTTTTCTAGCTGGAGAACTGCTGTCTGACACTGAGGCTTTACTAAGAGGGTGGACAGACTGACTAGTGATTGGTACAATAAAATGTGTTATACAGCAATCAACAACACAACACAAGTCATCTTTGTGATATCCACTAGTGTTTTTGTTGTTGACAATGAACTGGATGTGTATTTTCATTGATACTAATAACATATACAGACAAAATTGTGTTTTGCACCGGTCTGTGGTACAAAAAGACACACTTGAGATGCCAATGATCTGGGTAATGCAAATAATGCTCAATAATATGTTTTAATACCCTTGGTATGGCCCACAAATTAGCTTGGTATTCCACTGGTGCTTCTAAGTGATCCACCAAGAGCACGTCATGGTGTAACGCTATTCTGCTGTAAGGGGATGCCTCCACAAATCAGAATTGTGGGAAGGTTGGAAGAGGTGCACTGTGCAAAAGGCACATGAAAGTCCAACCTCTTTCCACTTTAGAACCACTCTTTTCATCTAATAAATCTTTACTGTTTTTATTGTAAAATATTGTTCTGTTTGGTTTCATGTATGGCCTCTGGAGTGTCAAGTGACATGAGGAATCCTTGTATTACTTGTGGCGCTTTTATGTGTCTGAAACTGTATTAAATTGTGCCTCAACTCGGAATATGAAAAGGAAAGTACAAAGTATGTTCCATTATAAGCACAGGAGCTGAAGATCATCATTTCTGAACTGGTGCAAAATTCATGTCCTTTTGTATAATGAAAATGGCTCTGCGTCCCTCTGCACATCAAGGAATCACCCTAAAAATCCTTCTGTGTGAGGGGAATGTAATAGTTCTCCTTTCATTTTGCAAACCAAAATCTTGCTTTTGCACTGCTCTGCCAAAGTAGGTACACTGCCAGGGCCATCTTTTCCATTGGGCACGATGGCCAGCTGCCCGGGGGCCCCACGGGCAAGGGGGCCCCATAGGCACGGCGGCTCTTAATGAGAATAAATAATCCTGCAAAAGAAAAAACCTGCAAAAAAAAACCTTCAAGGGTCACTGAGCAAGTACATCTATCTATCTCTATCTCTATATATCTATATCTATATCTGTATCTGTATACATCTATATATCTATATCTATATCTCTTTCGAGGGGCCCCGGTGCACTGCTATGCCCGGGGGGCCATAATGTTGTTAAGATGGCCCTGTACACTGGTATACCTACTCAGTACTCTGTAAAAGTATCACTGCTCTAACCAACTCCTTTTGATCTGTTTGAACTTCTGGGGGTAAATGTATCAATCTGCGGGTTCTTCAACACCCGCGTGTTCAGCCTCTTCCGCGATTAAATTTCAAGCGGCGCTGCATTGTAAAGGGTTAACTTCCCTTTACAATGCAGCGCCGCTTGAAATTTAATTGCGGAAGAGGCTGAACATGCGGGTGTTGAAGAACCCGCAGATTGATACATTTACCCCCTGGTCTTCAAAATTGCATTAAAATGTGCTGCCATCTTGCTCTATAAACCCATTCACCTTGGTAGAAATTTAGGGACACTTGTGCAAATTGAAATAACCAGATGTGCCCTGAGCATTCGCTATTTTGCGGTGTGTAAATTACCTTGATGTACACAGAAGTGAACAATAGGAGCCAGGCCACTGAAAATAACAGCTCACTTCATGAGTCAGAGAGCATCCACAGATGTTTTCCCCCAGAACATTAATTCTCAACTCCGACATAACTTGAAACCTGGACTATGAGGGGCTTGAGGACCAGAGTTGGGAAAAACTGCCCCAGAATAAGCTTTAAGGAACTGTAGCCTCCTGTTCACTGGCTATAGCCATGTGACATTTGTAATGCGTGCTGATTGGCTTCTTAATGTTCCATGCATCACTGGATTTTTGGAAAATTTGGGTTAAATCTGGACCAATTCGCAAAACTAGTTCTGAATCTGTTGAATTGATTCACCCATCTGTGTGGATTAGTTGATTAGTTATTGTTTAGTGCTAATTTGCACTTGTATGACTAAATGTTGTATTAATAAGGTAATAACCACAAGGAATATAATAACAAAAACATTTTTTTATGGAAATGTTGCTTAGTAATAACTTTTACATAGCTGCCAATATTTATATCCAGTTACCAGCAATGTGGTGCTAGTGGGTGGCATTTCCCTAACACACAGCCAGGAATCCAAAGTTTCTTTGTTTTCCCAGGATAGTCCTGGTTTGTACAACCAAAAATTTTTATTTTCTTAGAACTCAGTCTCTTGATGCATCTTATTTTTCTCTCCCAAGAATGAAGTAAGAGGGATGTAACATACGATAATACTGAAATGTATTTCTCTGCCCATAATTTTATATTCCATGTCATAGACATCCTTCTATTTAACCAATCAATTTCTAATGAACAACTTGTCAACACTCTTAAAAAAAAAAGCAATGATATCACATTTATTTGTAGCCCATTTGAGAGTAAATTAATTGCACAACCAGTGAGGCAATGGGCCACTGAAGTGATGCCAAAGTGTGTACTCTAAATAAGTGTGTGCCAATTTCACAACTTTAAAATGTTTTGAATTATAGAAAGCAGGAAAGGACATGTAAGTAGCAAATGACAAAGGTTTGCTGAGGACAAGGGAGCTTACCAGTGAACACAAATTCTCACTTGTTTTCTTTACATCCACGTATTCTAATATGTACTCTTTTATACAGTGTATTCGTGTTGCTCTTCTTTATACTTGGTACACACTACACAATGACAGCAGTTAATTAAGGGGCTTATCATTCTGGGTTACAGCAATGCACATTGCATTGCGCATGCACTGTTGTATAGCACTTAATATACATTTGGATACGTACATGTTGGCATTACATATCAGTGCTGATGTTTTTTGGAATAATAGAAAAATAGCTAGCATAAACCACACAAGTAATATAAAGTAATGATATAAAATATCCTGAGAGTCATCGATCAATCTACAATTACAAACATATGTTTAATCAATTCATCCAAAAATATTTATTAACTAGCATTAAAATGGAACATGGAGAAAGAAGGGAGAGAAACAAGCATAGAAAGAATAGAAAAAGATTAAAAGGAATGAATCAATTGCTCATATATTCATATTTCAGCCAAAAATGAAACTTAATATCCATCACAGAATAAAGAATTCCTAAACTAATATATTATAGCAATGCTGTTATCACAATCTGTTTCTCTGTTACTGTTTGACTCATTTTGAGCCCCAAGCATTGCATAAAAATTCTGTTGCAAAAATAGCTGTCTTGCTCGTGTATTTTGAGTCAGTTATCTCAAGATACACCCAACTCAAAACATAGAAATACTGCTATGTCAAACATACAAATGCATATAGTTGTGTACCCAACGATAGCAAAGAAGAGGCTTAGTTAGAAATGTGAAAGACGGATTACTCTATTCGTATACAATATAATGTAATGAAGTGTCATGTACACAAGAGACAATAGTGTTTTTGAAGTGTAGTAATAATTTCAATATATAGAGTAATGAAATACAAACATCCCATCATCCATCATTTATAAAACGGTAAATCCAATGGGAATTTTAGTTCCTGAGGTAGACTAACTAGAAATAACAAATAAGAAATCCAAATACACGGCTGCAACTTGACATAATCTAGCCACAACAATAATGAATGATCACTTCTCTTTACACCAGGCCTTCAGTACCCACAAACTATACATCTCTTAAGAAGCATATCTGGGGATGTGGCCAAGTCTTATTAGGTCACATCTCCTAGGGCAGGGTTTCCCAAACCCAGTCCTCATGGCTCCCTAACAGTGCAGGTTTTCCATATCTCCTTGCTGGAGCACAGGTGTATTCATTACTGACACATTTTAACAGATCCACAGGTGGTCCTAATTATGTCACATGTGATCCGGAAAACCTGCACTGTTGGGGAGCCCTGAGGACTGGGTTTGGGAAACCCTGTACCAGGAGACTGCTTCACTTACATGTACATGCTCTTACTGTACTCAGGCTATGCTTGCCTGTACCAGGAGCAAGGGACCTCATGTGTAAAATATGCTGAAATCTAAACACATGGATTTTGATTATACGCTATAAGTGAATCTCAAAATAACCCATTGGAAGTGCACCAGATGTGTACCTTGGTTTTGCACCCGTGAGCCATGTTAGTCTGTCCAACACACTACGTGATACATGCCTACTTGAGGTTTTACGGAGAGACAGAAAAATGTAAGCTCCACGTGTCAGTCCAGCGTCCTACCAACTTAGTACCATCCCTTTAATTGAGTAAACTTTGAAATGTTTAACATAAAATAGTGTTCAGTTTAGTCTCATATATGGCTTTTATTATTTAAGAGAGTGTGGGTACATCAGGGCAGCACGGTGGCTCGGTGGTTAGCACTTCAGCAGCCTTCCCCAGCACTGGGGTCATGAGTTCAATTCCCGACCATGGCCTTATCTGTGTGGAGTTTGTATGTTCTCCCCGTGTTTGTGTGGGTTTCCTCCGGGTACTCTGGTTTCCTCCCACACTCCAAAAACATACTGGTAGGTTAATTGGCTGCTAACAAATTGACCCTAGTCTATCTGTCTGTCTCTGTCTGTGTGTCCGTATGTTAGGGAATTTAGACTGTAAGCCCCAATGGTGCACGGATTGATGTGAGTGAGTTCTCTGTACAGCTCTGCGGAATTAGTGGCGCTATATAAATTGATGATTACTAGTGACACCTGTCTTATGTTTTTTATTACATTGATAAGAGTGTACCGGGAATTTGTGTTTTTCCACCGTAAGGTGAGATGGAACTGCAAAAGGGCCCTATTAAAAGTATGTGATCATAATCCGCTGTGAGCTTGTGCAAAATTTCAGACATTTTGCAGAGTGGAAATGGGCATGTTGAAGGACGTCCAAGAAAATGCTCCCTGTCCACCCCTTCTCCATCTTATTACAATTATCAATATGCAAACTTAAATGTCACTTTTTGCCCTGCTCTGCAAAATGAGTACTGCATATATTGTGAGGAGCGTCCTAACTTTGCCTAACCCCTCAGGAGCAAACGCAGGATTTGTAGAGAGGGGTTGCCACGCCATGCCGCCAGTGGGCATGACCAGCATGCATGAGGGTGTGGCTATAATTTTATACAGTGCTTGGCTTCTCTCCAACTCTTTTTATCCCTTTCACATACATGAGCAATTCTGTGTGCACTACTGTTGGATGCACGCAGCTCTCCCTTTTTGAACAGAGCCGTGTGAAGCGGGACATATTCCCTAACTGTCCCTACAGTTAGAACAAAGTCTTGACTGACCATGTCAGTCCCCAAAATTGGGAGTGCCCCACCAGAATCACGACAGTTTGCAGACTGTCCTGCTGTCTCCTTCCTGTTCATGCTGCTTTTACGACTTGTTGCTGCTACTCAAGTCCTAAGCTCAGTTGTTGCTTGTCTGGATCCTGGAATGTTGGGTACTTGTATGGAAAAAGGACATGTACATAATATAGAAATCCTACCAATGAGTGAACACAGTAGGCCTCCCTTCCCCAAAGCAGCCAGATATTAAATCAAAAGCACACAAATTTAATAGGCCTCCCAGTAAACAACCAAGTAAATTAATGTCATTCACCTTTAATAAAAAGTTTAATTTCCCTCCGAACAACCCTAACATTAAATTTATTAGGTTTATTTATTAAATGTAAATACTATTTCAAATAAACATTAAATAATTAGCATTCAATTTTAAGAAATAGATCTCCTTCTCCCCAAACTCAACCACACATTCAATTAATTGCACCCAAACCACCCAGCATTAAATGAATATTCCCATCATCCCACCCTTAATAGGTCCGTCATAACCCCACTATTAAATATCCCCAAACTTCACCCCATTAATAAATTAAAAGCTCCCACTCTCAACCTACTATAAAATTAATATTTCACACTCCATGCACATCACATAAGATACCCCCTACACTTACATTAAAATCCATTTTCCCTTGTCCTCCAAACTTCTATTAAAAGCCCCTCAAAGCCTATGTTTACAAAGGATCTATTGTACTTCTACATTAAATCCCCCCACTTACATTAAAAGCACATGAGAATGCCACACACACACACACACACACACACACACACAAACACACACACTCACTTACCCTCTGGGTCTTGTATCCTCCTACTGCACACATATGACATACAGGCAGTGAGAGAGAGGGGTGGGGATACACAGAAGAGGAGAGATGGCTGTGAACAGTGCAGACAGAAACAAGCTGCAAAGTCGCTGGTCCCAGGGGCAGGGTCCAGCCACCTCAAGCATACAGTGCCCCAAGCTGGGAGGGGGGTTTCCAGGCATTAGACAACTCCCCCTCGGTTTGCTTGTGCTCCTCTCTGCTGCCTTTGCAAACTACTCCTCCTCTGAAAATGCAGCCATCTTGCTTTGTAATCCTATGCTCCTGGCAGTCATCTAGGCAAATTGAGACTCATGGTGGGTCCAAAGGTGTTTTCACACTGCGTAGTAACAATTTTATGCTTGGAAAACGGAGGCCATTTATAAGTCACATAATGTAATCCACCAAAAGAAAATGTGATTTTTTTTTATTTTTTTTTATTATTTTATGGGGGTTTTTTTATATTTTTTTTTTATTATTTTTTTTTTTCAGTTAATGATGAAAATAGGACCAGTTTAAGGAATGTAATAAAATATACTGGTATGTTTGAAACTGAGGATACTGAAGGTTCAGTTAAAGAACCACCATCTACCTAATGCAAGGTCCTGCAATCTGCTACAATGCTTAATATTTATTTCACTGTTATGCACACTGACTATAAGCCAAAGTGCTCTTTATGCAACATTCATAAAACTTAGCCTAAAACTACCATTTTAGCTTTGGTGGTTTATAAAGAGAATGTAAAAAAGAGTACAATAATACGTATAAATGCATTATTTTGTCAGTCTTTTACCTTGTTTTACAGTAAATGATTGTATTCACACAATTGCTCACATGGCAATGTCTCTCTTATTGTTTTACTGTACTATTTGCTTGCTTTGGGCTTGTTGGTGTTGCCATAGAAAGTGAATATCCTATAAATCCTGAGTGTAAAACATAATAAATAAAATCACTTTGACAAAAAGTGCAGCTGCAAACTGGGCAACGGAACATTTAAAACAAGGTATGTGTACTTTTAAACTGTGACTGACATTCTACAGTCATGGCTATAAATGCCGCAGAACATACGCTTTAATGTCTTTTTTCCCCAAGCATAACCAAAAGTACCATATGTTTTTACAGAGTGCTTTTCAGCAGTATGCTTAAATTGACGAAAGGTGAATAAAAACACCATTCCAATATAAATAAGTTATTTTAAAATTGTATTTGTGCTGCATAGGAAGCAATATATTATATCCTGCAATACAGAAGAGCATGTTTGATTAGCAGGGGCAGGAGAGGAGTGCGGGATGGGTGTTAAATATGGGGTATGGTAGTGGCGATGATGGTGTGGGGCGGATGCGACTCCTCCAGCACATTTCTAAGGCAGATAATGCTCTATGAACTCCTCAGCTTTCTGCACAGTACATAGGTGGTATCAACAATTTACAGTAAGTTACATAACATCTGCTACTGTTGGCGTAAGTGCTAGCTTACACATCATCATCAGATATTTATATAGCGCCACTAATTCCGCAGTACTCTATTAGTTCCTGCTTGTACACCATTACCAGCACATTTACTTCCTGCCTCTACGTATGCAAAAAATAATTGTTACAATTGTTGTGGTTATGCCTAACCGATGTTGCAGCGATCGTGGGTATACAACTTGTATACCAATGGAGTTTTAATTCTTGTTAAAAAATAAATAATTTTTTTGTACATGGTATTATTTCCATGAAATAGAAAAACATCTATGTATATAGTATTTAAATGAGAAACCGCACTACAGGGGGAGGTAAAGTGTTTGATACACTATACTTAATGGGGAATAATCACATTTTCCAGATCAATTTTTAATGCTTTTGAGTTTATTATGCATGGTATAATACTTACAACATGTTTCTCCAAATAATTCCATATTCCTTATAAATGTTTCCATAATACAATATTGTTTTTTACAGGGTTTGCCAAGAATGTTTTTTGTAACATGATCATTTAAGGTAAAAAAAAACAACCCAGGCAGCATCTCAAAAGTTGGCAAAGAAAAGTAAATATGACATTTCCTTGCCTACACTTTCGTATACATATAAAAAACTGTAAACATTGTGATTTTATTTATTGATAAACAGTTTTACATTGTTCTTGAATAAGAATATTGATTTGGCAGACTGGCTCTAGGTGATCTATTATCTCCTAGGTTCTCGCCTTGCCTCCTGGCTGCCAACATGCCTTTTCTCACCTCTGCTCCTATAACTAAGCAGATCACTGCAGGAACACGAAGGTGCATATCTACCAACTGTCCCAATTTTCCCACCAGGTCCTTTTGACTTTTTACCTTACAAGCTAGAACCACTAAAGTTTCAAATAGCTAATGCTAGCTATTCTAATTAAAGTATGACCCTTTTAATTAGGCATAAATTATGATTTTTTTTCATATTTGTGATTTAAGTTTAAATTAACCTATACTATTGTGTTATTGGAATGTGAGGTATACAGTTTCATTTAAATTATGACTTTAAGCTGTACCAGGTTCACATTATGACTTAAGCCTCTATGATCAACCAGGTTGAAGTGAATAAAAAAAAATTGAAAAAATATAGTTCTGGGGCAGCACAGTGGCCTAGTGGTTAGCACTTTTGCCTCACACCACTGGGGTCATGAGTTCGATTCCCGACCATGGCCTTATCTGTGTGCAGTTTGTATCTACTCCCTGTGTTTGCGTGGGTTTCCTCCGGGTGCTAAATATGATGATGCTAGTGTTATTTGGAAATGGCTTAGGCAGCATAATTTATATGAAAAAACGCATAAGTGCCAATTAAATGGGGCCGTGTAATTCTAGGAATAACGTGGCCTGCACAGTATTACCGCTAGTACGGTAAAAGTACACCGTATTACTGTTGGCACGGTAATTTTAAAGCTGATCTTTGCATCTTTTGAGGCCACAAGTAAAAATCTGGATTGAAATGACCATATTAAAGGTAATAGTACTAGCACCGCGTTAATCCTAGACTAGCGTGGCCGAATTGAATCGGCCCCATAGGCTTATTAAAATAATTTATAATATTTAAC
The DNA here is from genome assembly GCF_038048845.1 of Mixophyes fleayi. NCBI lineage: Eukaryota > Metazoa > Chordata > Amphibia > Anura > Limnodynastidae > Mixophyes > Mixophyes fleayi. Next base: position 160,339,317 of record NC_134403.1, on the reverse strand, counting down.
ATTACATACAATCTAGGAGGGAATAAAATACATCAAAGTAGTAATGGAGACTTATTAAGGTAAGTAAGGTTTATAGGATCTAAACAACTAACCATATGATTAAAATATAACCTATGTAGGAACAAACACATTAAATGTAGCGTGATGAAATGGTAATCTACTTCAATAAGGTAAAGCAAAAAGATAAAACTAAATAGTACTATTCTTCCTTATTCCATTCCATAAACTATTGTATGTAAATTCCTCCATAAATCTCAGTACACAATATCCAAGGAGATATAATAATATTTTAGTTTATATTCCAATTTAATAATAAAAATGATTATTATAAAATCACAATGTTGGCTGCTGGACAAAATTTCACTGTAATACACTTTTTATCTTAAAAAACTTTATGGAATTGTATTCCAATTGAGCACATGAGCAATTGATTTAATGTCTTCACAGCTGAGGCTTTCCTCACCCCTGTGTTGAGCCTATTTTGCACTTTTTAGACTGGTCACATTCCAGCATCAATATCTGTAATTACCCACACAAATTATGCCTTGTTTTTTTCAGAAAGTCTACCTAAAATGTTTAAAAAAGTGTTTTCAATGAAATTGCAAGAAAATGAGCTAACAGAAAATGTGTATTTTTTTATTTCTTTCTATGCACTGCCAAGCAGTGCTTTGTGGTTCTTGCTTTGGCATCAATCCATCTTTCCAAAACAATGAAAAGCAGAATTCTGCACATATGTTGTCATAATAAAATCTGCACTTGAAAATGATTATGCATTTTTCCTAGTTTGCACCGTCTTGAATAAAAGCCATAATGGGCCTGAGTCATTAGGGAGAGCAAAGCATAAAAATGGAGTAACTTTGCACCTGGGCAAAACCATGTTGCATTGGTAGGGGAGGTAAATTTAAAATATGGGTACAGGTTTACAGTTTGGCTAGGGCATGTACTAGATGAACTTTAAATTTCAGTGTAAAAATAAAGCTATCAAATATTTGTCTGCTACATGAAAAAAACAGCCAGTATTTAACTTATGTGCAAAAAAATAAACTAATCTGCACACCTTGCATTGTAACATAGTTTCTCCTGGAGAAAGTAGTTCAACAATGCATACCATTTTGAAAACTAGACAACCTACTACATCAAATGACAGCACCCCTGAATTTGTAGAAATCAGGATGAGGGAGGTCAAGGTCCCCCATCTCTGGACTTTTTAACACTTTCTGTAGTGTTGAATCTTATTTGGTGATCAGTAGACACTAACTACCAAGGGGACTCTCGTTTTTCAAATGTAGATATCCCTGAGGATATTGGTCTAAGATGGGGAGATCCTTCCCCATCCCTGGACTTAATTATTTCTGTCGTTTAAGGGGTTCTTGTTTTGTGGTCACGGATTACCAGACAATAACTACTAACTGCCGGTTGGATAATGTTATTTAGAAAGCCTACTACATTGTCAAGCTGCCGCCTCCTTAAATTACCACCTTAGCCAGAATCACAGTGTGTCCCTTGAAAGCGACATCATTGAAGCTTGCCAGCATGTTCATTCCTCTGAATTGTTTGAAATCTTTTTTTCAAGATGTCGCTAATAGATATGGGTCAGGAATTACAGGTTCGGGCTCTTCATGTCGTGGATAGTGATGTCGGAGTTTTTGGCATTGATCTAATCACTACCACAGTGACAGGACATACAAGGGAGTAAGACCGTAGACAGACATGGGACAATAGGTAAAGAGGACCCAGCCAACGAGAGTTTACATTCTAGAGGTAGGGGCGTTGAGAGACCGCAGGACCAACTGGGAGAAAATGGAGATGACAGACAAGGAGGAGGAGGTGATTGATAGAATGGTTAGGAGGTGGTAGGATAGTCGAGCTTGAAAAAGTGAGTGTTTGAAGGACTGAAGGTTGGGGGAGAGTCTAGTGAGATGGGATAGGGAGTTCTAAAGAATGGGGGCAGCATGGCAGAAGTCTTGGAGGTGAGCATAAGAGGAGGTAATCAGAGGTGAATTGATTCAGAGGCACAGCGGAGTGATCAGGTAGGTATGTACCTTGAGACAAGGTCAGAGATGTAAGGGGGAGAAGTGTCAGTAAGGGATTCGTAAGTGAGCGTTAGGAGCTGAACTGAATTCTGAAACGTATAGGGAGCCAATGAACATGGTGCTATGTTGGTGTTTATATAGATGATTTATTTTTATCTCCTCATAATTCAAGCATGTTTAATAAAATTACCCACAATTATCACAGCACCTTCACCAACTTTCTGAATATCACCTTTTCGGTGAAAGGCAATGTTATGGTGTCTTTCAAAAAAAAGTAACTTACTTTTACCCGTAACGCGGCCAATTGAATTTCCCCCCTATTTAAGTGTAAATCTAAATTTAAGTGTATCATATCCTGTAAAAAAAATAAAAATAATAATTATTAAAAAAATCTTCTTAATTTTGCAGCAAGATTCTGTCTTGAAACCCAATATGTAGAGCAAAAAAATTTAAACCATAAGACCTGGTGGTGTGCCCACTCGAATATTTAAAAATATACCAAAAATTACAAAGCGACTAATGGCTGTCTGCCAAGGTCTGTTGTATGAAATGTGTCAGAAGTCTGTTTTTCAGACTCACTTGTTATATTTGTTATGAATTAAACCTGGTAAAGTTGGATTTTCTGTAGAAAAGTAAATATGTTAAAAGCAATATTTTAGTGCTTAATTGCCACCAGTAGGTTACCTGGTGTAGATAACCTCAAACTCTTAATAATTATTTAAATTATTTCCTTTAGGTTGCTATTTTGAGCTGCCTATTTTTAGTTAAATTCTCTCCTCTCCGCCCTTGACACTCTTTTTCTCACTTTTTTTATTAAGTATGTGGCTGATGCTAATCCCAACCATGTTATGATGTTAGCAATATTAAATATATATATTATCCTACGTGTCTAATGAATCGGCATTATATTCCAAGCACTTCTACTATGATGTGTCTCTAAAACTTCCTGTTTCTTTAATGTCTTGCTTGATTATTTTATTATTAGTTTATTTATGAAGTAATATCGACATACATTTGGATTAGTAATTTCATTGATTAAGAAGGCTCACTATTAAGCTGTAATTGATACATTTATCTTCCTGTTCTCCACATTAATTAGTTTATTAAACTATTTATTGAATATTTGTGACTATAAAAGTCCATTTATACTATATATATATATATATATATATATATATATATATATATATATATTATATAGTCCCATAACTTGAGCCCTAAGCCTGAAAATAGATTGCATCCAGCTTGCACAAGAATAGTACTAGTTAGGTTATTGTGTTTACATTTAGACAAATAACACTTTGAGATGATTTCTTTTGTTGGAATTTATGTAACCAAGAGTACTTTTATGACTTGGGTATTTAGAACTTTAACTAAGTTTATATTTATTATGTGGACATGGATTGAGGTCTAGGCTTATGTTATGTTCTGTATAGTGTTAAGCATGGCATGTGTGTAGATTTAGGAAAAGATTTATGTAAGGCCTATTAAGTGTAAAGACTTAGGCTGGGGGCAAGGTTGAAGGTCGTACAGGGAAATTAATATTTTAGGTGAATGTTGTTTACTGCAAAGGGGTGTCATTTTGCATTTCTTGCCCCAGGTGCTGAAACTTCTAGTTCTGGCTCTGCTAAGGTTAATATTTTTTTTTCCTCTTTTTATGTTTAGGGATATGTTGGGATCATGCTTGTGAAGTAGGAATTCCTTTGACTAAAGAGATTCTCCTCTTTGAAACAAGGGATCTATTTACTGCTTTTCAACCCCCCTGGTGTCCTTGGAAGATAATTTTAATGCCTCCTTTATCTTATTCAATCTAATGATAAGCACTTTGTCATGGTAGGCTACTTTTGTCACTTTATTAAAGGTAATTGGAGAAGTATAGTCATGTTTGGCATTAACTGACCGCTTTAAGATGTCCTTTGGTTTACGGCGCTGTGGCATCTGTGGTGCCTTTTTAAATTAATTTTGATTTATGTCTACAATGACCCGCTCATGTTCCATGTCTGCACCTTACACTGTCTCTCCTCATTCCAATGTTACTACACCACCAGTAGCTGCATAGAAATGCTAGTCGCCAATGGCTGCTTTAATATTGGTGACTGATTAATAGCCACATGCACCTTTTTTTTTTTTTTTTAACCAACAGCTACAATTTTTACACTCCTACTTTATGTATCAAGTGTTCTTCACACCTCTTAGATTATAAGATGATTAGGGCAGAGCCATTTTTACTTTCTGTTTCATGTCATGTAATTTATTTTGTGTCATGACCACCTCAATATTCAGCACTGTTTAATATTTCAGCACTTCATAAATAAGGGCTAATTTTGTTTCTATCCCACATTGTCTCCCTACAGCTTAGTCTGCTCCCATCTCTTTTTGATATATTACCTATCTGGTTCTTATCACCTGCCACCCTCTTTCTTCTTCTGCTACAATTTAGCACTCTGTCCATTGTTGCAATATATGGCGACTGTGCTGGAAGGTTTAGTACTTCAAAGAGTTTTTCATACCTATATTCACTTCTATTTGAATCACGTTTGTCCCATGAGTGGGAATGCAGGGGGGAATGAAGATATGTAATGGGCACTACCAAACTTGGTGTGGTCACACCACCATTTTGCTGTGGCCACACCTCTGTCCCACTGGTAGGTGTTAGTATATTAGGAGCGCTTTGCTCTGTCTCCTTAGTCGGGTTGCCATGGTTACCTGTAATACCCGGTGGAGAAAACAGAAAGTGGGGCAGGACTCCAATCTCCGATTTGCACTACTGCGCATGACCAGACCTCCGAAACCGGAAGTTCATCTTTTCGCACCGCACTTACTAAATATTGAGGGGACAAGTCGCAGCAGAGTTAGCTGCGTGCTATCAGTAATATAAAACCCCAAAACTGTCCTATACAGTCACTGGAGGTTCCCTTTAATAGACAGTAGGAGAGTCTTGTGCCACCACAACATAAACTGCACAGCTGTGCAGTATATATATTGAAAGCTGCCTGCATCTGTATACATAAGAGTGTATTACAAGACTACATCTGCATGCCAGCATATCTACATACAAGTGTGTACTGCATATATATCTGTATTGCCTGATTGCTGCAACTGTTGTTACTGCTGAATACTGCTATACTACAAGCAACTGTGAGTAACTGCATTCATCTGTTGTTATCATCTTTAAATAAACAGCAACCTGTTTAAGTTCAAAAGCGTTGAGGCTTAACAGTCACATTAACACCGCTGAACACCTTTAGTAACATCCGAAGGTATAACCAACAGTAGGGACAGACATGTTGGGAGGAATGGACTCCTGTCATTGACTTAAATAATAGTTGTTGTGATGCCACCAACTTGAGTATAAAAAGTTACTGCTTGTCACAAACCAGTAAGTTATCAACTGTCTTATAACAAGGTGTGTACTGTGTACATTAGCTGTATATTTCTTGACTATCTGGATTGGACATCATAGGTTTGACATTACCTAGTCTGAGGTAAGCTTATACCTGGTGATAAATTAGATGAATTAACTTCAGTTTTACAAAATATATGAAAATAAAGTTAGAATTAAAAATGAACATCACTAATATTTTGGGATGCATTTGAAGTTCTAGTTTATTTCAATTATTCTAATTTGAAAACTCCACAAATTAGCGGAGTGTATCTTGTGTGAAATGACTCTGCGCATGCCCAGAAGGTGTACACATACATATGCGCTGATGCAGATTTCCTGATTTAAGGCAATTTCGCCCATCTGCGCCTGCAGTGGTGAGAACAGGAAGGGAGTTCTACTGTTGGCCAGTTACATTAACAGCATGTTTACACAAATGTGGCTCGTACAGAGCTGCTGAAAAACGCATATATGCCTGTTAGGCAGGTAGGTGCAAATACATGATCGGGATGACTTATCGTAAACCAGGTGAATGTGCTGCTGATTCATCTTCAGATGTGTACAGCTCTACATATGTGCGGAAATGCATTGTTTATCGCCCTTTTTTTTTCTTCTTTTTTTACATATAAAATATACTATTATATAGTAATTTTCTCATGCTGAGTCATTAAGGAGAGCAAAGCATAAAAAAGGAGTAACTTTGCACCTGGGCAAAACCATGTTGCATTGGAGGGGGAAGTAAATTTAAATGTAGGGACAGGTTTATAGTTGGGATATGGTATGTCCTAGATCAAATTTCAGTGTAAACGTAAAGCTATCAAGTATTTGTGTGCTACATGAAAAAACAGCCAGTATTTAACTTATGTGCAAAACAGTAAACTAATTTGCACCCCTTGCATTGTAACATGGTTTGTCCAGGAGAAAATGTACTTTTTTTTTTTCCTTACTCTTTTTAATGACTCGGGCCCGCTGAGTACAGTATTTCTATTTTTGCATAAGACACTTGCAGATAGTACAGATAGGTGATATGTATTTAACATTATCTTTTTTATGACAGTGAAACATTGTCAGACAGCATGCAAAGTATTTCTCTCCACTGACACATTTTAGAAGCATGGAGATCAAGAACACTGTGTTGACTGTCCTTTCATGTTACATATACACAATCAACTGATTTACTGACAGAACTGTGATCCTTGGCATTTTAAATTGGCATAGAAAGTGTGTGAGCAAATCAGTTTCTATCATTTTCCAATTCCTCAGCTATTTCCACAATATAATATTTTGCCCATATTGACAGATTTCATAAGATCATTTACATTTTGTTAATGACACAACCGCGAGGCAAGTCTAAGGCCTTCAATTTAAAACAAACAATGTTTCTACGTCATTTAGTAAAAATGCTGATATGCTAATAGTAATTAAATATGACGTGAACTATAAGAAGCCTTTAGACAGAATTCCAGTGCTTATCTGCTGTAGTTTTATAGTGGGGAATGTGAAATCAGGATTTCTCATCAACAAAACAAAGTGAGTAGAGGGCAATAATTAAAACATTTGGAAATGTTTACATTTCTAAAAACAATACTATGCACTAGCCTATTATTTAAAAAAAAAAAAAAAGTGAGACCATGGGGCTATTTATTACATTACACTGCAGTCCCCGTCAATTTCACTAGAATTGTTAGGTTAATAAAGTCATTGCTGGGACAGTCTTCTATTGGATTTGCTGTCCCGGTTTAAATTGAGAAACGAGTCTGTCAGTACAATATCAGAATCAAATACATTCCTGAATCAATGGATACATAGGCTCTACCCAGCATCTGTGGTCATTAGTCCAACAGATTCACCCTATCACCACTGCAGAGAGTTTGCCCTTCTGCTCCATGGGAGGTTTCTGTCCTCCCTGAGCTCACCATAGGACACCTGCGATACGGTTTGACAGGTGTAACACTCCAGTCAAACTCCCCACCTGCAACTGTCCTGGTACCATGTCTTAGATCCTAAGGAGCCAGCAAGTCAGTCACCCTGTGATAAGATTTTGCATTTTCACTACTATGTAACAAATTTATTGATCTTAGCAAATTTTTTCATCAATGTTACATAAAAGCTAACAGATCTCCATCAAGAAGCAGTTAAGGAATCACAGAATCAAATATAGATATATTACAAGTTCACCATGAAGGAAAGATCCTCTCCACTAAGACATACGATCAAGAAGTCAATCTGAGACAGGTTGGCCTACATGATTTGCTACCACTGAATCTGTTGTACACCGTAATTCCTCTCCTACTCCTAGGAACCAAGTCCAGTATATTGCAGTGAGGAGGTGGCTCAATCTTGGCAAACAGATACTCTGAATAAGATAGATAACACTAGAACAGCATTGATAAAGCTCAGTAAGCTGGGCTTTTCTAGGTTCCCACAAGTGTAATATTTGCAAGCATACACCTTTTCTCAATTGTTCGCCTGTTCCATGTTCTGCAGTGGTGACACATCACCTTGGTTTACTTTTACTGTTAGTGTGGAAGGTGAGCACCATGCCCATTTCATCTTTTTTTGCAATATTTCTTAAGTTTTTCACAGATGATGTTGGCAACAAACACCTATCCCTGCAGCTGTTTATTAGGATTGGGACCCATATAGTCTACTTGTCCTCTCCCTCCTTACTCATTATAGCCCTCTCCTTTCCTTGTAGCGGTGGCGGCAAGGTTGCTGACCAGAATGTTGCATGTTTTTTTATTTTTTTCCCCTTGTTATTTTTATCTTGCATAAGTTTAAGAGTAGTATGTATTAATATAAATGGAAAAAACTCTCCAAAAAAACATGCAATATTTAAATGTAACCTGAAAATAATGTGGGCAGATCTGGTATACTTACAAGAGACTCATTTTAATGTGCCTCTAAGCTTTTACAGGCAACCAGTTCGGTCAAATGTTTTATTTTTAATGCAAAATAGATAAATCTAGTAAACAACTAGTGGCGATTAAAGTAATAGATCAAGTGGCGGGGGCATAGATGTAGCTTATCTGGATTTCAGTAGAGCTTTGACATTGTCCCACATTGCAGACTATTAAATAAACTTGAAAGCTTGGGATCGGAGTCTAAGTTGGTTGAATGGATAAGATCTTGGTTGCAGGATAGAAAACAAGAGTTATAGTAAACTGAGTACATTCACAGGAAGGAAAGGTTTCCAGTGGAGTACTGCAAGGATCTGTACCTGGACGGGTGCTTTTTAATATCTTGGTGATATTGCAAATGGACATTTTAAAGTGAAAGTATACCTTTTTGCAGATAACACAAAGATATGCAACAGGGTAGACACACCAGGAAGGATAAAACAAATGGTTGATGATCTAGGTAGACTAGAGTAATAGTCAAGAGAGTGGCAACTACAGTTGAATGCCAAAAAATCAAAATCATGCACTTGATGCTCAAAAACACAAAGGCTAAATATAGTATTAATGGCACTAAAATGAAAACTACTGAGGAGGAAAGCGATTTAGGAGTCACTATTTCAGTTGACTTAAACGCAGGTTAGCATTGTAACAAAGTAATGAGGAAGGCAAGTAAGATGCTTTATTACATAGGGAGAGGAATCGGTAACAGAAAGAAAGAAGTAATAATGCCACTGTATAGGTCATTGGTACGGCCTCATCTAGACTACTGTGTTCAGTTTTCGAGGCCATATCTCCAGAAGGATATAAATACACTAGAAACTGCACAAAGAAGGGCAACTAAAATGGTGCATGGCCTACAGCACAAAACTTACCCGGAAAGACTAAACGATCTTAATATGTATAGTTTGGAGAAGGGAAAGGGGGACATGATAGAAACTTTCAAATATATCAAGGGTTTCAACAAGGTACAGGGAGGAAACATTCATCAAAGGAAGTGAAGTATTAGAACACAAGGACATGCACTGAAACTGGAGGGAAGTAAGTTCAGAGGAAATTTGAGAAAAAACTACTATACAGAAAGGATAGTGGATAAGTGGAACAGCCTCCCATCAGAGGTGGTTGAGGCTAATAAAGTAGAGCAAATTAAACATGCTTGGGATAGATATATGGATATCCTTTCAAAGATTAAAGGACCAAATAGGTTTTGGAGGTTATCATAGGTTAATAAAAAATTGGCAGAGTAGATGGGCCAAGCGGTTCTTATCTGCCGTCAAATTCTATGTTTCTAACTACGCAATACATGGAGGGTTAAACACAATTTTCCCAGAGATTTCACAAACTTTTCGGCTTCACAAAGAACATACGTGTGCTTAAATCTGCTGTTAATTGATCCTCATCCAGTGACCCATAGATGCTACAGCTCCAGATGTTTGGTCAGATCACAGACCCACTTTAATAAAACTTGAAATTGCCCAAGGTATGAGGAGCTGTCCCCTTCCTTAAATAGTTCTATTCATTTAAACTAAACCTATGCTCTCAAGCTTGGACGAGCAGTACAAGAACACTATGGGCTCAATATGTTGTATGATATGGCAGTCATCTTGGAGACGCACAAAGCCACCTTACGAGGCAAGATAATCAACTTAGTAGCAGCTTTGAGAAAGGTCACCAGGGAGACAACTCCTAATCTTGAGATCTAGATTAATGACCAATCAAACATAAACAAAACATACAAAAAATATATGGGCTTAAGTGGATAGCTAAATGCCATCCTATCAGAGCATGCAGCTAAGTTGCAAGAACAGAGGTTCTGTGACAATGGCAACAAAGCAGACTCCTTTCTCTAAATCATCTGCACTGGGTAAAGAACAAACAGGGTGCACTAATTTATGATCCTAACAGAAGTGCAGAGGAGTCTATGTCCCTCTAGAACTCAGTAGCGCCCAGTCAAAACTCTCCTCCTATCACTGTTGCAATTGTTGATTATCTACGCACATGTTGTTACTGCCATGCTTAATTCCTAGCTTATAGGTGAACAGACCCTTGTAGCAATCAGATTTCTCAAGAAACCCTTTAGCCCCAGACCTGGATGGATTTTCATCACTCTACTATAAGATATTTAGTGGCTTCTTGGCTGCTCATCTAACAATTTTATTTAACGCCCTTCAAGAGGGCACTCTGCTTAATTTGCTTAGATCATAGTTTTCCTAAACCTGTTCTAAATTATAGACTCATCTCATGCCTCAAAATATACACACATTGTTTTTGTCAAATTTTCTTTTGACCTAGCTGAATGGAATAAACTATTGATTTCTTGGTTCACACGCATGTCGTTGGTAAAAATTAATGTTCTCTTTTGGCTACTTTGTCTTTTTCAGACACTGACAGTACAGGGGCTGTGGACTACTTTTATACATAAATCCATTTTAACGTTATATGCTACTATTCAGTGGGCATTCAATAATTTATAAAAAAAAAAAAGTCACTAGCATTATCGTCCCCAACAAATTAATCAGACACGTATGTAATGGTACCCTAACGGGATTTGATGAACTCTATTGTAGACATCATTGTACTTAATAGTTATGAGGCGTCTGGCCTTGCAGCCCCTGCCCCCCTTCCCCTTACATCACCCATAACTAACAACAAACATAATCCTCTTTTAAACCTTTGTTACTACTGTCCTAATTCTGGTTAGATGATATATACATTATTATGTGTCTGGAAAATTCTGTCAACACTGTGAAGTCTGCCAATAACTTTGTTATTCTCAAGAAGTGTTACCACTGTTTATCATTGCAACCAGACATGTGTGCTTCAAATAAAAGATTTAAGTTTAAAAAAAAAAAAGGTTTGTACTTTAAGGGCTGTCGGCCCCAATGCAATGTCATGAGCTGCTACAGCTTTAGCTACGTCCCTCTTAGACTCTTAGGGGCATATTCAATTAGCTTTTGGATTCGCGGTAACGCGCCGGAACAGCCGCGAAACGTAATACACGGTACCGCAATAGCGTGGATTTTCGTTCGCAGCCCTTAGGGTTGCGAACGAAAATCTGCGTTAATGCGGTACCGTAATACCCGCAAGAATGCGCACTTTTCGCGGCAACGCGCGTTACCGTGAATCCAAAAGCTAATTGAATATGCCCCTTAGAGGATTAGAAGACACTTGTGAATAATGGCTGCTATTTTTGTATAGCATATTTATGCATTTCTTAAGTATGGTAATGAAATTAAATGTCAATGGTCTAAGCTACAAATATCGGTGGGCAAGTATACAAAAGAATATCGCTGTCCAAACAGGTGTTCTGAAATCCTTTTGTTGCAGATGTGTTCCGGTTTTTACTGTTCCCTTTGTACAACTCATGAGGTTAATGGCTTCCTATTCAAGTTGGTTTTCTCCAGGTGGTGACCACCCTTCTGAACACTACAGTAACTGAAAATTTGGGAATTACATACTGTAGAAGGGGCTTTGGAAAACTGGCAGATTAAATTGAACTTGGGCTCAGGGCAGGATAAATGGTTTGGGAAAACCATGAATGGGTCTGTAGATGGGCTAGATAGCAGGTAAACTTAATATTTGTATAGAGTAAAAAATAGAACAAAAGGGCGCCAGGCAAGGCAGTAGTTTAGGAGAATAATCTAAAAACTATTAGGTGGTGATAGAATGTGTACCAGATAGAATACTTTAAAAGCTCATCAATGCGTGACTCTTGGATGCCTCTGGAACGACCATATATAGGGTCTTCAAACATAGGGCTGTAGGAAGTAATCAGCTGATCTGTGTTGCTCATCAATATATGCCATCCACGGGTTCGCAAGCATATGTACCAGATAGAAACCAAGAAACAGGAAAGCCAATACTAGTGTAATAATTTCAAAACTTATTAGTGAAGTGTCTTTCACCCAGCACCCATAAGTTAGTGTATGTACCAAAATTATATATAGAAGAAGCTTATCTGAAAGTGGTCCTTAAAACTGCTTGCTGAAGTTCCAGTTTACTTCTTTGATTTTCTGACCAGTTTACTCCTTTACCAATCCCGGGAACAGAAGAGTAGGAATACCATATAGTGTAATATGTTTTACACAAGCATTTTATTACATAATACATATAAATACATATACATTTTGCACTTACAATATATAAAAAAAACAATAGCGCTTATCTCATATCAACATGCGGTGGGCCGAACTTAATATCTGTGTCTGAGATTAAATGGTAGCTGCTGTAGTAGTTAAATGGTGAGATAGATTTGGAGGTGATTAGCAGATGAGAACCTTTAAATAACTCTAATTTACAGTAAATATAGTATTTCTGTAGCATAGAACATCTATGGTCCCTACAGGGTGGAATGTTTTACAACTGTGCCTTAGTTTGACTGTTGGCTGTGTTTTTATTTTACCACAGTTTCATTTTGTATTGTTAAGGTATTTCTGCCTTATTTTTGTTGGTAGAAAAGCAATGTGATGCAAGTATAGATATAGATAGATAGATCGATATATGCTATTAAAAAAAAATCTTTATTCTATGAAGAAAGGTCTTTTCTCACTTTTAATGAATAGACCCTTAAATGTTTTATTTAGATATTGAAAAATACTTTTTCAGACTTCAAGTAACCACAACAGGCTATGTCTTCATTGTTTTTATTTAACTATGCAAAGGTGAATTGATTGGGCCACTTAGAATCTGAAATAAGGAAACCTTTAAAATAAGACCTGCTGGCATCTGAAGAGGGTAGAGTAACTAGTGTAACTGTAATTGCTATTGTAAATTACACTATTTAGTTTGAATTTGGATCACATAATTGTTTTATATACATACTGTAGTTTCATTTTATACTATGTGCCAACCATTAACTCTGTGATCTGGGCACGCCCTTCAGCCTTGGAAGATGATTAAATGCTTAATTAAATTACGTAAACGAGGTTCATTATTTCTATTTTCCTTTGCATGGAACAGACCACATATCCAGAAAGGAAGTACAAGTCCATTGTTGGCCTATGTTAGCAGGAAAAGGAAACTGCACCTAGCAATTACAGTACTCATAAATGTACAAGAATAGCCTTCAATCTAATTATCCACAATGATGTTCTTTCTGAAAGTGCAAAACATGGCGGGTGCATAGTTTTTCACTTTGCGCAGAGGCACATATTTTTCCGCGTACTACATTCATAGTTTTGGGAGCTGTCCATGTAAACGTCTGCTATACTACTTATCACTTACTATACAATACCAAATGAAAATGAACATGGTGGAGAGTGAAAACATCACTTCCAAAGTCCATCCTACAAGCACATTTATACCACCCCTTCATTCATTTCACCCTTTCTGTTTTTCTCCTAAAATACTGCCACAGCGAATGTCCATCATTAAGTATTAAAATGAGAGAGCCCCTTTCCCATAAATGCACCTTTTCCACCCCTTGGATCTCATTTAAATACATGTCACAAAATGAAACCTTCAGAAGCACTGGGTACGCCCCCCCTGGTGGACTTGGCACACCCCAATGTAACATGGCTATGCCACTTGATTCCCCAACTTCAAATGTTGGGAAGTATCTATTTTAAACCTAGGTGCAAATGGCTTATGGACTGCAGGAGGCACTTCCACAAATAGCATTTTATTGCTGTTCTCACATTTAAGGAAGATGTTGCTTATAGAATGGAAAGTTATGGACTAATCTATTCTGAAAGAAATATATAAATGAAAGGGTTTTTAATGCCATGTTTGTATTATTTTGTATTTTAGCATTTTTCTAAAGTATGCCAGTTTTTGTAAAATTGCCACTTCCAACAGGATCTCTGGCCATGTGTGCGTGCGTGCATGTGTGTGTGTGTGTGTGTGTGTGTGTGTCTGCTGTTGGTCATCTTGCTACTGTCTGAAAAAAGTTCAGCAGGAGTGTGGAGAGTCCAGAGATGTCTGTCGGTCTCACTGTCTTCGCTGTTGAAGACCCAGTATTTATTTTAAGACGTGCAGCATGTCCACCAACAGCGCACTGCCAACAGGTGCAAGCTGAGTAATAGTTTGTGTGTAAAAGATGTCAGGATGGATTGCAAGAATACTGGACCCCAGGTAAATAAACTTTTGCGACTGGATTTTGCTTGTGATGTTCTATTCAAAACTGCACTCTAACTTCTGGGTGAAATCATTCTTTAAGCATGAGGGAAATACCAAGGCTAATGTGTGGAAATACCACATATTAGTAATTTTTTATGTACTTTTAGGTATGATATTTTAAATTCTGGAAAAACCCCTTATCTAGAAAATAAAAAGTCCCAAGCATTCCATATTATAGATCACATATCTGTAATTAGTTAGGAACACTAATATATTTTGTTGTGCTTGCAGTATTTGGATATTTTGTACCTAATGGATAATTGCTTAAAATAGACCGGATCATACAAAATAAAAGCAATTATTTTAAAACTACATTTGTGAGGTTTGAGACTTATGTTTTTAACCATTTTTAAATTCAATAAAGATTGATTTGCCCAATCAGGAGGGAAAGTATACTATAAGATAATTCTCCCTTCTGTACACACTTATCCTTGAAAAAGTCTGTATGAACAAAACGCGTTGTTAAAGTGATTCAGCTTGGCTGCCGTCTCTGTGCGGCTTAAAGATTACTTCCGCGTACCACACACACTACGAGGTTGAGAATGCTATACACAGATATCGAAGAGCACAGCAAAGAGGGACTGGATTTACATCAACATAGATCAACTATCAAACAGAACCGGGTCATAGTAGGGTGAGATCTGTCCCTAATTTTGTTGCTCTGTATGCTCCCACTCCCAAGCAATAGAAGTATAATCATTTAGAGCAGCAGAGCTGCTTTTGAGACTGAAATATAATTTTTTTTTTTTAACCTTTTAATAAAACGATTGTTTTACAATATAGTCATATAGTGAATGCACTATAATACGCACAGAGAAATATACACCTAGTAGTATCCTATTACTCATAATACCATCTGTTTATTTTCTTTTGTTTAATTAATCTATCATCATCGTCATCATCATCAGTTATTTATATAGCGCCACTGATTCTGCAGCGCTGTACAGAGAACTCATTCACATCAGTCCCTGCCCCATTGGAGCTTACAGTCTAAATTCCCTAACATACACACACACACAAATCTGTTTGTTTTTAGTTGTTTTAAAATCAATTTATTTATTTTACTATAAATTTTTGGGTGTCTGTCCATTTTCGGCTGTTTACCACAATACTTATTTTGTGCTTTCATACACACTATTGGTGAACTTTACTTAAAAAAAGAGCAGCATTAGTAATACTTGAGAGCACTCTGCCTCTATACCTATGGCAAAGTATAACTTCAGATTTATTTATTTATTTTTTAAATTAATTATACAAAAAATATATATTCTTTTTTTTAAGTTTTATTTTGTCAAGTCATAGAACAAAATACAACCAGTATGATAAGTATGCATATAAATACACAGGGGTTAAACAGCAGCTACGACCAGCATAGTAATAAGACATCTCAATGCAGGGGTCAACTACAGATGAGTACAAGGAATGACCAGGAGTATTTATGAAGAGATGGAGAAGAAGAAACAAAGAAGAGGGGGATGGGACAAAATAATTTCTTTATTGATCATTTCTTAAAGCTGATAAACAGAAACGCATGAATTGCGCTTTTTGTCTTGACTGCCCTCTTGTCACATTCCATTCTTTAATTAGAAATTTGATGTTATTTAAGTACAAAGTCAAGTGACTCTATTACTTGTCTTATTATGCAACAAAACAATGCTTAATCTTTATGCTATTTTGCACTAAAGTATAATATATATAAAATACAAAAGTTTCTCTTTAGTAATCCATAAAAAGTGAATGTTTCAATCACTGTATGCTTCTCTAACATTCACAATGGTTTTTTATTTCAGCTAACTGTTTTCATTACATTATTTGTATGGGTATGTTGCTTATGCTTCAAAGTAAAAGTTGTATTTATGCAGGGGCAAACGCAGGATTTGAGGAGGGGGGTTTCCACGCCACGGTACCAGTGGGCGTGTCCAGCATGTGTAGGGGTGGGGCTACAAACACACACCGGGTCCAAACACAGATATGTAAACTGCCACGTACACAGATAAGCACAGACACACACATACACAAACACACACAGGATCAAACACAGACATGTAAGCTGTCATATACACAGACAAACACAGACTCACACACATATATATACACACACACACACACATCCTTACCTTCTTCTGATGCTGCCTCCTGCATAACTCCCATGCTGGCTGTGTGGGAGGAAGGGGCGGAGCTAAACTGCCGGCAGAAAGCTGTGCTCACACAGCAGGGGACTGACTGACTGGGAGACAATAACAAGCTACAAGCAGTAATGGCTGGTCCCGGGAGAGGGGCCACTGTAAGCATACGGCACCCCAGGTAGGACAGGGTTTTCTGGGGACTAGGAACCCCCCCTGGGTGCACCTTTGATATGCCATTTTAATTGTATGTGTGTTTTAGTACCAGTTACAATATGACACTTTTTTTTTACCATTTTAACATTTCTATATGTGTGAAAATTTTAGGTAGTTTTCAAAACATTAGACTTCAACATAAGGCTTTCTTTCCGCTGGAGCTGGTAATTTGCACACCTGACTTCCTTCTTTGAATGAAGTCATATTCTGAGGTGAAATTTAAAAATATGCAGTATAGAGTCATTTTCCACCTCATTAGGCATTTCACATAAAACCATTGCTTGCTCTCATCTCCATAACAAATATACACACAATATTTGCCCTAGCCCACCAGAGCAGGGGAGCACTGTTTGCTATCCCAGTAAAGGATCACGACTAGAGCAAAATGCAGCATTTTAAATTGCCTGTGTGATACCAACCTTTTATCTTCAAGGATATCGCATCATTAGCCAGCACGGTGGTTAGCACTGCTGCCTCACAGCGCTGGTGTAGCGATTTCAATTCTGACCAGGGCTCTATCTCTGTGGGGTTTGTATGTTCTTCCTGTATTCACGTGAGTTTCCTCCAGGTGTAGTAGTACAAAAACATACTGAATCGTCTGCACGGAGCTGCACAATATGATTGGCGCTATATAAATAAACATAATAGTGATAATATTCACACTATTCATTTTGCTTATTGTTGCAAAAACCAGAGAAAATACATTTCTGTGAACCAGCCTTGAGGCTACCACTGGTCACTGCAATGTTGTAAAGCGTGGAGCCTTATAAGGCAAGTCTGCTTTTCAAAACAATAATCCTTTTAAACAAAAACAAGATTAGTGCCGCCTGCGGCAAATGACATTATTTGCTGCAAAATGTGATCACTATCAGTTTGTAAGAATAACATCTGGTACGATAGCGTTCACTGGGTCACTATAACAAGTCATGTCGATACTATTTTTATTGTTTAACCTATTTTAAAGGATAAAACATTAGAGATGAACTTTTGCTACTACTTCACTCATCTCTAATTAAAATGTGAAGTACATATTGCTCTTTAACAAAACTCGTTGACATCCACAAACATTGTGTTGCAGTGTTTGGTTGTGTCATATATTTGCTGTGAGTTTCATTTAATAGGGTTTGGGAAATATCCAGTACAGCCATTCACATTCAATAAATGTGGATTTGTCTAATGAAAAACATCCTTCCACTATCTCTCATGTTTTAATATATCGTGTATGTCATGGACTTGTTTGGCATTTGAAAATATCAGGGAGTCACTGCCCTGCTTGTTTTTTAAAGAAAAATACCATGAGCAAGATGATGATGACCCAATGGGTAAATTCAATTGCCATTTATGTGACAGGCGGCCATGACACTACACACATCGCCGGCAGTTACGGTAGAAATTTCCACTCACTTTCCTCACACCAAGAAATGAGCGGTGATTTCTGTCAAATCTCTGCCACGAAGTGTCTTACGGACGTTCCTGAGACACTTTGCAGCTAATTGAATTCCACCCCTATGATTTAGTTCTAATTTCTGACTTTGTAAACTTTGATGCCAGTGATTGATGTTTGCTGTTTGTTAACTTCAATTGTGAAACGCCTCTGTGTATAGGCTTCTATTGTCATAGCCTTTGTAGCCACATATGTTATATTAAATAACGTGTTTCATTTTTATATGGACATTTTACCCTATACATTACTAATTGTAACTTGAGGGAATTGATCACTTACCTTAGTGTCAGAGCACCTATTCATTACTGGGTACACTCAGGGCCGGGCTACCGTTCAATGAGCTGACTAGGGCGCCAATAGTTGGCGGGGCACCTAAACACTGATTGAGAATCACTCATCCAGTGTTTGTAATGTCCCCACATGGAGTGCCGACTGATGACAGTCAGCAGCTTTTTCCATGTGATGTTTCAAGCTGCTGCTCCTCCATGTCTAAGGTAAGAAGCAGCAAGGGTAGAGGAGGAGGGCGTACGAAACTTAGGGCACCCCCAAAACTAGCACCGACCCTGGGTGCACTAGGAATGTACGAAATAAAGTGAAAGTAGTTGTAAGAACATGTAATTAATGCTGCTTGTTATCAAATATACTAATTGTATTATCATAGGTTTCTTTATTAAATTACCATTTAAACCTTTCCATAACGTTCAAAACCTAATGGAGTTTTACAAATGTCTAAGTCAAATAGAGCTTTATTTTAATGTAAAGTTATTAAAAAAAACATAATTGGAAAAAAAAACAGCTACACATCTATGGCAGTTACTATAACAATACATTGAAAGGGTTCAACGTATGCAATCAAATCTGCTAATTTTGCCTTGATGCTGTTAATATAAGAAAAAAACTCCAATCGCATGGAACACCTAAACACACATTTTTTCTGACAAGTTCATATGTGCAAGGGTCAAAAATGATCCACACTCCAGTTATATTCAAACATGCTGTCTCCCTAATAGTTTATTATAATAATAATAATAATAATAATAATAATAATAATAATGTCTAATAGTTCATAAGTATATAATATCTTGATTATAAATGTATTGGTCTTATAATAAGTATCAACTCTCACTTTAAATTGAGAGGATAAACCGCCCTGGCCAAAGTTACGACCTTCTCTTGGCCATATCTAAGGGTCACTTCTCCTTGCTCATCCTCCTGGACCTCTCCTCAGCCTTTGACACTGCTGACCACCCCCTCCTGTTGCAAACCCTTTTTTCTCTCGTCCTCTCTGGCTCTGTCCTCGAATGGTTCACCTTATACCTCGCCAGCCGCTCCTTTTCTGTATCCATTTCTGGTTCATCCTCCCCTCCCTCTGCCCTCCCTGTAAGAGTTGCTCAGGGCTCTGATCTTGACCCTCTACTTTTCTCACTGGACACTACCTCCCTGGGTGATCTCATCACTTCTTTCGCTCTCCAATATCACCTTTATGGCGATGACATTCAACTCTACATCTCTTCTCCTGATTCCCCCCCTCCCCTTCTCTTGTGTACCTGACTACCTTTCAATCTTCTCCTCTTGGATGTCTTTAAGTTTTCTCAAAATTAACATTGCCAAACCAGAGCTCATTGTCTTCCCTCCTTCTAGATATTTTTCCCATCTTAATCTCTCTATCACTGTCAGCAACATCATCATCTCATCTGTTTCCCCAACTCCGCTGCCTTGGCACCACCTTCAACTCCTCCCTCTCTTTTGCCCCTCGCATTCATTCTCTCGCCCAATCCTGTCACTTCCTACTCCACAATATAGCCCGCATCCAGCCTTTCCTATCTCAGGATGCCACCAAAACCATTATCTATGCTCTTATCTTTTCCCATCTTGATAATTGTAACCTTTTCCTCACCGACTCTTCCCCCCCTCCCTTTCCCCCTTTATGTCTATACTCAACGTGGCTGTGAGACTCATCTTTCTCTCCCACCACTCCTCTTCTGCCTCCCCTCTCTGCCTTGCCTTACACTTGCTCCCTTTCCCCTACA
This sequence comes from Mixophyes fleayi, assembly GCF_038048845.1. Classification (NCBI taxonomy): domain Eukaryota; kingdom Metazoa; phylum Chordata; class Amphibia; order Anura; family Limnodynastidae; genus Mixophyes; species Mixophyes fleayi. The sequence continues at coordinate 160,319,075 of NC_134403.1, read as the reverse complement.
GAATCCTTTTTAAACTCCTCACCCTTACCTACAAGGTCCTCTCCCACTCCACTGCCCCCTACATTTCTATCCTCCTCTTCATTCACACTACATCCCGTTACCCTGCCTTCATCCAATGACCTTTGCCTCTTCTCCACCCTCCCTTCTTCTAACTCCCTTTGTGCCTCCTGTCTGTCTGTCTGCCTTCCCTTTAGGATGTGAGCTCTTACGAGCAGGGCCCTCTTCCCTCTTGTCTCTTATTCTTCTGCTCCAACCTCACTATGCTAGCTATGTTTGGAGCGTTTGTACAAAACATTAAATAAAAAATACCAGGACTTCAGTTTTACCCTGTATGGTCCAATGTCTGTCTTCTGTACGGCGCTGCAGAAATTTTGTGGAGCCCTATAAATAAAGGAGGATGATGATGATGATCATAATGTGCAAATTTTTAATTTATAAAATGCATGTTATTTTGAGTATATTAAAAGTCCAATACACTTTTTTTTATTAATTTTTGTATTGAAATATTCCATTTTAATGGGTAAGCATGGAATGGCAGACTGGAGTTCAAAAGGACAGAGAGAATTAACTAGCTTTGTTCTTACATAAATGTTACAGTTGTTTATAGTTATTAATATGTCACTCAGGTCTAAAGCTTTTGTTTGGGTGAAGCTTGGATGAGGCGAGATGAGTGTAATAGGCTTGAAAGTAAGAAATATGTTGGCATTAAGGATCTGAGAAGATCACACAATAAAGTATGCACAGAACATAAAAATGTAAAATGAAAGTATTAAATTAATGCAGTGCATGATAGTTACCACTAGAATTTAAAGTTAGCATCTTATTATGGCAAAAATCATATCAGTTTAGTAAATATACCCCCTAGTCTGATGCATAGAGAAACCTCAATTGCTATCAAATGATTGCACAGATATTCCCATTGCAAGCCATTTATTCTAAAGGGAGATCATATATTGCTCAGTGACCACTCTCAACCAGTTTTCCAGCAATATATTGCACAAAGTAACCCTCCCTCCATTGCAGGTAATATTGCAAGAAAATCCCCCATCTGCTGGCTGTATATTGCACAGTAATTACATTCCATATATTACACAGAGATACTCCAGAAATGGTTTGGAATAGTACAAAAATCCCTCCATCACTCTGTTGTCACTAGTCAGTGAAGGCTATGCACCTTTTGAGAGGTAATGGTTATCGCTGGTAATGGATTTCTGTGGGGACAGAATAATTTGGGAAGTAAATAGAAGAGCATTGGTAGTACATAGACATGTAAAACGTTATAAGTATTAATTTTCAACTAGAAGTCTCATAGCTAGCAAATGTCCTGCACACATCAAAAGCATGAACACTATGTTTTTTAAAAGTTATTAAAACTCTATGATATATATCTGCTTCTGGGAGAACTAATCCAAAAAAATAGCTGGAATAAAAATGTTCAGATTACCCATGTAAGCTCATTCAGTGCAGCTGTCCTGTAGACACACTACAAAGTTATCTCCCAATGGTACAGGTGTCCCAGCATTTCTGCTAAAATGTATCTTTGAACTCCTAATATTGTTGAAGATGTAATCCGACTATTGGGATGCCTCTACACCTGTGGTGGGGCTGCTCTATACTCTTTCCATTTTGGGAAAAGGTGATTTCTATTTCAAGAGACATTGTTCAAAATTATATATCAAACACGCTCAGCTTCTGGATGCTAAACCTGATCACCTTAAGGATTGCTCAAGATAAGAAAACCCTATTGAAGAATCTAAACTGTGTTGCAAAAGCAATAATGCCAGCCCATTGGAGATCGGGGGGGTTTCCCCCCCTGGCCCCAAAAAAAAAAAAAACCCAGCGAGAGCACTGCTGCCCATGATGCACCCGCGCATGCGCAGCAACTTCGTTTCAGCAGCGCTGTCCTATACAGCAGCCGCGGCGCTGTCAAAGAAGCGTCCGCGGCGGTACATTTTTTTATTGTCTTTGGGGTACTTTATTTGATACTGTTTTATGTTATTGCCATAGCTTTTTTTTTCCAGTTTTTTTAAATATGTCTTAAGTTTTTTTTTATATACCAATGAACTCCAAATTCTATTATATTAATATTGATATCCTACTACTTGTCGAATTGTTTTAATATCTGTATTTCTGGTTCTTTCAATAAAAACTATGGATTACAACATGTCAATATGGAATAAACAATTCTTTCCTTTGCTCTTTGAGTTTTTGGACCCATTTCTAATGATGCTATGTCACAGAATCTTAGAAGTACTCCATTACACTTTACTATTTATCAAAGCTGATGTGGGTTTAGTTTACATGCACGGAAAAAAACTACGCAAATGGTAAATTGTGAATAGACTCTTCAATATTTATTCATTAAAAGTTTTTCTAAGGCATGCCATGAGCATAACATTTTTAATAATAAAGAATGTTGCAAGTTAAAGGAGTAACAATGTGTTATATAAGCCTTGTAAATCTTTTATTTGTATCTAAGATTGGGATAAATAAGAGCCATATCTCTGGTAAGGGATATGGTTTCTCCCTATCCAGCAAACTCTCCCTGCAGGTGAAAGCATACCCACATATTGCCAGATGATCTCTTTTACCTGGTCTCTGTTGCGAAAATATGGGAAGCTAATTTAACAATGCCAACAGTGTGGTGTGGTACATGGCCTCCCACGCTGCCCTCCATCAGCCTTATCCAACTCAGATTGCAGTAACGGGAGTAAACAATAGCTTTATTTTTCTCAATGAGGAACATTATATATATATATATATATATATATATATATATATATATATATTTTTTTTTTTATTTTTATTTTTTTTATTATTATTATCATTTATTTGTTAGGCGCCACAAGGTATCCGCAGCGCCGCACACAGTACTAACAGTAGACTATACAGGGTGAAACCATACAGAACAATGAACAAAAAGTACCAATACTTCAGAAACTCCGGCCAGTCATATGTAGTAAAGACGGAGCGGAAGAACAGGTATGGAGACAGGAGGTGAGGGGGCCCTGCTCATACAAGCTTACATCCTAAGGGAGGGTAAACAGACCGGGTACAAGAGGAGCCAGTTGAGGCTATATATATATATATATATATATATATATATATATATATATATATATATATATATATTTATTTTTTTTAAACTTCTTAAATGGGCTTCCAGTAACACTGTGCGTGCGTGAACTGGCAAAGAGAACTCTTACTGTCGGAAGCCAGTATCGCTGGGCAGTTGAGTATCACAGCTGCTCTGGCTATATGGCATTAGAAGGTTTTCTATGGCTGATGTAAAATATGAGAGAGATGGAAATGCAGACTGTCTTGTATTACATTTGGCAGTTTTGTATGTGTGAAACATTTGATTACATCGCTCGGGAATGTGCCTAAAAATGTACTTCTCTGCCAAAATGCAATATGGAGGCACAAAACAGGTCCCATTAGTCACACTATCACTCCGCCAAACTCTTCCCCTCTGCTTGTGAAAATTTTTGCTTTTCGGCAAACACCATTATCTTGCTCTATATAGCCAAGCTCCTTGGCAGACATCTACAGGCACTGGCGCAAATTAAGTAGGATGGCGGGCCTAAAGCTGCTTTTCAATGTATAGTCAAGATTTTACATTTTGTCAATTACCCCCACTGAATTCAGTATTTATAGTTTTTGGTCCTAGAAACGTAGATCATTTTATAGTACCGTTCAGGAAAATGTTATCAGTTTGTGCTGTTCTTGTAAGTGTTGGAAAAAAAAGTCACATTTGGCACTATTACTATCTCTCTAATAAGAACCATGTGTTTTTCCAGCTCTTGTACTGTAGTATCACGCTGCAGAAAAGAGGAATGTAAAGTCAGGTTGCAGACTGTATTTGTTTGTGTTCATTTGAGGTACCAAGACAACTCTTATTTCATAAAGCTGTAATGTTCACAGGCCAGAGCTATCATCCATGAACCCTGATTCCAAATCCTAATAGCCAATTTATATTAATCTATTATATCTAAACCACAAATATGTAATGTGAAAAAATGCTGAGAAATCTCTTAATAGAACCTAAAGCTACATTAGTCACAGATTTGCCCTAATGGAATTTTTTTTCTTCATTTAATGTTTCCTACTCTTACTTTGTCCATGTCACCTGGAACTGCATCTTTGGTCTAAATAAAGCAAGTATCCAAATATTGTAGCAATGCCTGTCTTTGGAGTTGCCATCTGAAATATTGGTGTACCCTACTACCTAATAAGCAAGTTCCACTAATATGTCACCCCTAGTCAAGTTGATTAGTGTGAGGCAGGAGCGCCCAATCTGTATGACAAGCCCTGGTGGATAGTGTATATCAGAATTTCCAATCTGCATGGCAGTATCTCCATTCTGGTGGCTGGTGTAGGGCAGGATCTCCATTCTGGTGGCTGGTGTAGGGCAGGATCTCCATTCTGGTGGCTGGTGTAGGGCAGGATCTCCATTCTGGTGGCTGGTGTATGGCAGGATCTCCATTCTGGTGGCTGGTGTATGGCAGGATTTCCATTCTGGTGGCTGGTGTATGGCAGGATCTCCATTCTGGTGGCTGGTGTATGGCAGGATCTCCATTCTGGTGGCTGGTGTATGGCAGGATCTCCATTCTGCTGGCTGGTTTATGGCAGGATCTCCATTCTGGTGGCTGGTGTATGGCAGGATCTCCATTCTGGTGTATGGCGGGTTCTCCATTCTGGTGTATGGCAGGTTCTCCATTCTGGTGTATGGCAGGATCTCCATTCTGGTGTATGGCGGGTTCTCCATTCTGGTGTATGGCAGGTTCTCCATTCTGGTGTATGGCAGGTTCTCCATTCTGGTGTATGGCGGGTTCTCCATTCTGGTGTATGGCGGGTTCTCCATCCTGGTGTATGGCGGGTTCTCCATCCCGGTGTATGGCGGGTTCTCCATCCCGGTGTATGGCGGGTTCTCCATCCCGGTGTATGACGGGTTCTCCATTCCGGTGTATGGCGGGTTCTCCATTCCGGTGTATGGCAGTGTCGAAGTCAGCAAATTGGATAGAGTCATTTCAATTAATATCGAGCAAACTTGATTGTCTTTGTCTGAAATTATGCATAGAGCACGCTACGGCGTAAAAGGGCGTATCCAGCCGCAACACGTGGCAATAAACAGTTTCTACACTTTTACACACATTCGCACAAACATAAACATTTGTAAATAGTACACATTAATTGTAGTTACAACACAGTCATTTATGTCGAAATATAGTAGAATTCATGTTTAATAAAGGAGGTATATGCATACTAGTGAAACCTACGGTTCAGGTTAAGGGAAATATGTCATGTCTGATATCATATTAATCCCCTTTACATCAGCAGCTGTCTGGTGCATTCGGCGAAGAGATCGCACATTGCATACTCTAGTTATTGATGTTAGGGAATAAACCTTTAATATGATATTGACTGTGAAATGCTAATGGACTGATTGTAATTGGAGTTTTGGCGGGAAGAACAGAGCTCATCCCCTGGAGAGATGACCCCCACCTTTGGATTCCTTAGATTGAATCAGCCTATGATGTGCAACTCCCTGGACCCTCCTGAAGCTTGGACCAATAGAAGCAAGCTATACCATCTGCATTGTTTCACTGTATCTCTGTTTGCATATAAGCAGTAGCTCTCATGTAGTGTTCAGTCACCTTGACCACAGACTTCAGACCTGAATGACTGTACACTGGATCCAGAGCGCCTGCGATAAGTAACAGCTATACTTATCATTATTTCGCTTTAATTATTCTGCTACTTTTTGAGAATAAATATTTGTGCATTGGAAACACAAATCGAGATTCGACAATCATTATTGGATAGCGACAAAACGCTCTTAACAGCAGGTTCTCCATTCCGGTGTATGGCAGGTTCTCCATTCTGGTGTATGGCAGGTTCTCCATTCTGGTGTATGGCAGGTTCTCCATTCTGGTGTATGGCAGGTTCTCCATTCCGGTGTATGGCAGGTTCTCCATTCTGGTGGCTGGTGTATGACAGCTTCTCCTTTCCGGTGGCTGGTGTATGACAGCTTCTCCATTCCGGTGGCTGGTGTATGGCAGGATCTCCATTCTGGTGGCTGGTGTATGGCAGGATCTCCATTCTGGTGGCTGGTGTATGGCAGGATCTCCATTCTGGTGGCTGGTGTATGGCAGGATCTCCATTCTGGTGGCTGGAGGGTTCTCCATTCTGGTGTATGGCGGGTTCTCCATTCTGGTGTATGGCGGGTTCTCCATTCTGGTGTATGGCGGGTTCTCCATTCTGGTGTATGGCGGGTTCTCCATTCTGGTGTATGGCGGGTTCTCCATTCTGGTGTATGGAGGGTTCTCCATTCTGGTGTATGGCGGGTTCTCCATTCTGGTGTATGGAGGGTTCTCCATTCTGGTGTATGGCGGGTTCTCCATTCTGGTGTATGGCGGGTTCTCCATTCTGGTGTATGGCGGGTTCTCCATTCTGGTGTATGGCGGGTTCTCCATTCTGGTGTATGGCGGGTTCTCCATTCTGGTGTATGGCAGGTTCTCCATTCCGGTGTATGGCAGGTTCTCCATTCCGGTGTATGGCAGGTTCTCCATTCTGGTGGCTGGTGTATGGCAGCTTCAACATTCCGGTGGCTGGTGTATGGCAGCTTCTCCATTCCGGTGGCTGGTGTATGGCAGCTTCTCCATTCCGGTGGCTGGTGTATGGCAGCTTCTCCATTCCGGTGGCTGGTGTATGGCAGCTTCTCCATTCCGGTGTATGGCAGCTTCTCCATTCCGGTGGCTGGTGTATGGCAATTTTGTTTGTGAGATTGTGTTTTAATTGCACTTTTGAAATGACACAGCCTATTTGCTGCATATAATATAAATTATTCTCCCAAATGACCATGTAGAAATGGAACAAATGTCCTTCATTATGAGTAACAATTATCTGGACCATTACAATCTGTTCATTCATAGACCTCTGTTCCTTTTTTTGATGGCTAGCAACCTGCAAAAAGAAATCTGTATGCATCCTCCATTATGATAGCGGAAAAGCTTTACAACTAAACTACTTACCTACTTCCTCATTAAAATAATTTTCCCAAATTGTGAGAACTGCTTTAAAAATATTTACTTGTTTGAACATTAAATTCCAGCAGCTGCTTTCTAAGAATTTTTATTGCACATATCATTGGCTGACATCAAAGTTCAACATGCACAACAACGTGCACAAAACAGTTCCCATGAATAGTATAAGATGAAACCCATCAGTTCTGACCTGGTGCAAAAATTCAAGTCCTATTATAGGCTGAAAACAACCATGCATCGTCCGCTTAGCTCCTCCCATGGTCTATGCTCTTCTGCAAATGTTACCATCTTGCTCCACAATCACATGTGCTTCGGCAGACGTCTTGGTGATTTGTGGTAATTTAGTCTTTTTATGGATCGAAAGCTGATTTGCATTGTGTGGAAGAGATTTAGTTTTGTAGGTAAGTCATGTATGCCCAGACTTGGTGCAGCATAATGTGAGGCGTGGCTGGCTGACCATTTATTATTGATTTTCTATGAATATTTACCTCTGATGAGATGAAATAGTAGACTTGTTTGGTTGCATATGCTTGCTTAAAATCGCCTAATTGACTGCTTTTCCTACCTTGCTTCTAAGAGGCAAAGTAGGAAAAGATGTGAGTGGTATTTGATGCTATTTGCATCAAGTAAACACCCAGTGGTCCAGGCGGGATTATGTAATTCACAGACCCTGCAACTTGGTCTTTACGGAGGTGGACATTGCTCAATGATTCAATTCTCGTCATGTCCTAGCCCACCTTTTGGCAGGTAAGCATGTTCTGTGAGAATTGCCTGCTCTCAAGAATCTGGGAAGTTTTCCACTAATTCGGGAGTCTCATAGACAATCCAAGAGATTAAACAACTATAAAAAAGACCATAGTACTTATCAACTAATAGTAGAATATTATAATTTCTTTTATATAGATGGGTAGTGTTGGAGATAGGAATCATGGAGCTCTATAGGATGAGGGAGAAGTGGCACAGCCAATCTGGCCAGGATGAGAGAAATGTTATTTAAATGCAAGCCTAGCTAGGAATACTTTCTAAAACAGAGCTTTAGACTTATTTTTTTTGTTATTACTTCTTCAGATCCCTCTCCAGCAGTCTTCCTGTACTCCCTCCATTAAGTAATGAAAAATGGCTCTGTGCATGCTTGATCGAGGGACGCGCATGCGTAGTAAAGACTGCTGGTCAGAACCAGGAGTTGTCAGGGAAGGTGAGTCATCTCTGGGACAGGCTCTTACCACTGTTTTTTTGTTGTTGTTTTTTTAAATAAATGGACACAAAATATAATTCCTTATCATTGTGATAAGGGATGATACTTAAGGGGGGAAATGCAGCCATTAGTAAATAGGTCCCCAATTCTGAAAATCAAATCACTCATTGTTTTTCTTTTGTTTTTCTTGTGCTTCATGATGTCAAATTTTTAGACCTATAAATACGAAAAATATTTTGAAATAACTTCATCTACCATCACTGAAGGTTTAGGTAACTTTCTCTCCTCTGATTATAAAGTCCGAATCAATGCTGCATCTCTGTAGGAATATACAATAATCTCAAAATAAAGGACTAACTGACCACATTATATTTTTGGTAAACATGTGGTTTAAAGTAACAATAGGTGTGTAATACTTGGCGCCAAAGTGGGTGATTTCCAGCCATTAGTGTGTTTTTATTTCTCAGCTGAGAAAACATGAAATGGTTGTGGGGGAAAAAAGGCAAACGTTAAATACATGTAATCACTTAATGCAGTATTTTTAGAATAAAACTCAGTTTAATACACAGAGATATTACTGTTATGTAAATGGAAAGTAAAAGAAGTCTTAAGCTACATCTGCCAAAATCTATAAAAATGAAGGACGAACACAAAGGCTTTTATTTTGCATTAGTTAAGTCAATTGAGCCCTATTGAATTTAGATCACTTGAAACAGAGTATCATATTTTATTACAGTAAAACATGCCTCATTTGTCTGGAATACCTTAAACTCCTTATCGTAGATTTCAGGAATGCAAGCCAAAAAAAAAACGTAGGTAACTACATATATAACAAATGTACCTTTTCCTCTTTCCACTAGGAATGAAAAGCTTCCTTGAGCTTTTATCAGTGGCTGTTAAATTCTATAATCTTTGATTATATGGACATCTTGTAACTGCTATCTAAAACCAATCAGTCACACCAGGCTGGAAGCTGTGTTATAACAATTTATGGAGGATCATTACTAGATTAGAGAAAGTGATCCTGTAAATGCGATGAGGGATTGATCATTAATCTCAGCATTGTACAGTGATTTTACATGAACTGAAATTAGTCATTTCATCTTTCTCCGTGGTGAAACGGATAGCAATTTATTATTAAGCTGAGTGACTTTTACAAGGATTCTAAAGACTTTTGGCCTGATCTGTGTTGGTTGAATGCTTTTTTTTTTTTTTCTTTCCTTTTACTTTACAGTACTTCAGTTAACCTGATTTGCTTGCTGTGTGTTGTTTTCAGTGTATACTAATCTAGCTTACAATGGACAAGTTACAGTGAAGTTGAAACGTTGCGCAAGTAATGGTGGAAGTAGACTGGTATGCGGTGATATGCCGTACTGCCAATTCTCTTACTGCCTTAATCCCGAACCTATCAAATTTTATTTGCTTACATTTTCCATACCGCCTCTTCTGAATTTCCAATCCAGTCACTGAGCGCAGGTGTATATCTATCACTGCTTCTGCATTTTTAATCTTGAAATAGAGTTCCCTCCCCTGTCTATCAGAGCTAAGGTTGTCAGGTCAGCCATTTCTTCTCCCAGCAACAATGGTCGTATTGGGGGGTCTATAAGGGGGTATGCCATACCACCACTTCTCCTATTGCCTTCACTGTAAAACTCCATTCACTTACATTCACATTACGTGTTTCATTCTGTCACTTCTAAATTTCCATATCGCCACTTCTGCATTTCCACTTCAACCACTGGCCAGCAGTATAATATCATTCAACAGTCTTTGTAAAGCTGCACAAAGTTTTATTTGAAGATTTGATTTTCAAATGAAAAGCAAAAAAACTAGCCGATTCCCACATACAGTCTTGCACTTTCAGCTCCACTTAAAAATGAAATAATAATTGAAGAAATATATTCAATACAATATCTAGTTCTTGGCTCTGTTTTAGGGGTGCACCTAGTAGAGACCACCCTTTGGAAATGTCTGCACTACATCACATTAAACACACAAAACTAAAATGAATATAAAGAAGGATACTATTTCTATGTAAGATAAAGATGAGAGCACTAATTAGTAAACATACCAGATGCAAATCTTATGCTCCTATAGAGCCCCACAGAAGAGTCATGAAACAGTGCTCCATTATGTAGAGCAGCCTATCCATTTACAGTGATGGAAATCTTTGGCTTCAGTACCTGCTCGGGAGTCAAAACCAGACTGTTGTCTGTCTGTATTATTTGTATTTGGTCATGTGCCAGTAACTCATATATATGACATTATGAAAAGCTGAGATTGTTGACTAGCACTGGCCTTTGCATATGTTAGAATTCATGAGTAAGGAAATCCAGTTAAAGTTCTGCTTCCTTAGGATTGATAGGCAGGGGCTGTTCAGAGAGGATACATCCGAGCTATTGAACCATAGGTAAGTATGATTTGGTTTTTATCAATAGCTTTGTAAGTATGCCAGTAGTCCATACCCTAATCCCATTCCAAGCCCTAACAGTCAATCAATCAGTACATCCCCTGGAACATCCCAGCCACTGTTCCAAGTAAGAAATGTCTACTAATTAGTGAAAATATACAGAAATGTAAGTACAGTATCTTACTGAGAGAGCAAGCTTTCTAACTGTCATGTTACTCCTTTTCTTTTTTTCTTCCCAGTCCGCTGAAAACTGAGACCCCAAGTGGGCTCCGAGAATCAATAGAGTCTATTGCTCTTGTTTAAATAAAAATAAACAATTAATCAAAGTATCTTCCATGTCTTCGTCTGAGTGCTCAACATTTTTTTCATTAAAATACACTTATTACCCCAAACATATAACAAATGCCTTTGAGATTACAGAGGCAATGTCCAAAAATTGTTTTTTGTTCTTATTGTGCTGCAGGCACTGTACATTTGAAATAAAATGTTTATTTGTGCATTCCCACATCAGAGAACTAATCTATGAGGCAATAGTACCCCATGCACTTTTAGTGTGGAATTCCGAAGACAGAAGGTCATATGCTTTTCCCACTCTAGAACAGAGAATAAACTATGACATTGAAGTTCATGGGTTAGCAGCATTGCTGATTTTGATGCTCTGCTTTACTACAATTGTCAAGAACAATCAATCAGCTGTTCAGACAGCTGCATTCCTGCCCTGCCTCCCTCTGACAGTGGACGGAAGGAGGCCAAGAAATAACCAAGATGGGTTAAAACCATTTCTGTTCTCTGTAAGAAGCTCCTAAAATTAAAAAGCTCTCATTTTGTAAATATTTTTTAGTAGGTAGTATCATCAATTAGAAAACTCCCACCATTCTTGTGCAGAAAAACTTATACATGATCATGATATCTATTTGTTGGACATACTATTATATTGTTGTGGCAATATGCGCATATGTGACCGGGCTAGTGTGACAGCATGGTGTTAGTCCTTGATGGATAGGGAGAAGCCCCATCTCTGGCAAAAACACCCATTTTACCAGAGATGGGGCTTTTCTCCCTATCATAAATAGACCCCTAGATTATGTCCAATGTGATTAGATGCACTTACCCAGCAACAAAGTATCCCTGTGCATTGTTCCTAAATATTGGCAAGTATGAACATGCACAAGACTATTTTGTACTTTGTTTACAAACTGACACTTCTGGGAGTCCATGATAGTTTAGATTATTAAAATACACAGAAAAAGTGGATTATAGAATCATACATAGCATACAAGTCTGATTGCATGAAAGAAGTATTACAATTTTGCAAAACGATATACAATCCAGTGATCAATTTATGCTATGCAGATATTTATTACACGATTATCTGTTTCTTGCATGACGCCAATAAAATTTTTAAATACTTTGACAGCCTGTCCAAAAGATGAGCTATTTATTCAGGGGATCTGTGGAAGTACTATTTGGGGCTGATGTGCATAACTACTACTGTAGATAGAGTAAATGTAGCAGTGGATTATGGGAGGTATATCCTTTACAGACACTGTGGGAATAATATATAGCAAAGTGCATACATAGCAACATTTCCAATAGGAATATTGGGAATGTTGGCAGTTCAAAGTTGCATGTCTTAAGTTGCTCTACTGTGTCTAATTTTGCCTTAAGTGCAGAATTATTTTCATGCCTCCAGTGTGCATCAAGTTGCCCATTAGTCCAGAACTGCTTATGTTTTAAATGATGTACAGTCCCTGCACTTAAGGGTGCAAATATGTATTGTTGGGTCAAAGCACAACAAAGTCTACTTTCACATTTGGATTTCCTCCTCATTAAAATGAATTAATATGTATTATGAAGTGGGAATGCAAACAGACAATGGGGCTGCCTTTGTTAGTTTGTCCTTAGCTGTTGCCATAGAGGAACTTAGCAGCAGTTCAGTGGTGTTATGAGCAAGGTCTTTTGCATTGTGTAAAAGCTGTGTGCAGTGTAAAAGCTGTATGTTAGTGTGTAGTGTAAAATCAGTATGTTACTGTGATCTGTAAAGAACATCTTCAAGTTTTTCCATTCGTCACTCCATTTAGCACGTTAAGATTTTGGGGCAAAAATATAAAATCACATTTTTTGTTTTCCCTCTGTGTTTGGTAGAATACAGAACAGATGCCCTAAAGAATTTTTCAACCTACCTACAATCTAAGGGGTATATTTACTAAACTGCAGGTTTGAAAAAGTGGAGATGTTGCCTATAGCAACCAATCAGATTCTAGCTGTCATTTTCTAGATCTACTAAATAAATGATAACTAGAATCTGTGTATATGTGTATATATATATATATATATATATATATATATATATATATATCCCTAAATGTCACACATTCTCTACTATAAAATAGTGTTTTCTTGTAGCGAAAGTAGAATAGCTTGGAGCAACTATGAAACAGTAATGGTAACAACATTTAAATATATTGCTTCAATGGAAGTCCTAAAGCTTTCTTTGATGCAAATGTGATTGATTAAAACATAAGTTGATCTTTACAAACTGTCTTTTCTTCCACAGTAAAGAAACTAAACATGAAGGTTCACATTAACATCACTGGTGATACATTGGTCATGAAATTTCACCGTCCTTATCAAAGTATCAAGCTGGAAGGTTTTATTCTGGGATATGGCAGCAACTACTTCACAAATCAGTATATCCAATGGCCAGACAATGGGAAGTCATACATAACAGATGTCGGTAAGTGTTTTGCTTTGATGTTTGAGAATTGAAATTATTTTAAGCTTCCAAATCCATAAATGCTAGATACTAAAGGAGTTACTAAAAATAATAAAAGATACCTCATTACTGAGCAGTTGCAGACCTGCCCCATCTTTCTAGGTTCTTGGTGTTTCCTTGCTTCAATAAACCATTTTAATGTGTTTTGCTTCACCTATCTTCCCTAGACCATAGATTGTCTCTTGTCCTTACCGTAGGTTTTTAACATTTCGTCAGTGGTCTATTTGAGTTTATAAAATAAGTGTGTTTTATAAGAGAAATAGGAATTTTAATTTACTTCATTTTGCCGTATGTTTGGGAATGCTGGCAAGAGGGCAAATTTTTTCCAGGTTACTGAATGTGTGACCCCAGCACTAAGACCCAGAGAAAACACAACATGAACATTTGTTTAGCAATATAAGGCTGTTATGAGCTGAGGAGAAGTGTGTGGGGAGAGTGTGACAGCCAGTGACCCAGGATGGATGGGAGGAGGTGCTGGCATCACCTGGTAAATTTTGGAGCACGTTTGTGTCCTGCTGCCACATGGGGCAAAAGAATGTCATTTGAGAGTATATTAGTGAAATGGGACAGATTTGAGGGAGAAATTACCTCAATGCATGGCTGCGAATACAGAGGGAGAAGTCCCCATAATAATAAAGAAGAGCTCCTGAGGGAAAATAAAAGGGTGGACCCCAATAAATAAGGGGGGGGGGTCCCTGCCAAAGCAGTGTGGAGCCAGTTAGAGTCCACATGTTTATAGAGTGGAGAGCATGTAAAGAGACCATATGGAGAGAGTGCTGCAAGACACAATGCAGCAGTATATAATTTGACCCAGAGGGGCAGAGAGAACACCAGAGGGGGTGTAATAGCCCAAAGGCTGAGGGAAGTGGCTGCAATAGGCCAGTAATGAAAGTGTCAGATCCACCAAGCAAGACTGAGTGCTCCGGACGAGGAGGATGTCGGATCCTGCACAAACTCGAGTGAGTGCAAGAATCCCAAGAGGGGCATAAAGAAAACAGCAAGTGTGTGTTATCAGGGTCGTCTTAACAGCATTATAGACCCCAGGCAAAGCAGTGCATTGGGGCCCTACCTAAAATCGAAACAAAGCCACTGTCGCATCATAGCCATCAAACTTCATTGTGTTCTGTTCCATTTCTTTCATTATTTATGTTTAGTAGATAAATAGGGGAAGGCAACTGACTTGGACTATTAAAAATATTTATTAGAACTTTATTACAGCTTTACGGCTTCAAAAAATTATGTGTTGATTTTGTGTTGCTTATGTACAATTAGTATGTGTAGGTTGTTTTCATCAAGGTCAAGATATGTATTTGCAACAGCAAGATCACATGTACAGATAACAGCTGATACTAAGGTGGTTAGTCCACCTAAACGTTTTAATAAAAAGGTTTTGAAGGTTCTGAATAAATTTCCTGGAGTAATATACTGAAAAGTTGCCAAGCCTATGTGGCCCCTATGCTCCTGGGCCCCCCCGGGCAACTGCCCAGCATGCCCATGCGTTAAGACGGCTCTGTGTATTATAGACAAAGGGATATGGCCCCCGCAGAGGAGGGGTGTTTAACTGTGCTGGAGTGAGAAAGGCGATAAATATGTACATATTTATTTTAGTGTTATTTACAACTCCAGTATCTTGCTGGAGTGAAGAGGAGTGTAAATAGTTTATTTTTATAGAGATGCTGTGACACCCTATTATTGAGACATTTGTTTGCAATGCACGCAATGTCACAACACCTTAAATAGACCCTGCTGAAAACCTGCATGTGCGTGCACCCTCTGGTCATTTATACACACCAGAGAGCTAACCAGGGCTTGAAAGTGCAAGTGAGGAACTGCATTACCCACCTATGCACCTCACATACACCGTGACGGAAGGTTTCATGACAATGCAGGTTAATGGCAGCTCAATGCTGCATGTGGCCTTTTTGAGTGTGTTAAGAAAAATTTGTGATGCGGCAGCTGTACTTGTATACTGAGGGCATAGGAGCTCTAGTGTATACTAGTCCCATATGATGGAACGTTACTGCATAGAATTCAAATATTTAAAATGTGTGAAGCTAGTAGGGAAATTACATGGTAATTGTGATGAGTCATCACACTAGAGACGAGGTTGTTTAGAAGATCTACTGAATACCACCTCGGTTCAGATGCTGGACCAGTGAGCCAAAATGTCATTGCTATTGCCATCTCTGTTTCTCCTTTGGTGATCTACACTTTGCTCTTTGTGAAAGCAGCTGCCGCTGAACTGCATGGGAAACATCTGTCTTGGCACGGTTTCCAGGAGCGAGAATGGTGGTACAGACTACCACCAGGTACACTGATGCTTAAAGTGGATAGCTACAACAAGTACCTATGCAGCACTAAAGCAAAAGCCGTTTTTTGAAGGAGAAGAGGAAAGGGGCTCAGTTGAGATAAATAGTGACAGTTAGAATTGACATCAGGTGACTGTTTTAGGATTTCTACAGTGACTGGTTTAATGTTTTTCTGCTTTAATAAAGTGAATTATAATCAAGTGAATTAACTTCATACACCTAAAATTAAGGCAAAAATGGGTTTTAAAAAAGAAAATTATTAATTTGCAGCTGAGATCAATATGTTAAGCTAAACACAAAGTTTTGCATACAATATACATTTTACTTATCTGGAGTATGGTATTTCCCCATTGCGATTCCCCTTATGTATCCAGTGTTCCTGCTGCTATTTGCTCTGCTAATATATATTTATTGCATATGGGCAAGTTAAAACTAGCTTGCATCTGTAATAATTGATAGATGGTGAAATGACCAGCATTTTTAGTAGATAAGCATGACAAAATCTGTAAGACAAGACATTACATCTAAGTTGCAGGTTAAATACCTATTTACCTTTGACCCTGCTGTCCCTGTAGACCTCTGCCCTGGTCAGCCAAGCAAGATCTGTGATCTCTGTTCTTCTTATATTTATTTATCTGACCTTTTTTACTATGTTCCTATTTTCTGTGATCTTTCACTACATCTGTGTTGCAAATCATTGACATAGGAATTCATTTTTCTTCACAAGTCTGCAAACATCATTTCTTTCTGAAGCAACTGTGTAAGACTCTTTTAGAACTTTAAAAAATTTGCAATTTTTAAGTATAGTCAAAGGCTGTATATAGGCCATATATAGACTGGTTGAATGAGGTCAGAAAATTGGAGTGAGGAATCTTATCAGAACTGTGCCTACAGGTACATCCATTGATCTAATGTCCATTGATCTTTACAAGCTTTCTGCCTAGATAATGAACTACTGACCTCAATACAATTTCCTGAAGCTACAATCAAATCACTTCTCAGCATCTGAGCTAGTAACCATTAGTTTAAGGAAGATATGGATAATTGGGCTTTATTTCATGAACATATTGTGTGTGGTGGTGTATTTAAAGCAGATAATAAAGTAATGCATATTTATCAAAGAAAAAGTATATTTTGTATGATAACTTCCAATTTTTTAAAATATTTATGACGTATAGTATTATTAATAATATTATGTCAAGGTGGAAAATGTATACTTAGATCTATATGGGAGAATAAATTGTGTGGTCAGTATCCAGAGCCACATTAAATGCTAACACCTGGACTATAGTAAAACAACAGGATAATGGACATAGCTATACTGGAAAAGAATGCCAATTATTTCCATTCAAAACCATGTACACGTATTTTGATTTATGGATTTGTAGGATGGGAATTCTAGCTGCCTTGTTCTCTACAGTCACCTGCAAGCTATTAAATGACTGATGATGAGCTTAGCAAATGGCAAGTAAAGTTGTACTGCACGAAAAAATTTCATATGATGAAAATCATAAAGAGGATAACGTTTCAATCTCGACTCTTTAAAGCTGCAAGATCATATGCTGCATAGTTTCTGTGCCTAAAAAGCGCCATATTTAATATTTAAAGTCTTGATTACACAGAATATTATTTTAAAATTCCCTTCAAACATGTTCACAACTAATAAACCAAATGTTTAGTTAACAGGAGTTTATAGAAATCTGGCCAGATCTCTATAAAATACTATTAACGAACCTGTTTTGTACAGTAGTCAATGGAGTGGGACCCTGTGCAAGAGGGAAGCCAGGACAAGGGGCAGAGCCATCACTTTGGGTACATTGGGCCCAAAGCTCAAGAGAATGGCACAACTCATGGGCACATGTGCGCTGCACACCCTGCACCCATGGTACATATGCCAGAGCATTGTTAGGTTTTAAAGGGTCTGTCTACATTGAGCAGAATTGATTAAACTAAAACTATCACTCCCCATTCCTTGTATAAGGTGCTGTTTGTCAACAGTATGTTTTTTGGACAAAATCAATTATATAAACAAAACATTGTGGCAGGTACCGCAATTAATTGTGTACACTCTCGTAAATAAGGGTGTTAATTGGGTCTACAGAATTTGGAAGTGGGACACAAAGTCAATTGTGTAGCACAAAATTGCTTTTGGTGATAACCCACAAGTTTTGTCCCCAAGGTGCCAGATGTATTAAACTGCGATTTTTACTCTGATCTTAAAAACCGCTGGTCATCTCTGGCAATTTGCTGCGATGTCAGACACTCCCGTGTTTAGCTAACTCTTCTGTGTGTCCTAGCTGCAAGATTAGTAAACACATCACTGTTACACTGTCTGTCTATAGAGTCGGAGGTGCGGCAGCTGTCAAAAGTTTAAAAATGGATAAAAGTTATAATAATAAAAAAATAATAAAAAAAAAGCGTCGGGTCCCCCCGCCAGACCACTATTAACCCTAGTGCTGCCAGACTACTGCTGGTTGCGGGAAAATCGGAGAAAAATTTGCGTGGGATCCCCCCAGATTTTCATGCAACCAGCACTAGGCAAACCAGCCCGGGGTGGGTGGCACCATAGCAGGGGGACACGCGGCAGGGGTCCCCCTGCCATAATGACACACCAACCACAGGCTGTTCAGCGCTGGGCTGGATTCCCTAGGGAATTAGGGTCCGCCGAAAAAAAACGAGCGGGCCCCCCCTCTAGGGACACCCAACGCAGTGCTGAAAGAACTAGGGCTCTTCCTACCCCTGTGAGTAGTAGGATAATAATGACAATTTTTTTAAAAAAAAACAGACGCCATTTTGTTTTGTGGAACTACAAGTCCCAGCCATGCCAGGGTGCCATAAACAGTCTGCATGTTTCAGGACTGCATGTTAAATTAATTTCTTACACTCTACTATTGTTTTGTATATATGCTTAAAAATTCAGGAGGCCTATGAAAAAATACATTAGGATCCAATGTGGTAAATATAACCTGATTGCAGACCTCTCAACCGTCCTGATTTAGGCGCGACTGTCCCACCATCCTGATCGAGATAAAGTTGTCCTGATAGTTGGTAGGTATTCTGTTCACGGCTGCTCTACATGGCACAGCAGCAGTGAACGTGTTCTGTGCTCACTAGTGCGCATGGCAATTAATGGGTTTGATGGGAAAGAGTGGACAGACCGAGGCAACATAGCTCTTCCAAGCGCTAGGCACACCCCGGGGAATATTACCATGCCCCCATCCCAATGCTGCCTATCCAAATATCGGGAGGTATGTGATTGAGATGGTAATGCTCCATGGTCGATCAAGACGGTATCATGCATGATGTACTGAGAGTCACAGGCTCCGCTGCAGGTTTCCTTCATTCAGGTAGTATGCATGATGTACTGAGAGTCACAGGCTTCACTGCAGGTTTCCTTCATTCAGGTAGCATGCATGATGTACTGAGAGTCACAGGCTCCGCTGCAGGTTTCCTTCATTCAGGTAGCATGCATGAAGTACTGAGAGTCACAGGCTCCACTGCAGGTTTCCTTCATTCAGGTATCATGCATGATGTACTGAGAGTCACAGGCTTCACTGCAGGTTTCCTTCATTCAGGTAGCATGCATGATGTACTGAGAGTCACAGGCTCCACTGCAGGTTTCCTTCATTCAGGTATCATGCATGATGTACTGAGAGTCACAGGCTTCGCTGCAGGTTTCCTTCATTCAGGTATCATGCATGATGTACTGAGAGTCACAGGCTCCGCTGCAGGTTTCCTTCATTCAGGTATCATGCATGATGTACTGAGAGTCACAGGCTTCGCTGCAGGTTTCCTTCATTCAGGTATCATGCATGATGTACTGAGAGTCACAGGCTCCGCTGCAGGTTTCCTTCATTCAGGTATCATGCATGATGTACTGAGAGTCACAGGCTTCGCTGCAGGTTTCCTTCATTCAGGTATCATGCATGATGTACTGAGAGTCACAGGCTCCACTGCAGGTTTCCTTCATTCAGGTAGCATGCATGATGTACTGAGAGTCACAGGCTTCACTGCAGGTTTCCTTCATTCAGGTAGCATGCATGATGTACTGAGAGTCACAGGCTCCACTGCAGGTTTCCTTCATTCAGGTATCATGCATGATGTACTGAGAGTCACAGGCTTCACTGCAGGTTTCCTTCATTCAGGTAGCATGCATGATGTACTGAGAGTCACAGGCTTTGCTGCAGGTTTCCTTCATTCAGGTAGCATGCAATGATGTACTGAGAGTCACAGGCTCCGCTGCAGGTTTCCTTCATTCAGGTAGCATGCATGAAGTACTGAGAGTCACAGGCTCCACTGCAGGTTTCCTTCATTCAGGTATCATGCATGAAGTACTGAGAGTCACAGGCTTCGCTGCAGGTTTCCTTCATTCAGGTAGCATGCATGATGTACTGAGAGTCACAGGCTTTGCTGCAGGTTTCCTTCATTCAGGTAGCATGCATGATGTACTGAGAGTCACAGGCTCCGCTGCAGGTTTCCTTCATTCAGGTAGCATGCATGATGTACTGAGAGTCACAGGCTTCGCTGCAGGTTTCCTTCATTCAGGTAGCATGCATGATGTACTGAGAGTCACAGGCTCCACTGCAGGTTTCCTTCATTCAGGTATCATGCATGATGTACTGAGAGTCACAGGCTTCACTGCAGGTTTCCTTCATTCAGGTAGCATGCATGATGTACTGAGAGTCACAGGCTTCGCTGCAGGTTTCCTTCATTCAGGTAGCATGCAATGATGTACTGAGAGTCACAGGCTCCGCTGCAGGTTTCCTTCATTCAGGTAGCATGCATGAAGTACTGAGAGTCACAGGCTCCACTGCAGGTTTCCTTCATTCAGGTATCATGCATGAAGTACTGAGAGTCACAGGCTTCGCTGCAGGTTTCCTTCATTCAGGTAGCATGCATGATGTACTGAGAGTCACAGGCTTTGCTGCAGGTTTCCTTCATTCAGGTAGCATGCATGATGTACTGAGAGTCACAGGCTCCGCTGCAGGTTTCCTTCATTCAGGTATCATGCATGATGTACTGAGAGTCACAGGCTCCACTGCAGGTTTCCTTCATTCAGGTAGCATGCATGATGTACTGAGAGTCACAGGCTTCACTGCAGGTTTCCTTCATTCAGGTAGCATGCAATGATGTAATGAGAGTCACAGGCTCCGCTGCAGGTTTCCTTCATTCAGGTAGCATGCATGATGTACTGAGAGTCACAGGCTTCGCTGCAGGTTTCCTTCATTCAGGTAGCATGCAATGATGTACTGAGAGTCACAGGCTTCACTGCAGGTTTCCTTCATTCAGGTAGCATGCATGATGTACTGAGAGTCACAGGCTTCGCTGCAGGTTTCCTTCATTCAGGTAGCATGCAATGATGTACTGAGAGTCACAGGCTCCGCTGCAGGTTTCCTTCATTCAGGTAGCATGCATGAAGTACTGAGAGTCACAGGCTCCACTGCAGGTTTCCTTCATTCAGGTATCATGCATGAAGTACTGAGAGTCACAGGCTTCGCTGCAGGTTTCCTTCATTCAGGTAGCATGCATGATGTATTGAGAGTCACAGGCTTTGCTGCAGGTTTCCTTCATTCAGGTAGCATGCATGATGTACTGAGAGTCACAGGCTCCGCTGCAGGTTTCCTTCATTCAGGTAGCATGCATGATGTACTGAGAGTCACAGGCTCCACTGCAGGTTTCCTTCATTCAGGTAGCATGCAATGATGTACTGAGAGTCACAGGCTCCGCTGCAGGTTTCCTTCATTCAGGTAGCATGCATGATGTACTGAGAGTCACAGGCTCCGCTGCAGGTTTCCTTCATTCAGGTAGCATGCATGATGTACTGAGAGTCACAGGCTCCACTGCAGGTTTCCTTCATTCAGGTAGCATGCATGATGTACTGAGAGTCACAGGCTTCACTGCAGGTTTCCTTCATTCAGGTAGCATGCAATGATGTACTGAGAGTCACAGGCTCCGCTGCAGGTTTCCTTCATTCAGGTAGCATGCATGATGTACTGAGAGTCACAGGCTTCGCTGCAGGTTTCCTTCATTCAGGTAGCATGCAATGATGTACTGAGAGTCACAGGCTTCACTGCAGGTTTCCTTCATTCAGGTAGCATGCATGAAGTACTGAGAGTCACAGGCTTCACTGCAGGTTTCCTTCATTCAGGTAGCATGCATGAAGTACTGAGAGTCACAGGCTTCACTGCAGGTTTCCTTCATTCAGGTAGCATGCATGATGTACTGAGAGTCACAGGCTTCGCTGCAGGTTTCCTTCATTCAGGTAGCATGCAATGATGTACTGAGAGTCACAGGCTCCGCTGCAGGTTTCCTTCATTCAGGTAGCATGCATGAAGTACTGAGAGTCACAGGCTTCACTGCAGGTTTCCTTCATTCAGGTATCATGCATGATGTACTGAGAGTCACAGGCTTCACTGCAGGTTTCCTTCATTCAGGTATCATGCATGATGTACTGAGAGTCACAGGCTCCGCTGCAGGTTTCCTTCATTCAGGTAGCATGCATGATGTACTGAGAGTCACAGGCTCCGCTGCAGGTTTCCTTCATTCAGGTAGCATGCATGATGTACTGAGAGTCACAGGCTCCGCTGCAGGTTTCCTTCATTCAGGTAGCATGCATGATGTACTGAGAGTCACAGGCTCCGCTGCAGGTTTCCTTCATTCAGGTAGCATGCATTATGTACTGAGAGTCACAGGCTTCACTGCAGGTTTCCTTCATTCAGGTAGCATGCATTATGTACTGAGAGTCACAGGCTTCACTGCAGGTTTCCTTCATTCAGGTAGCATGCATGATGTACTGAGAGTCACAGGCTTCGCTGCAGGTTTCCTTCATTCAGGTAGCATGCAATGATGTACTGAGAGTCACAGGCTCCGCTGCAGGTTTCCTTCATTCAGGTAGCATGCATGAAGTACTGAGAGTCACAGGCTCCACTGCAGGTTTCCTTCATTCAGGTATCATGCATGAAGTACTGAGAGTCACAGGCTTCGCTGCAGGTTTCCTTCATTCAGGTAGCATGCATGATGTACTGAGAGTCACAGGCTTTGCTGCAGGTTTCCTTCATTCAGGTAGCATGCATGATGTACTGAGAGTCACAGGCTCCGCTGCAGGTTTCCTTCATTCAGGTATCATGCATGATGTACTGAGAGTCACAGGCTCCACTGCAGGTTTCCTTCATTCAGGTAGCATGCATGATGTACTGAGAGTCACAGGCTTCACTGCAGGTTTCCTTCATTCAGGTAGCATGCAATGATGTAATGAGAGTCACAGGCTCCGCTGCAGGTTTCCTTCATTCAGGTAGCATGCATGATGTACTGAGAGTCACAGGCTTCGCTGCAGGTTTCCTTCATTCAGGTAGCATGCAATGATGTACTGAGAGTCACAGGCTTCACTGCAGGTTTCCTTCATTCAGGTAGCATGCATGATGTACTGAGAGTCACAGGCTTCGCTGCAGGTTTCCTTCATTCAGGTAGCATGCAATGATGTACTGAGAGTCACAGGCTCCGCTGCAGGTTTCCTTCATTCAGGTAGCATGCATGAAGTACTGAGAGTCACAGGCTCCACTGCAGGTTTCCTTCATTCAGGTATCATGCATGAAGTACTGAGAGTCACAGGCTTCGCTGCAGGTTTCCTTCATTCAGGTAGCATGCATGATGTATTGAGAGTCACAGGCTTTGCTGCAGGTTTCCTTCATTCAGGTAGCATGCATGATGTACTGAGAGTCACAGGCTCCGCTGCAGGTTTCCTTCATTCAGGTAGCATGCATGATGTACTGAGAGTCACAGGCTCCACTGCAGGTTTCCTTCATTCAGGTAGCATGCAATGATGTACTGAGAGTCACAGGCTCCGCTGCAGGTTTCCTTCATTCAGGTAGCATGCATGATGTACTGAGAGTCACAGGCTCCGCTGCAGGTTTCCTTCATTCAGGTAGCATGCATGATGTACTGAGAGTCACAGGCTCCACTGCAGGTTTCCTTCATTCAGGTAGCATGCATGATGTACTGAGAGTCACAGGCTTCACTGCAGGTTTCCTTCATTCAGGTAGCATGCAATGATGTACTGAGAGTCACAGGCTCCGCTGCAGGTTTCCTTCATTCAGGTAGCATGCATGATGTACTGAGAGTCACAGGCTTCGCTGCAGGTTTCCTTCATTCAGGTAGCATGCAATGATGTACTGAGAGTCACAGGCTTCACTGCAGGTTTCCTTCATTCAGGTAGCATGCATGAAGTACTGAGAGTCACAGGCTTCACTGCAGGTTTCCTTCATTCAGGTAGCATGCATGAAGTACTGAGAGTCACAGGCTTCACTGCAGGTTTCCTTCATTCAGGTAGCATGCATGATGTACTGAGAGTCACAGGCTTCGCTGCAGGTTTCCTTCATTCAGGTAGCATGCAATGATGTACTGAGAGTCACAGGCTCCGCTGCAGGTTTCCTTCATTCAGGTAGCATGCATGAAGTACTGAGAGTCACAGGCTTCACTGCAGGTTTCCTTCATTCAGGTATCATGCATGATGTACTGAGAGTCACAGGCTTCACTGCAGGTTTCCTTCATTCAGGTATCATGCATGATGTACTGAGAGTCACAGGCTCCGCTGCAGGTTTCCTTCATTCAGGTAGCATGCATGATGTACTGAGAGTCACAGGCTCCGCTGCAGGTTTCCTTCATTCAGGTAGCATGCATGATGTACTGAGAGTCACAGGCTCCGCTGCAGGTTTCCTTCATTCAGGTAGCATGCATGATGTACTGAGAGTCACAGGCTCCGCTGCAGGTTTCCTTCATTCAGGTAGCATGCATGATGTACTGAGAGTCACAGGCTTCGCTGCAGGTTTCCTTCATTCAGGTAGCATGCAATGATGTACTGAGAGTCACAGGCTCCGCTGCAGGTTTCCTTCATTCAGGTAGCATGCATGAAGTACTGAGAGTCACAGGCTCCACTGCAGGTTTCCTTCATTCAGGTATCATGCATGAAGTACTGAGAGTCACAGGCTTCGCTGCAGGTTTCCTTCATTCAGGTAGCATGCATGATGTACTGAGAGTCACAGGCTTTGCTGCAGGTTTCCTTCATTCAGGTAGCATGCATGATGTACTGAGAGTCACAGGCTCCGCTGCAGGTTTCCTTCATTCAGGTATCATGCATGATGTACTGAGAGTCACAGGCTCCACTGCAGGTTTCCTTCATTCAGGTAGCATGCATGATGTACTGAGAGTCACAGGCTTCACTGCAGGTTTCCTTCATTCAGGTAGCATGCAATGATGTAATGAGAGTCACAGGCTCCGCTGCAGGTTTCCTTCATTCAGGTAGCATGCATGATGTACTGAGAGTCACAGGCTTCGCTGCAGGTTTCCTTCATTCAGGTAGCATGCAATGATGTACTGAGAGTCACAGGCTTCACTGCAGGTTTCCTTCATTCAGGTAGCATGCATGATGTACTGAGAGTCACAGGCTTCGCTGCAGGTTTCCTTCATTCAGGTAGCATGCAATGATGTACTGAGAGTCACAGGCTCCGCTGCAGGTTTCCTTCATTCAGGTAGCATGCATGAAGTACTGAGAGTCACAGGCTCCACTGCAGGTTTCCTTCATTCAGGTATCATGCATGAAGTACTGAGAGTCACAGGCTTCGCTGCAGGTTTCCTTCATTCAGGTAGCATGCATGATGTATTGAGAGTCACAGGCTTTGCTGCAGGTTTCCTTCATTCAGGTAGCATGCATGATGTACTGAGAGTCACAGGCTCCGCTGCAGGTTTCCTTCATTCAGGTAGCATGCATGATGTACTGAGAGTCACAGGCTCCACTGCAGGTTTCCTTCATTCAGGTAGCATGCAATGATGTACTGAGAGTCACAGGCTCCGCTGCAGGTTTCCTTCATTCAGGTAGCATGCATGATGTACTGAGAGTCACAGGCTCCGCTGCAGGTTTCCTTCATTCAGGTAGCATGCATGATGTACTGAGAGTCACAGGCTCCACTGCAGGTTTCCTTCATTCAGGTAGCATGCATGATGTACTGAGAGTCACAGGCTTCACTGCAGGTTTCCTTCATTCAGGTAGCATGCAATGATGTACTGAGAGTCACAGGCTCCGCTGCAGGTTTCCTTCATTCAGGTAGCATGCATGATGTACTGAGAGTCACAGGCTTCGCTGCAGGTTTCCTTCATTCAGGTAGCATGCAATGATGTACTGAGAGTCACAGGCTTCACTGCAGGTTTCCTTCATTCAGGTAGCATGCATGAAGTACTGAGAGTCACAGGCTTCACTGCAGGTTTCCTTCATTCAGGTAGCATGCATGAAGTACTGAGAGTCACAGGCTTCACTGCAGGTTTCCTTCATTCAGGTAGCATGCATGATGTACTGAGAGTCACAGGCTTCGCTGCAGGTTTCCTTCATTCAGGTAGCATGCAATGATGTACTGAGAGTCACAGGCTCCGCTGCAGGTTTCCTTCATTCAGGTAGCATGCATGAAGTACTGAGAGTCACAGGCTTCACTGCAGGTTTCCTTCATTCAGGTATCATGCATGATGTACTGAGAGTCACAGGCTTCACTGCAGGTTTCCTTCATTCAGGTATCATGCATGATGTACTGAGAGTCACAGGCTCCGCTGCAGGTTTCCTTCATTCAGGTAGCATGCATGATGTACTGAGAGTCACAGGCTCCGCTGCAGGTTTCCTTCATTCAGGTAGCATGCATGATGTACTGAGAGTCACAGGCTCCGCTGCAGGTTTCCTTCATTCAGGTAGCATGCATGATGTACTGAGAGTCACAGGCTCCGCTGCAGGTTTCCTTCATTCAGGTAGCATGCATTATGTACTGAGAGTCACAGGCTTCACTGCAGGTTTCCTTCATTCAGGTAGCATGCATTATGTACTGAGAGTCACAGGCTTCACTGCAGGTTTCCTTCATTCAGGTAGCATGCATGATGTACTGAGAGTCACAGGCTTCGCTGCAGGTTTCCTTCATTCAGGTAGCATGCAATGATGTACTGAGAGTCACAGGCTCCGCTGCAGGTTTCCTTCATTCAGGTAGCATGCATGAAGTACTGAGAGTCACAGGCTCCACTGCAGGTTTCCTTCATTCAGGTATCATGCATGAAGTACTGAGAGTCACAGGCTTCGCTGCAGGTTTCCTTCATTCAGGTAGCATGCATGATGTACTGAGAGTCACAGGCTTTGCTGCAGGTTTCCTTCATTCAGGTAGCATGCATGATGTACTGAGAGTCACAGGCTCCGCTGCAGGTTTCCTTCATTCAGGTATCATGCATGATGTACTGAGAGTCACAGGCTCCACTGCAGGTTTCCTTCATTCAGGTAGCATGCATGATGTACTGAGAGTCACAGGCTTCACTGCAGGTTTCCTTCATTCAGGTAGCATGCAATGATGTAATGAGAGTCACAGGCTCCGCTGCAGGTTTCCTTCATTCAGGTAGCATGCATGATGTACTGAGAGTCACAGGCTTCGCTGCAGGTTTCCTTCATTCAGGTAGCATGCAATGATGTACTGAGAGTCACAGGCTTCACTGCAGGTTTCCTTCATTCAGGTAGCATGCATGATGTACTGAGAGTCACAGGCTTCGCTGCAGGTTTCCTTCATTCAGGTAGCATGCAATGATGTACTGAGAGTCACAGGCTCCGCTGCAGGTTTCCTTCATTCAGGTAGCATGCATGAAGTACTGAGAGTCACAGGCTCCACTGCAGGTTTCCTTCATTCAGGTATCATGCATGAAGTACTGAGAGTCACAGGCTTCGCTGCAGGTTTCCTTCATTCAGGTAGCATGCATGATGTATTGAGAGTCACAGGCTTTGCTGCAGGTTTCCTTCATTCAGGTAGCATGCATGATGTACTGAGAGTCACAGGCTCCGCTGCAGGTTTCCTTCATTCAGGTAGCATGCATGATGTACTGAGAGTCACAGGCTCCACTGCAGGTTTCCTTCATTCAGGTAGCATGCAATGATGTACTGAGAGTCACAGGCTCCGCTGCAGGTTTCCTTCATTCAGGTAGCATGCATGATGTACTGAGAGTCACAGGCTCCGCTGCAGGTTTCCTTCATTCAGGTAGCATGCATGATGTACTGAGAGTCACAGGCTCCACTGCAGGTTTCCTTCATTCAGGTAGCATGCATGATGTACTGAGAGTCACAGGCTTCACTGCAGGTTTCCTTCATTCAGGTAGCATGCAATGATGTACTGAGAGTCACAGGCTCCGCTGCAGGTTTCCTTCATTCAGGTAGCATGCATGATGTACTGAGAGTCACAGGCTTCGCTGCAGGTTTCCTTCATTCAGGTAGCATGCAATGATGTACTGAGAGTCACAGGCTTCACTGCAGGTTTCCTTCATTCAGGTAGCATGCATGAAGTACTGAGAGTCACAGGCTTCACTGCAGGTTTCCTTCATTCAGGTAGCATGCATGAAGTACTGAGAGTCACAGGCTTCACTGCAGGTTTCCTTCATTCAGGTAGCATGCATGATGTACTGAGAGTCACAGGCTTCGCTGCAGGTTTCCTTCATTCAGGTAGCATGCAATGATGTACTGAGAGTCACAGGCTCCGCTGCAGGTTTCCTTCATTCAGGTAGCATGCATGAAGTACTGAGAGTCACAGGCTTCACTGCAGGTTTCCTTCATTCAGGTATCATGCATGATGTACTGAGAGTCACAGGCTTCACTGCAGGTTTCCTTCATTCAGGTATCATGCATGATGTACTGAGAGTCACAGGCTTCACTGCAGGTTTCCTTCATTCAGGTATCATGCATGATGTACTGAGAGTCACAGGCTCCGCTGCAGGTTTCCTTCATTCAGGTAGCATGCATGATGTACTGAGAGTCACAGGCTCCGCTGCAGGTTTCCTTCATTCAGGTAGCATGCATGATGTACTGAGAGTCACAGGCTCCGCTGCAGGTTTCCTTCATTCAGGTAGCATGCATGATGTACTGAGAGTCACAGGCTCCGCTGCAGGTTTCCTTCATTCAGGTAGCATGCATTATGTACTGAGAGTCACAGGCTTCACTGCAGGTTTCCTTCATTCAGGTAGCATGCAATGATGTACTGAGAGTGTTACCTGTGGCACAACTACAGCTCAGAACAGTCCAACACCAAATAGACTGTGGACATAGTCCCTCCCTCTGCACTCACTATCTCTTTTATTGCCTTTAGCTCCTACCAGTTTGATGTACTTTATTGCTTGCAGCTATAATTCTGAAATCTATTTGCACTGTAACTGCTCTTTTATCACTGAAAATGACTGCTGGAAATGGACTTTGTCTGATTGTCATCTGCCTTATTCCCCCTTGTTTGCCTCTCTATGCCCTGACCATTTTTGTCTTTCTACACCCCTTATGTCCTGTTTAAAATTAAATAAAAAATAAGTAAAAAAATAAACACAGTGGTAATTACATGGATGCTGTTGGGGCCCCCACTCATAAACAAGTATTCTGCTGGGTACTTTATCAGGGTGTATAGAACATTTAACAGTGATGGTTTAATTATGATGGCTCTATTACCAAACTGAATTCAGCTGAGCCACGTAAAGAGTGCTTGCAAAATTAACTTAGACCTTTGACATCATCACAACATGATTCAAGTTTCTGAGAGATATTGTGGTAACTGCAACATGACAGTGTTACTGAGTCTTTGTGGCCAATTCAATTCGGCCGTCTTATTCTAGGAATAGCGCGGCCTGCGCACTAATACCGCCAGTACTGTAAAAGTGTGCAGTATTACCGTTAGTACGGTAATTTTAATGCTGATTTTTGCTCGCACCTCTCGGACCGCAAGTAAAAATCTGGGTTAAAATTACCGTATTACAGGTAATACTACTAACGCCGCGTTAATCCTAGACTAACATGGCCGAATTGAATCTTCCCATTTGTGTTATCCTAAATACTGTGCAGTATGCCAGGTTCCCACTTAATTGATGTAATTCTTGAGTAGGCAGTTTGCAATAACAATACTAAATTACCCAAAAGAATAAAATGTCATCCAAATCCCTTAGCCTAATATTAATATTTGAAGTGTTGAAATTGTGCTTTAAATATCAGTGTGAAATTGGTTATATAAGCTGTTTCACAGTGATAATAACATAACTTATGAGGGTGTGCAAAAAAAGTGAACTAATGGTGAATACTGGTTTCTAGTTTATTCAATTCACGAACAGAAAATTAATTATATGTATCTTAGACTACACACAGTACATGGATGTAATTGCATAATGTTAGCTAGAATTGGTCATATACGTAACTAAATCTATAACATATAAGGTAAATGTTTACAGTATATATATCAACATACAATGTGTATTTTAGTTATAATGCAGACATACCTGTACAACAGTTGTACCAGTAAAATGTTTATATTGTATTATTTTAAATTACAGTATGTATAATATTTAAATGTAAAAGAGTTGCAAATAATGACAATTTATTAGGAAATATGTGTATAAAATTAGACTGACTACCTCACGATTATCAAAGACATTTTCTGAGAACCAAGAACCTTTTCTACAATACTTCTATTTCATGAGGTATTTTTCTGTAATGCAGCCTTGCTACCAAGCATGTTGTTTCAATACACATTTGATTATTCAGTTCTTTTTCAAGCAAAAATATGCTTAGAAATGTCCATGGCTTGTGAATCAGTTAATGCTAGAAAAATGCACAGATGAAAATAATTTAAAATAAAAATTGTAATGTTATTATATAATGTTACATTAGAATCAAGAGCTTCATCACTTTTCAATACTGCTACAAAATGTGACACCTACAAGTCAGTATACATATATATAAAATATTTTAAGGTACTCCTCCCCAAAATGATTGTCTGCAGCTTCTGTCATCCTTAAGAAGGCAAAAAGTGGTCCATATGAGATTGCCATTACTGGAAAGTTATAGCAACACTTGCAGATCGGGTGATAAATTCACCTTTCTAAGGGTGTCATTCAACGGAGCCCTGGTGGCTGCTTCATGGCTCATGTCACAGCCCTGGCTGAAAGTTAAAAATTGATAAGAAAAACATGTTCTTACCCTAAGCACACCTTAACAACGCTTACATTCTTATGGGGCAAATGGATGATACTCTAAATAACATGTTGGTAAATAAATGTTCATAGGTAAAAGTAACAAGCATCCCCACATATTGGCACATTCTCTGGTCCAAGTTTGTCTTCCATTATAAGGAGAGCAGGGGCTTGAGAACCTGTTAATTAGTTAAAATCACATTGTATGAATACAAACTGTCTTAAAAAAGTTCCATTAATTACATACCCCCTGACCAGTTGTGACCATGAACTTAAGTTCTAGTTTCCACTTACAATGGGAACCGAGCTTGGTTCCTAGAATATGTATTAACAGGAATACCATCTACTTTAAGAAATCCAAAGTCTGTCACTTATTGACTAATGTTTTGCTATTTAGAGTCAACATTTGTTCTTCAATTATTGAAATAGGGTTTGATACAGTATTGGCACTTGCTGTAATTATGTCAATTGTTTTATGTTTTCACTACTTGTTAACTCCCCATGTATCCACTGTATTTTTAAGAAAAATAATGTTAGACATAATTATAATTTAGACATATTTGGTTAATGGCTTTACTACATCAGAGGATAATAAAGTAGTTCCTATTTAAAGTAGGTGTAGGGTTTTTCTGATGATGGCTAGTCTGAAGTGGTCAGCGGCATCTCCCCAAATTTCATATTCTACAACAGTTGGTTGTCAGTCTACAACAGTGACAAAAATGAAAACGGTAAGCACACTGTTATGTGCGTTGTGATGCTTGCCAGAGAGAAAAAAGTGAAATGAAATTACCAGAATTCTATTAATACATACATTTTTTATACTTTAGCCCCATTGTTCATTCTTCTTATGAAAAACAAGGCAAACCAGCAGCCTTAGAAAAGAGTGCACCTCTATGCTGAAGAGCTCATGTGTTTTCAGCATTTCTGATGCTAGTCTGGAGTAGGTCAGACAAAGGAGACGCACAGACTGAGCCAATGTTACTGTTAGGCATTCCAGCCTATCCTGCCCTTTTAAAAAGAATGTAACAAAGTTTTTTAAATAATGTATTAGAGGGGACATAGCATTGGCACCGAGCCATATGGCCGCTCAATGATTGAGCTTCGATTCCTGGGCCCTGTAAAAGCTGTTTGAATGCAGGAATTCATGATTGGGATAGACTATAAAGAGCCTACAAACCCTGTAGAGCATCGGGTAAACAGTATAACCTTGCAGCAGACTCGCAGGCCACATGAGACACTAATAAAGGGCTCACCGTGTATGTCCTCCTCACCTTCACAACACCTTTATGACTTAACCACTTATATAAAATAAACACACGGAGTCATGTATAAGTTGCGAAAAATGAAGGACATATTTTATTAATTAGTTACTTTTAACTAACCTATGGTGGCGGAGAAAGGGCACTGCGAGACAGCTCCCAAGTGTATATAACCAGATAACGTGGGAACTGGCGAAACCGCCGTACATCCACAAACAAGGGGATCTCATCCCAAAACTATCATGCGCTGAATTGGCGTCAGAGTGACTGTACGCCTTCTAAACTCATGCTGCCCTCCCTCACCGAGCCGGACAGGGGACCCTCCTCGCCGAGGGACCAAGGAGTTACTGGTGCCACTACGGGGACAGTGACCTGCGGCCAACAAACATTAGTGCCCACTAATCAGCTGCTGAACGCAGTGCCTTCCTACCACAAAATGTTTACCATAACCATAACTAAGGAGTGGGTGGGTGGGATCTCGTGCTGAAGAGTGAAGAAAACCAGGATAATGCAGTCACCTATATCAATCCAGGACCCTCCCACCAGAGTTACCATTGGTCGGGCCCCACTCTGTTAACCCCGTAAATGTAAGGGTTCGTTCTTTTACAAACCCTTTAAGCCCTTTAAGTGTGTTCAACCTAAAAAGCCTTACTTGTCATATATAGCGCCACTACCCTCCACCAGTCAAAGTGACCAGCAGTACAGAGAAATACTGGAACGATATCCATCAACAGTGTCAGACTCCCAAGGCACAATCAGGTTCTTAAGAAATTACTTTAGAAAACTTCCCTGTAAGCACTTGGCATTTAATCAAATTTTATCAGATGTTTGAACTGAGAGGATGACTCGGGATACAAATCATAGACTAATCAGGGGCACAAACCGATGTAAACTCCATCCTCCACAATTTCAACTATGCATAAAACTGTCAAGAATTTTGATAATAGAACAAGGAAATCTAATATCCTTGTGAAAGTCCTACCAGAAGGTGTAGAACAAGAGGACATCCAAACCACCTTCACTAAATGCTTCAAGCCAATACTCCCCAGGCCTGAAGATAAACCAACCAAATAATAATGTGAAAATATTATAGATTTAACAGCGCTTATTGCTGTACTACCAATAAGTGGTCTTATTACATAATGAAGCAATATTGAATGGCCAAGTACATTGAAAATGCTGTAAAATAGAAATTTACTTGGTATGTATAAAAATTAAATTTTATTTTAAAACAAGTATAAAACTAAGTTTTAAATAATTATATAAACAACCAAGTATAGACCATAAAGTATAAACTTTCTCTCCTACAATAATATTGCCAGTTCAAATCATTAATATGTATTAAAATCAAATCTGAAGAAAGTTTATACTACTCATTATCCCACGGTCTTACTATTAACGAACATTAATATGATCCCATATATTGTCAGTAAAGGCTCTTAATAATGATGAGTAAGAAAGTTATTTCTAATATGTATTAATCAGCTTTATGTTCAAATAGCCTCCTGTATCTTTGTTTCACTTTGGTTTTTTTCCCTCTGGTAAAATCAGAGGCCTTTCTTTAAAAAAACTACATATAGCTCCAGTTAGGTCCTAACATACTATATGAAGCCATCAAATCAAGAGGAGCCACTGTTGGTTTGGTAATCTCAACCCTATAAGAAAAATCTCTCTAAGTAATCACACCACTCTACTTGCCACAGAGACCCTGGAATGCTCCCTCCTGATTATATGTCTTCATCTTCCAGTAGAAAGCAGGACTGACCCTGAAGGTACTGGGCTTGGAGGTATAACACAAGTTTCTGAACAGAGCAAGAATGCTTATCCAAGATAATGCAGACAATTGCTTTTCTATAATAAATTGGGATTCGCTAAAATGCATACTAAGATGGTTCATAGTTTAAAAAAAGATCGAGACAATGGTTAAATAAACTGCTGAAACTTTAGCAGACTTGGAGCTACATAAATTTTCCCTTGACCACGATATTCTCACAAAGCTCAGCCAAATCAGGTTGGACATCAAAGAACTCCTAGCACATCAGACAGCCAGATTATTTAACTTTCAGTGGAAAAGTATTTCTAGTATGGGAACAAGAGTGGGAAACTGTTTGCCAAAGCCCTAATGGAAAGACGTACCACATACATCTTATATACTGTATTACAGCCAAACAGGGCTGCAAGATGAACTGGGTGCAGGACATTACAGCAGCTTTAAAGGCATATTATTCAAACCTGTATAACAGCCCAGAAATACCCACATAGTTACTCTCTTCACATTACAAGTACAACCTTTCATACAACAATACCCTTATTGCATTATTATTAACATTGTCCCTATCAGGCTAAAGCAGCAGACCTGACTGTTTCACAATTGAATTCTAGAACACATTTAGCAGACCCATTCCTTGTTGCCATCAATCATGTTACCAATGATAATTTTCTCCTAGAAAATGCAACAGAGGACCAGGTGGATCCCAAGACCCAGAAAGAAACTGCTCAGTGCAGTAGAGATTTATGTTAAAATCATAACAAAACGCTTGAAGTTGGAGTTATCTATATTATCCCTTGTTTATCTCATGTTAATCCCTAACTCTCTGTCGCCACATGGATGTGCCACTTCTACCAAAGTTTAAGATGTCTAAAACAATCATCAAAATATCAGAGTTACCACCTCCCCTCAAATCTCCCTTACCATCAATAATGCCACAATTTCCTCAGTCTCCCAAATCTTGGTGTCACATTTAACTCCACACTGTGCTTTATTCCTCACGTCTAGTTTCTCTACCAGTCCTGTTGCCTCCACCTTCAGAATATTGCCAGAATATGCCCTTATCTTGACTATTGCAACCTCCTCCTATCTAGAAGTCCCCTCTCCCATCTATTCGCGCTTAAATGCATTTTAATTGCCACAGAAAGACTGATCTTTCTCTCTTGCCGTTCCACACCTTCCACACCACTCTGAAAATCTCTACACTGATTCCCCGTATCCTCTTAAGCTCAGTATGCGTGCCTTGATGAATCAGGCCCTTATATTGTTTTTTCTTGCTTCTTAATATATTTTCCACTAATGCATTATGAAGTGTTCCTTTTTTAATGTTGGAAGGTCTTTGCATTTTATGCACAGTATACATTAATAACATCATAATAAATGTATTTCATAGTAAGACTTTTTTTTAAAATGTTTTTATATTAATGACTATATTAACAGGTGACAATCATACTTTTTTTCCCCTGTCCATTCCACATATAATCATCATCATCATCATTTATTTATATAGCACCAACATATTCCGTAGCCCTTTACAATTAGGGCAAACATAGTAAACTAATAAACAAACTGGGTAAAACAGATAAAGAGGTGAGAAGTCCCTGCTTGCAAGCTTACAATCTATGGGACAATGGGAGTTTGACACATGAGGTTAAGTCTACATTTTGCATTTCGGCCCAGCCAGGCTGCAAAGGTAAAAATAACTTATAGGCTAAATGATCCTGTCGCACAACAATGTTGGTCAGAGGGTAGTTGTCTTGTGTGAAATTGTGTAACTGGTGGTAATAGGGTAAGGTAGTAAGGTTAAGAGGGTAGTTGAGGAATATTATAAGCTTGTCTGAAGAGGTAGGTTTTCAGAGAACGCTCGAAAGTTTGTAGACCAGAGGAGAGTCTTATCGTGCGAGGGTGAGAATTCCATAGATTGGGTGCAGCCTGAAAAAAGTCCTGTAACCCGGGAATGGGAGGATGTAATGAGGGTGGATGAGAGACGCAGATCTTGTGCAGAACGGAGTTGCCGAGTTGGGAGATATTTTGAGACGAGAGGAGATGTATGTTGGTGCAGCTTTGTTGATGGCCATGTAGGTTAGTAAAAGTATTTTATATTGGATTCGATAGAAAACAGGCAGCCAGTTTAGAGACATACAGAGTGATTCAACAGAGGAATAACAATTTGCAAGGTAAATCAGTCTTGCCGCAGCGTGCAAAATAGATTGTAGGGGTTTGAGTCTGTTTTGGGGAAGACCAGGAGGGAATTGCAATAGTCAATGCGGGAGTGCATGAATTAAGGCTTTTGAAGTGTCTTGCTTGAGATATGTGCGAATTCTGGAAATGTTCTTCAGATGTATATAACATGATTTAGATATAGAGTCAATGTGGGGAACAAAGGTTAGGTGTGAGTCGAGGATTACACCTAGGCAGCAAGCTTGTGGGGTGGGATTTATGGTCATGTTATCAACAGAGATAGAAATGTCAGGTATGTTCTTGTTGGTGGGTGGGAATATTATTAACTCTGTTTTAGAAAGATTAAGTTTGAGTTGGCGAGAGGACATCCAAGATGATATGGCAGAAAGACAGTCATTTACACGGGACAACACAGATGTCGAGATATCAGGAGAGGATAGATAAATTTGGGTATCATCCGCATAGAGATGATACTAAAATCCAAAGGAACTTATTAGATTTCCAAGAGAAGCGGTATAGATAGAGAACAGCAGAGGACCTAGCAATGAGCCTTGTGGTACTCCAACTGATAAAGGAAGCGGAGCAGAGGTGGCCCCAGAGAAATTAACAGTGAAAGAGCGATTAGAAAGGTAGGATGAGAACCAGGATAGAACAGTTTTTTGAAGTCCTAGGGATTGTAGCGTTTGTATGAGAAGAGAGTGGTCAACGGTGTCAAATGCAGCTGAGAGATCCAGGAGAATTAGGAGAGAGTAATGGCGTTTAGTTTTAGCAGTGATCAGATCATTGACAACCATAGTCAATGCAGTCTTTGTGGAGTGTTGAGAACGAAAGCCAGACTGAAGAGGATCCAACAGGTTGTTTGTGGAAAGAAAGCGTGTGAGGCGAGTGTAGGCAAGTCTCTCTAAAAGCTTGTTAGGGCACGGGAGCTGAGAGATGGGACGGTAATTTGAGAGAGAGTTTGGGTCGGAATCTTGTTTTTTTAGAATAGCAGTAATCACTGCGTGCTTGTATAGTGATGGAAAGATGCCAGTAGAGATTGAGAGATTACAGATTTTAGTTAGAGGTGAAATGAGTACAGGAGACAGGGATCTACCAATTTGTAAGGGAATAGGATCAAGAGAGTAGGAAGATAAGAAGAGAGAAGAAATTTCCTCTTCATTTGTGGGGTCAAATGAAGACAGAGTGATAGAGGGTAGTGGGAAGGAATTGAGCTGATTGCTTGTCGAGGAAGAGGACACCATTTCTAGTCTGATCTAGTCTGATCAATCTTGTCCTTGAACTAGGAAGCAAGATCCTGGGCATTGATAGTAGATGGAGGGTTTGGGGTGGGAGGATTGAGAAGAGATTTAAATGTATTGAAAAGGCGTTTGGGGTTAGAAGCCTGAGCATAGATAAGAGATTGGAAGTATGTTTGTTTTGCAGTGTCCAGAGCCTTTTGATAGGAGCGGTAGATAGAAGTATATGTGAAGAAGTCATTAGAGGTGCGAGATTTATGCCAGTGACATTCTTCTTTACGGGAAAGTTTTTGAAGATTTTGCATTTCTTTAGTGTTCCACGGTTGACATCGAAGTCAACGTGTAGTATGTAGTGTCGCTGGAGCCACTTGATCAAGGGCCGTTGCTAATGTTTGGTGAAAATGAGGTACTGCCATCTCGGGGGATGAGAATGTAGAGATGGGGGAGAGAAGGTGTTAGAGAGAGGTGGAAAATTGTTGAAGATTAATAGAATTAAGATTTCTGCGGGTATGAGGAGACTTGGTAGAGTTAGACACTAGAGAGGTTAGAGCAGTGGGGGTGATTGTGTAGCTGATAAGTTGATGATCAAAGAGGGGGAAGGGTGTGTTAAGAAAGTTAGAAAGTGAGCATAGTCTAGAGAAAACAAGATCAAGGCTGTGGCCATCCTGATGAGTAGATGATTCAATCCACTGGGAGAGGTCAAGTGAGGAGGTTAGAGAGAGCAGTTTGGAAGGTGGGTTATCAATGGGGATGTTGAAACACACAGGATGAAGGTGAAGCCATGCAGAGAATTCCTCAATAAATTGTTGGTGTGCTCCAGGGGGACGATAGATCACCACAACACGTAGAGAGAATGGATTAAAAATGCGAATAGCATGTACTTCAAAAGATGTGAACGTGAGTGATGGGACATTTGGTAGACCTGTGAATGTGCACTGTGGGGGGAGAAGTAGTCCAACCCCACCTCCTTGTCTGCCTTCAGGTCTGGGGGTGTGGGTGAGATGGAGGCCACCATGTGAAAGTGCTGCAGGTGAGGCAGTGTCTGATTGCATGAGCCATGTTTCTGTTATTGCCATATGGTTGATGTTTTTTGAGAGGAAGATATCGTGAATGGAGGTAAGTTTGTTGCAAACAGAGCGTGCATTCCAAAGGGCACATTTAAAGGACTTTGGAAGAGAGGGGAGACAGGAGATGTGTTTGAGGTTTGCTATAGAGCAGTAGTGCTCTTATGTATGTGTGTGTGAGGAGTGTTGAGGACCTGGATTAGGTGATATATCACCGGCTAATAGAAGCAGAGAGAGAGAAAGATAGGTAAGGGGATTGTAAGATGTGTGACTTTTTATTTTCTGGCGACAGGTGGAGGCTGTACTTGTTAGAGATAATAAATAGGACAACAGTTCATGGGTGTTAACTAGAGGTGAGTGGAGTAATGCAGGTGCAATGTAGACAAATGTTTGTGTTGGAGTAGGGGTGAAAGATGATACAGTCCAAAAGATAATGCCATGAAAAGAGACCAAGAAAAGCAATTAAACATTGTGATAAAAGGAGTAAGAGCAAAAAAGTTAGGTATTTTAAAGAATTACCTATTTGTAGTGTTCCGTATAGATAGACAAGTAATGCAGAAATAGGCTGTGCCAGATGTAGGTTATTTCTGGAAGTAAAATCAAGTCAAATGTAGTCCAATGTTTGTCCAACTGTGTTGTCTAACTGTGCATTTTCTTATACATCGTGAGAAAACTCACTTAGTGTAGAAAACACATACGTCTCACCCCACATACGTCACCTCATATGTATTGGACATACCATGCAATGTATTGTGTCTGTTAGAGCAGGGCACACCTAGACCCGTATTAAACATTAGGGGCCTGATTCACTAAGGAGCTTAAATTAAGAAGTTTCTTATTTAAGTCTCCTGGACAAAACCATGTTACAATGCAAGGGGTGCAAATTAGTTTTCTGTTGTGCACATAAGTTAAAATACTGACTGTTTTTTCATTTAGCACACAAATATCAACTTTAAATTTGCCTAAATTTTGGTTTAGGCATTTTTAAGTAAATTCACTATTTAACAAAAGCCTAATGGAGAAGATATCGAAGATATCTCCTGCATTAGGCACATTACCGCAATACCACAGTCCACTTAATACTCAATGGGAACCGAGGTGTGGGCAAATGTATCAAGCACATCTAAATTTACACTTTGATCACTGGGAATGAGTATGAACATTCAAAAGGATTTGCCCTGAGTATGGCTGTGTTATCAGATAGTTCACTCTGTCTTTTGTCTTTCCTTGTAACTTGACCTCACTATGGAACCCTAATGAACTTGGCTCCAAGTACATGAAATGTTCAGCTTGAATATTAAAATTGCTGTGAAGTCCAACATATACACTCCTTTGGGAAACCTTAAATATTTTTTCACTTTAAAAGTGCATTTCATTGCATTCAAAGGGCATTAATGACACTTCTCATAGCTTCCTCCCATCATTTGATGTTGTCAGGTGAATCCATCTAGTGTTTAGGAAGCAGTGATCATTTCCAGAACCCCACTGTGTTTAGCACTCCTGACTGCTGCAGGCAATGTCCAAATTGACATGAAGTTTGCGCTTGTCAGAAAATGTATGCAAATGCCCCTTTGGCATACATTATTTCAGACTATCCGTGTCATAGCAAGTCCTAGAGTCAGTAAATATATACAGGTCAATGCATTTAATCATAAGAGACGCCAAAATCAAAGTGATAAAACCAAAATTACATTTTATGCCAGACTGGGATGTTCAGATATGTTAAAATATGTTCGTTATTGCAAATAACTGTAATTACAGAGTATAAGTAAAATGCTTCTAGCTACAGTCAGTGGAAAATATTCTTTATTTATTTTATGATATTCAACCTATTATATGTGAAAAACAAACTGGCTTGGGTGTGATGGCATATTTTGCTTTATTTTTGTTACAGAGGTTTATAATTCGGCTGACAACCTTCAGGCGTATTGCCTCATAGAAGGTGTTTCCCTGAAAAAACCCCAGTTATTATTACAGTTCATTATTTAATATGTCATGGTTCATTACTGCAACTTCATGACAAATAATTACAGGGAAAAAACATATGCTGTCAATGCAGCATATTATAACATAAATATAGAGTAAAATTATTGCTTAAAGGTAACATTGTATTCTACTTATTAGTACAAACAAGTAATTTTTTTCTTTCAGTATTCAGCTTAGAGTCGATTGTTCTTGATTTGAAAATCAAATTGAGACATTTTAGTCCATGGCTCTGATTATTGCAAACCTTGCCTTATGCACCCAAGCCATGCCTTCAGATTGCTAATCAATGCCTCTTTTGCAATGGGAATTGGGGCTGTACCTCCAAAAAGGACCTTTTGCGGGTTATGGGCATACATATTTGCCTTTAAAAACAGTAGTAGATGCTATATTGCTTGTTGAAAAGAGACAGTGGAATTATTTTATATAGACTCCAAGATAGTGGTAGGTTTACTAATGCATTTGGCCTTGTGGGTTGAGAATCTATGTAAGCAATTTAGAACACAGTGTCATCCAAATAGGAAGACTAGAAAAAGTAGTACTTATCTGAACGTGGCGGTAGGTGGTCCTGTGAATCAATGTTTGAGTTGATGTTGTACTTTAGTTTTGTTTTAAACAATGAGGTGCTGGTGGTTTGAGAATCTAGAAACTAGGCCATAAAGGAGTATGTGTGATTAATGGACAGAAGCGAGATGGTGGGAAAATGATGAGTGTAAAAGAAATAATACATTAATAATAAAATCAGGCAGGTGTATTTTGCATGAATAAATGAGAAGCTTAGTTGTGTATATTATAGGAATGAGCGATTTGCGGTGAAGGGAAAATAAGTTAAAGGTTTGGTGTCTATGTGGCAAATAAATGGAAAACATGGTTAGGAAGATACAGTTGTGAATATTCAGTATGGATATGGTTATGTGTCCCTCTTCACACCCTTACAAATATGCCAGACTCCATGTCAATATTTGGGTAGGGACCTGGCTATGCCGTTCTCGCCTTCCAGGCCTTCTGTTTTGCTCTCGGTAGATTTAATATTTACATTGCAGTTAATATCGGATACGCTTTGCTAGATAGTTTATTTAAAAAATAAAGATAGGTGTAGAATTTTACAAAAAGTGCCCTTTAGGTGCACAGTTGGCATAACTACAGTGGGTGCTGGGGGTATGACCGCTACAGCAAGCCACGCATACTCAGAAGAGACCCATGGTCTGCTATGTTAAGAGCAGAGTGGGGCCTCAGGAGGATGCTGAGGCCTCAGAGTGAGTGGGCTTCCTTCACCTCCAGGCCCCAAAGCGGCTGCACCCACTGTAGTTCTGCCCCTGGTTATGAGCAGATAGTATAAACAGTCATTGACAGATAAGTCCACTTTTGTCAACATTTTTTTCTGTTATTGCACATAAATGGGAAATTTTTGTAAATTGTACCAATATCTTTTTTTAGTTTTTAGATATACTCAATATCTAGTATCCACACATTCTGGACCCCAATGCGGCATTATTTTCCAATGTCGGGGTTAGAGCGTATCGGTGTTGCAGGTAATGTTGAATTGTGTAAATTACATGCAAAACTTTTCTTGTAAGGGGTCCCAACCCTCATCCCCAGGCAGTTGACCGCAACCCTGTCCCTCGTTTCTCACAAAATGTGGATAATATCATGTACTTTTTATAGCCCTTGCTTTTGTTCCCCAGCTCAACAGAGTG
This sequence comes from Mixophyes fleayi, assembly GCF_038048845.1. NCBI lineage: Eukaryota > Metazoa > Chordata > Amphibia > Anura > Limnodynastidae > Mixophyes > Mixophyes fleayi. The sequence continues at coordinate 160,277,155 of NC_134403.1, read as the reverse complement.
CAACTGCAGTATCTAGTTACATGTGGATAAGGGAACATTGTAGCTCATTGCAAACATGTATATTGTTTGTTGTATATTTTCTTGATATTGCAGTGAATCTGTTATTCATTGTTCTTAAAGGAAAGCCAGGTGGGTTATGGGTAAGGATGAGATTCCAGGATACAGGTGAGGGGGGTAGCTACATTCATTCTTTCCCTCCTTTCTCTACAGAAAGCAAGAAACAGCTGGGGACCCTGTGATATTACAAAGTAGTGTAAGGGGTTAGTTTTAGGAGGGGCTGAATGCTACCCTTTCTTTGGAGGTGGGGGGGAGCAAATTATTTTCCATAGTTCTCCATAGGACTAGTCCAAACATTTTGTCTGAACCCCAGCAGGGGGCTTCTGAGGAAGCCCAGCTCATCTCCACTCCACTCTCCAACCCCCTGACCCAGCACCCACCAATGTTAAAAGAGGTAGAGAGACGGGTTTGCCTAGGGAGGGGAAAACACTGTGGAAATTTGACCCTAGATATAAGGAGGGGAGATGATGTTCATTCTGTGATTTGATTCCTGGAAAGTGCAGGATCTGGTGTTGATTTGCAATTCTCTACCAGTGAAATACATCAGCAGATCCATGGGTCGTCAAGTCAGGACAGCCAGGTGACTGTAACTTCTTAAGCTAATGGTGTAAGGTTGAGATAATATAGTGAACCTGCCTGGCATTTATTTACTGTTTGTATATAATATTCTAGTGATTGTTTTTATTGTAATAAATGTATTGTTTTACTTTCTAACTGCATTTGACTGAGTGACTATATGAACCATAGAAGGTACTGGGGTAGGCTTCCCCGGCACAGTAAGATACCCCTGGGTGGCCAGCCAGTGTGAAGTGAGTAAAATTGGGCCAGAAAACCTGGTATCTTTACAAGGGTGAATAAGATCATTCTGCAGGCAAGAAGAGACCCAGCATTAGTTCTAGTTGCTGAATTGGTGTTTATTAAAAGTGGATTACAATTCAGTCAGGAGATGATAGTCCCTATCATAAAGTTTGAACTTCTCACATTATGATGATGAGAACCAACATAATTCTCCTCAGTAGAAAAGGACCATGTTGTAAAACATGCTATCAAAATGTCAAGTTGTCCTATACCATATATCTCCTTCTCTCTCCCTGTCTATGTCCATGTCCTCCTTGTCACCAACATGTTCTTCTAGCTTCCAGCATCCCTTTGTGTGTTGTTCTCATTTCTGCTTCACCCTTCCTATCCCCCTCACTACCTGCTCTTATCTACATTTTCTCCACTCTCCTGGCTCTCCCAGTATATACTTACTGTCACGACTGATAGTGGGTGTATGACTGATAGTGGGTACCTGCTGTTGTTGGCGCAACTCAGAGGAAGGCGCGGAGTCTAACGTGCCCCTGGTATTCACCAGGAACCCCCGCAAGGAAGTATGGACTCCGCTGCAGGGACACGCAGGTCGCGGTCCTTCCTAGAGTCCACAGCGAGATACAAGGGGGTGTCAGACAGGCCGGTTCAGCAACGTTCAGGTAGAGGAGGTACAAAGGGTAATCCAGAAGAATGGTGAGGCAAGCCGGGTCGGTAACTTTCAGGTAGCGCAGTACAAAGGCAGAATCCAGATAGGGGTGGTCAAACGGTCCGGGTCAAAAGGGTCACAAGCAGCACGAGGAATGTCAGGAACAATACAGCAACTGGTACACACAAACGCTGGAGACAGGAAGACCTGATACTCTGGCACTGATTAGAGGACAGGAAGAGGTTTAAATAGTGTGGGGATCCAATCAGCATCAGCGCTGCAGCGCTGTCATGCCTGCCGCCAGGAATCACATAGCGTCCCGTTGCCTAGCAACGGGGCGCGTCATACTGCTAGGAGATGGATGGCAGGGGGGATCCGGAAGTGATGCGTCTGGTTGCATAGCAACCAGACGCGCGGTCAGGCAGTCAGGCGGCCGTGCGGACGGCGCCTGACAGTATACCCTCCTCTTCTTCCTCCTGTTTGAAGGAACTTTTTGAGAATTCTAGGAGCGTGAAGGTCCTGCTTGTCCACCCATGATCTCTCCTCTGGGCCAAATCCTTTCCAATGGACAAGAAATTGCTGTTTGCCACGAAGAATGCGAGAGGCCAAGATCCGACTGACTTCGAATTCAGTTCCAGAAAAGGTTTGTATTGGTGGGGGACGACCGGGAGGTCGATAGAATTTATTGAGTACCACTGGTCGTAGTAATGAGACATGAAAAGTATTATGACATCTCAGAGAAGGAGGAAGTTTCAATTTAAAGCATACAGGATTAATGACTTGCATGATGGTGTACGGGCCAATAAATCGAGGAGCCATCTTCATAGAAGGAACCTTTAGTCTTAGGTCCCGGGTGGATAGCCATACTTGGTCTCCCACCTTTAAGAGAGGAGTGGCCCTCCGATGACGATCTGCAAAGATTTTGTGATGCTGAGTAGCCTTGAGTAAAGCCGTCTTAGTCTTAGCCCAAATGAGAGAAAACTCCCGATAAAGAGTATCTACGGCTGGAACCGGTGAAGAGGACACTGGAAAAGGATCCGGAAACACAGGATGACTTCCGTATACAATAAAGAAGGGGGAGAATCCGGTAGACTCATGAATGTGTTGATTATGGGAGAACTCCGCCCAAGGAAGGAATTGAGACCATTTATTCTGGTTGTCGGAGGTAAAACAGCGGAGGAATGTCTCGAGATCCTGATTGATTCGCTCCGTCTGTCCGTTGGTTTGCGGATGGTATCCCGAAGAGAATTTCAATTCTATGTTCAATCTCTTACAAAAGGTTCTCCAAAACTGGGATGTGAATTGGACTCCGCGGTCCGAAATGATCTCCTTCGGGCAACCATGTAGTCTGAATATCTCCTTGATAAAGATATCTGCCAGACGACTGGCCGTGGGCAGTCCAGTTAGAGGAATAAAATGTGCCATCTTCGAAAATCGATCAATAACCACCCAGATAGTGGTAAACCCTGCACTGAGGGGTAGGTCTGTGATAAAATCCATGGCCACACTTTCCCAAGGAGCATCGGGGATAGGGAGTGGACGAAGAAGGCCTGCCGGAACTCTTCTACAAGTTTTGTGTTGAGCACAAGTAGTGCAGGAAGCAATAAATCTCTCAAATCGGCACGTACATTAGGCCACCAGAAGCGTCGGCAAAGCAGCGATGTTGTCTTCTTTATTCCAGCATGGCCGGCAATGCGGGATGAATGAGCCCACTGCAGGGTCTTGAACCGGAGATGGGGTTCCACGAATGACCGGCCTGGAGGAGGAGAGGACGTTTTGGTCCTAGTAAGGGCTACGATATTAGAAGGATCAATAATATGCTGAGGAACCAACGGTCTTAAACGATCGGAATCGTCAAATGAGCGAGATAATGCATCGGCACGTCCATTCTTGGCTCCCGGGCAGAATGTGAGCTTCATGTTAAATCGAGCAAAGAAGGATGCCCAGCGGGCTTGCCGAGGATTAAGGCAACGAGCCTCTTGAATGAACACTAGGTTCCGATGGTCGGTAAACACAGTAACAGGAAATATAGCCCCCTCCAACAGATGTCGCCACTCCTCCAGAGCCGCCTTGATGGCCAGTAACTCCTTGTCCCCTATTCCATAATTACATTCACTTGGAAGAAATCGTCTGGAGAAAAACCCACACGGGTTGTGTGAGCCAGCCGGAGACTCTTGAAAAAGCACCGCCCCAATGCCTACCGAGGATGCATCTACCTCTAAGAAGAAAGGTCGTTCTTGATCTGGCTGGGACAGAACTGGGGCTGAAGAAAATGCTTTCTTTAACGTTATGAAGGCAGACATGGCCTCCGAGGACCAAACCCTGGGGTTGGAAGTCTTCCTGGTTAAAGCTGTAATGGGGGCTATAATGGTGGAGAATCCCTGAATAAATTGGCGATAATAGTTTGCAAAGCCGATGAACCTTTGAATAGCTTTAAGGCCTTGTGGCTGAGGCCAGTCCAGAATAGCTGACACCTTGGTGGGATCCATACAAAGACCTTGACCCGACACGATGAAACCAAGAAAAGGTACCTGGCTAATCTCAAACACACATTTTTCCAGCTTGCAGTAGAGGTGATGTTTCCGGAGTCTACGTAAGACCTCCTTTACTTGTTCCCGATGAGTCTTCAGATCTTTAGAAAATATTAATATATCGTCTAAATACACTACCACAGAAGTGTATAACAGGTCATGAAAGATATCGTTAACAAAGGTTTGGAAGATGGCTGGGGCGTTGCAGAGGCCGAAGGGCATCACCAGGTACTCGAAATGTCCATCTCTGGTGTTAAAGGCCGTTTTCCATTCGTCTCCTTCTTTGATGCGAATCAAATTATAGGCCCCACGGAGATCTAGTTTGGAAAAGATTTGAGATCTACTGAGTTTGTCAAAGAGGTCGGAGATGAGAGGTAGTGGATATCGATTTTTGACAGTGATGCGGTTGAGAGGACGATAATCAATACAAGGCCGAAGAGACCCATCCTTCTTCTTAACAAAAAAAAAACCTGCACCCGCTGGGGAAGTAGATTTGCGGATAAATCCCCATTTCAGGTTTTCTGAAATATATTGAGACATGGCTGACGTCTCTGGACGAGATAAAGGGTAGGTCCTCCCTTTGGGGATGGGTTGGTCAGGAGATAAAACAATAGCGCAATCCCAGGGACGATGAGGAGGCAAGATCTCCGCTTCCACTTTACTGAATACATCTTGAAATTCCATATAGGCCTCAGGAAGGTGGGTTAGCTCGGAATGAGCCATTACTTGACATTTTGGAGGCAAGACTCTAGACAGACATTCAAAGCGACATCCTAAACCCCACGACATAACTTGAGCGTGGTCCCAATCCATCTGAGGAGAATGTTTTCTCAGCCACGGTAGCCCCAAGATGAGGGGATTAATGGACCTCGGCAACACCAAAAGTTGGATCATTTCGCTATGAAGTATTCCTACCCTCAACCGAACAGGAGAAGTCACGGAGAATATGGAGCCGTGAGTGACACGACTTCCGTCGACTGCCGTCAGAGATAACAGTTGGAGCAATGGGTTTAGAGGTATTTGGAGCTGCGAAGCTAGATCCGCCGAAATGAAGTTCCCGGAGGAGCCGGAGTCCACAAAGGCCGTGGTGGAAAGGTACCCTTGGGGGTGCTCAGGATGACAGCCATCTGAAATTCTGGGGAATTTTCTTTAGAATAGGGAGCAACTGTGGATTCTCCTAAAACGGCCTCCCCGCCACCGTTTAGGAGGAAGAGTTTCCCGGTTTCTTGGGACAAACTCTTAGCAGGTGTCCCGGATCTCCACAATACAGACACAGGCGTTGTTTGAAGCGTCTCTCCCTCTCTTCAAGGGATAATTTAGAGCGTCCTACTTGCATTGGTTCGTCCACTGGCAGGATGGGATTTTGGAACTGGGGTGCTAGCCGTGGTATGAACCGCTTGCCAGGAGAGCGTTCCTGCGTGCGCTCTTGGTAGCGCAAATCCACCTTGATGCACATGGAGATGAGAGAATCTAACTCAGCCGGGAGTTCTCTGGAAATTAACTCATCCTTAATCCGGTCCACCAGACCTTGCCAAAAGGTTTCCACCAGTGCTTCGTTATTCCATTTTAACTCGGAAGCCAGGGTTCGAAATTGAACTGCGTATTGCCCCACGGACAGGTCACCTTGGCGGAGGTTTAACAAGCTGGTAGCTGCAGAAGCAACTCTTCCGGGATCATCGAAGACTTTCCTGAAAGCTTCAATGAAAGAGTTGGAGTTATTAAGAAGTGGACCCCCTTGTTCCCATAAAGGTGAGGCCCAGGCAAGGGCTTGACCACTGAGGAGGGAGATGAGAAAAGCTACTTTGGTGCGTTCTGAAGAAAATGCCCCTGGGTTGCACTCAAATTGGATGGCACATTGGTTCAGAAAGCCCCTGCACTTCTTGGGATCACCGTCAAACTTTTCGGGTGTCGGGATGCGTACACCGGAGGCCGCTGTAGAGACCGTAACCACACTGGATGCTGTGGATGCCGCAGAGGTTATGGCTGGTGTAGCGGGTGCAGCATTCTGAAATGTATCGAAGCGGGTAGCAATCCCTTGGACACATTGTAGAAGATGCGCTTGGGCTGCTTCTTGTTGCTCCACTCGTTGAGCCAAATGCAGGAGTAGGTCACGAGCAGACGGTTCACCAGACCCCTCCGTTGTCATGGCCAGAGTATACTGTCACGACTGATAGTGGGTGTATGACTGATAGTGGGTACCTGCTGTTGTTGGCGCAACTCAGAGGAAGGCGCGGAGTCTAACGTGCCCCTGGTATTCACCAGGAACCCCCGCAAGGAAGTATGGACTCCGCTGCAGGGACACGCAGGTCGCGGTCCTTCCTAGAGTCCACAGCGAGATACAAGGGGGTGTCAGACAGGCCGGTTCAGCAACGTTCAGGTAGAGGAGGTACAAAGGGAAATCCAGAAGAATGGTGAGGCAAGCCGGGTCGGTAACTTTCAGGGAGCGCAGTACAAAGGCAGAATCCAGATAGGGGTGGTCAAACGGTCCGGGTCAAAAGGGTCACAAGCAGCACGAGGAATGTCAGGAACAATATAGCAACTGGTACACACAAACGCTGGAGACAGGAAGACCTGATACTCTGGCACTGATTAGAGGACAGGAAGAGGTTTAAATAGTGTGGGGATCCAATCAGCATCAGCGCTGCAGCGCTGTCATGCCTGCCGCCGGGAATCACATAGCGTCCCGTTGCCTAGCAACGGGGCGCATCATACTGCTAGGAGATGGATGGCAGGGGGGATCCGGAAGTGATGCGTCTGGTTGCATAGCAACCAGACGCGCGGTCAGGCAGTCAGGCGGCCGTGCGGACGGCGCCTGACACTTACCCACACAGCTTTCCTGCACACATGCATCTCCTCCAACCATTTTTTTTTTTCATTAAAAAGATTTATAGTACAAACACTTACATACATCTTCCCAATATCTCAAATTCTAATCATAATTTATAGTATTGTTACTGCAAATGCTAAATTCATAATGGGCAAATGCTTACACTCTCTTTGTCATAGATACAGAAATACATGTAGGTCTAAGGAACAAGGGTAAAATATCAGAAGAGCCCTATCTTTGTCACATCAATCTCTAAACATTCAAAACTCTTGCCAACGTGAGTCAATTGTAAATGTTATACTAATATTCTTAATAAAAGTTTTATAATAATATGTGTCCCTTAATGACTGGACTATTTTATCAAAATTGATACAGATTCTATAAATATTGTATATGTATCAACAGAAATCTTATGTACATTGTTAAACTACCTCATACTTTGTCAGGCTTGGTCAACCTGTGGCTCTCCAGATGTTGTGCGACTACAAGCCCCAGCATCTTTTGCCAATAGATAGCCAATACACTAAACTCTAAAATTAGGAAAGTCTTGATTGCCTAACAACACCTGTATACAGACTGGTACTTGAGAAAACTGGTTACTGGCTGAGTAAAGCATGTTGGTGAACTGGTAAGTTTGTACATGGCCATTGTTTTAACTGCTCTGAATTTAATCTGGGACTGGTGTTCCTAAAGGAGAGTTTTCATGTTGGGTGGATATTTCTCACCTTGTGAACTTGGAAACTAGAAAGTGTGAAAGTCTAGTCTGGTAATATGAGGATTTGGCTTGTAAAATTCTATTACATAGATTGAGGTAGTTTAACAATGTACATTGTACTTGTGATTTATGTGATACACACATACAATATTTCCAGAATCTGTGTCAACTTTGATATAAAGCTTCAGTCACTAAAGGCCACATCTATTGACAATATTACATTTTAGAGGGTTTTTGTTTGCCAAGAATAATAAAATTGATGTAATACTTGATTCACTTTGGCAACAGTTTTTACTTTTGATCTTTTAGAGGTTGATGAGAGAAAGATAGTGATCTCCTAATGGTTTTTCTCCAGTTTTTTAAACCTGGGGAGGACAGGGCTCCCACTTTTTATTATTAATGCCTATATTATTAACAGGTGACATTAACTGATTTTTTTTTTCTGTCCGTTTTTTTGCGAATATTTATTGTACGTTTCCTGCAGTGTATTTTGTAGTAGGGCTAAGCAGATCTGCACCCGAATTCATTCTTTCATCATATATTCAGATCCACTTTTGAATACAGGCGTGCGTATGCCCGGATTCCGTGCATTTTAAAACAAACACACATTGCACTCCGTATGCGTATCCTGTAGTGCCTAAGCATATATATATATATATATATATACAAGTTAACCCGTGCATGATACTCATGCATTCTAGTCAAATCAAGCTACTTAAGGTGTTAAAAAGGTTCTTGTCATGCATTTGGGCCATAGCCCAGGCCTCAACCACCAACCACTCCCCACTGTCACCCCCGGCAACCACCAACCACTCCCAACTGTCACTTCTCCTTCAAGAAATATATATTTTTTTTAAATCTTTATAAACACTTTTAACAATTAACAAATTAAATTAACAAATTAAAAACATCTTAGTATACCAAATTTCAGCCCTTTCTGAATTTTGTTTTCCACACACACTAAGAATTTAGTAGGTCAGTGTATAACTCCGCCCAGCAGGTGGTGCTGCAGCTTGGTTTTATTTTTTCCACACACACACACACACACAGACAGACTAACACACGCCACTAGACATTTATATATTAGATATATACTTAGGCTAAGGAACAGGGTGTATGTTGGGCAAAGAATCTGAGGCAAAGTAAAATATATTTTGGTAGTTGTACTTTTACTTACTATGTTTGCTTAACAAATAATATATTTTTCACAGGGTGGTACTTTTATTTCTAAGAATAATGTCCCCCACATCCACATTATTTGTATTTATTATATACAACAATCAATAGTGGATAGCATTATAATGTTGGTATATGTGTCCCTTTTGAATTTTCTCCTAATAAGAAATAAAACATGAAATCACACATGACTGGCAACAAATCTGTCTGCTATTACGGTTGTAGTAATATTTGAGAAAAAAGTAGACAAGATAAGGAATATACATTTGTTATGACTTTTGCCTTTAGTGTTTTTAGAGCAGCACTAAATTCTGATGGAGAGCATCATGGCAGCTCACAGTTTGACATGTTTCTGAAAATGGTTTAAGCAGGGATCAAGAAACAAAGTTTGTCCACCTGTAATTTTACTCAATTTTCCAATATTTATCAGCAGCAGCTATTTATATAGCACCAGTAATTCCGCAGCATTGTACAGAGAACACACATCAGTCCCTGTCCCATTGGAGCGTACAGTCTAAATTCACTAACATACACACACACACAGACCAAAAGAGAGACTAAGGCCAATTTAATAGTGGTCTATTAACCTACTAGTATGTTTCTTTAGTGTGGGAGGAAACGAAAGAACCCGGAGGAAACCCACACAAATACGGGGAGAACATACAAACTTCACACAGATAAGGCCATGGTTGGGAATTGAACTTGTGATCCCATGGCTGTGAGGCAGAAGTGCTGACCACTAAGCCATCGAAATTAGTTAAAGAAACATATTTGGTTGGTGTGTATATTTCTTAAATTGTGCTTTACTGTCTCAGTCAGACCCCCAGTCGTGCTTTTAATAATGCATGATGGGCTGTAGCTACGACTTGCTCTGCATATGGCCCCCACTAATGTACAGTCCAAGGTGGCAACAATAAATAGACACAATTGTGAGCACTCAGTGAATGATTGAGCCCTCTATGACATCACTAGTGTGCAAAACATATTTTTTCATTTTGATCACATACTGTGAGATGGTAGTCTGTTTATGCCACCACTGCTTTTTAGTCCACGTCCTCCCTTTTAGTTATCAAATTTCATTGCCTACAAATTTATGTGTGTGTTTGTTATCCTTTTATCATTTTAATGTAACCTAGATTACCCACTATCTAACTTATCTACCCAAAAGTCTCCAAAATAATTTGATGCTTTATAAAATGTTGATCCAATGCAATTCAACCACTTGTCCCAGAGACTCCTACTCAAAATGTAATATGTAGAACTATTCATAGATGACCCCTCGTATATAAATAGGCTTTGTTATTGCTCTTGAACTAGTATAGATAATAAAAAAATAATGCAATGTGTACAAACAGCAATAGCAACACTACTTCCCCCAATTAAAAAAATATGTTGGAATAATCATGTGGAGGGCACAGTAGCTGGCATAATTATGGGTGGCACAGTGGATGGTATAATCATGTGTGGGGGCACAGTGATTGGTATAAATGTGTTGCAACATAGTGGCTGCTATAATTATGTTTTGGGGCACTGTGACTGGTATGCTGTGAGGGGTTAGGGGAGGCACCAGAACTGGTATGTGGACCACTGCAGAGATTGAACAAGGGGGCCTTATAACAGATAAATCATCTAGGAGTCAGCCCCATGTGGTCTTAGACCAGCTCTGATTTCACTTTGTTTTATTATACATGTAGTGACATATGTAATTGTGTTTACTTTTAACATTAGGCACAATGACATAAAAGTAATCTTTCTTCAAAAGCATAACTCAGTTGGAGGCAAATTATTCTGTTTTATGGAAGTAAGGAACATTTTGTTTTATAGGATTCGTAAGTCAGTTTGAAGGCAAAGTATTTTAGACTGTAGACTTTGGGTTTAGTGCTTGAGTAGCCACGTTCCAAAACAAGCTGATATGTTTTAGCACACTTGAGTGGTTAACCACTAATGACATGTTCTGGTGGATGTTGTCAGGGGGCTAAAGTTAAACAGGATTACCTGCGATGAACAACGGGCTATATACACTACTCTGTTTCAGTTATATAACTATGTAATTGGGTGTCTTTTTTTTTTTTACATTGAACAGGGGCACAGCGCACAGCATATTTTATGCACAATCGCGCCCTTGTTAATGCACAGCACATAAATAGGTTCCACTTCAGTATAATTGACTATTTAATATACTCTCATGGTATATCTGCACAGATGTATGCATGATCATTGCAGATTTTTTTTTACTGTGTCTGAAATACATATGGCTGATTGTCACAACTTCCCATTTTACCTTCATTCAACTACTATGTTATTCCTGCAAGAAAAGCATACTTGACAACTTATGGCAAGTATGATCCGGGAGCCTGCCGGGGAAGGTGGGCGTGCAGGGGGCAGGGCTCTGAAAATCGCGTTGTTCACCGGGAATCGCGGCGTTTTGAACCTACATCTGCCCACTTCACTAGGAAGTGGGCATATCTGGGAGATTGCCACACTCTCCCGGGAGTCCATGAGACTCACGCGAAATGCGGGAGTCTCCCGGACATTCCGGGAGAGTTGGCAAGTATGAAGAAAAGGGACATTAGGCCCTGCACTTTCTTTCTATTTTGTGCCTGCACAGATAAAGAAAGTAGTCAAAATGAGTGGATCAGTATTAGTTGAAGCCACTTCCAAAGTAGCGTTAAACGCTGTCCATTTTTAGCGGCTTAACGTGGATCTAAACTAAAAAAATCAAAGCATTTGTTTTAAAACTCCATTAATGACATACAGTAGCTAATTATATGTGTGAAATTGATAAATGGATGTTTTATACTGACAAATCAATCTTGCATTTTCAGCCTCATCTGACTGAGATGTAATGAGAAGCTCTCTCAAAGTAGGCTCTGCTCTTCCTTATATAATGAAAGCAGAAAATGGTTTGTAATGGAAATGCTTTGCTTTGGTTGTCTGTTTTTTATAAACATTTAAAATTAAAACAGTCATATAATCTATTCACTTGTTAAGTGAGGCTGAGGGGTATATTAACTAAACTGCGGATTTGAAAAATGGAGATGTTGCCTATAGAAACCAGATTGAAGTTATAATTTATTTAGTGCATTCTACAAAAGAACAGCTATAATCTGATTGGTTGCTATTAGAGATGCTCACTGACCCCCGTGAACTGGTTTTGGATCTGGATTAGCTTCGTATTTTGGTTTTGGCAAAACCGCCCTTGTGTGTTTTGGTTTTGGATTGTTTAGAAAAAATCCTAAAATGTGCTAAAATCACATAATTTTGCTCTTTTTTTTGTTCCTACATTATTAGTAACCTCAATAACACTAATTTCAAGTCATTTGCAGTCAATTTTGACCACCTCATAGATCACAATATTATTTTCATACACTTTCCGACAAATACTGCAGCGATCTGACTGGATGGTAAGCAGCAGAGCAATGACACAAACACACTGCAGTTCCTAGCACATCTTGGACACATTGACACAGCAGTGGCAGAAAAGAAAAATGGGGGTCCGCCCTCCATCCCACCCCTCGCTATGTTGGATCTTATAAAGGAATTCAAAACTCCCGAGATCCAACGACGTCACAATGACGTTTTGCCTCGTTTTCAATTCCATGGGCGCGCGACAGTACCAAGCCGGCTCGGCTCTGTACTCGGATTCCCTAAGTTTGGGTCTCGTGGAACATGAGCATCTCTAGTTGCTATAGGCAACATCTCTACTTTTTCAAACCCACAATTTAGTAAACCTAGCCCTAAGAGTGGACATTCAGAGAAGTACGCCAGCATGCACTGAGAAACCTATGATTAATTGTGCCACACAGATCTATGCTGAACAGCATGCAGATGAGCTCACTGAGAGGAAAACCTGCGGCTAATGCAGGACTTTTACGCTTCTTGGGCCTGAGTCATTAAGGAGAGCAAAGCATAAAAAAGGAGTAACATTTGCACCTGGGAAAAACCATGTTACATTGGAGGGGGGAGGTAAATTTAAAATGTGGGGACAAATTCATAGTTGGGGTAGGACATGTCCTAGATCAACTTTAAATTTCAGTGTAATAATAAAGCTATCAAGTATTTGTGTGCTAGATGGAAAAACAGCCAGTATTTAACTTATGTGCAAAATAATAAACTAATTTGCACCCCTTTCATTGTAACATGGTTTGTCCCAGAGAACATTTACTCCTTTTTTGCCTTAATGACTCAGACCCCTTGGGCTAGATTTACTAAGCTGCGGGTTTGAAGAAGTGGGGATGTTGCCTATAGCAACCAATCAGATTCTAGCTTTCATTTATTTAGTACCTTCTACAAAATAATAGCTAAAATCTGATTGGTTGCTATAGGCAACATCCCCACTTTTTCAAACCCGCAGTTTAGTAAATCTAGCCCCTTGTCTTTAAGTGGTCACCTTCTTATTTTGCTGCAATGTTTATATGATGGCAACTTTGCCATCCAGCTTAGGTCCATGGAAGCAGCTCGGTGTGGAGCAAGGATACTCCTGTGACTTCTGTTGTAGATTTCTTGTCCATGTGTTTTCTTTTGTGTGATTTTATATATTTAATAAAAATATATCCTTTTCTTGCTTTTTCGTTGCTTCTGGTGGAGTGCAATTTTTTAAATTGAAAACAAACAAATTGAAACTCTCAGTGTGAAGAACATTTCTTATGATGGATAAGTTCAGTTCCTTCATATGGATTTACCTACTAGGTATTATTGAACAGCCATGCATAACATATTTGCTGTAGACTTTCTGTACATAAATCATAGGCTTGCTAAACCAAATCTGCTGTAACATTGTCTCAAATAGAACACGTATGTTAGTAATTGTGAACAGACTTGAAATAGCTTTCAGACCAAATAGCTTGTTTGTTAAAATCTTAAATGTATAACAAAAGAATTCGAGAAATGGACATACAGTAAGATTATTAATCTAAAACATGAATTCTCCATGTTTGGTGTACAATGTTTTGTTTCAATGAAACTAGTTTAACCTAGCTCAAGTTACTGTAATGTAAATTGCTCTGACATATAAATTGTCTTGATTGTATGCTCCATCAAATATCTAACCACAACTAGTACTATGTGACAACAGGAGGCTAAATGGGCCTCAGATACCAAAGCTATGTTTAGTGAGATTGGTACAGCTGGCTGATCAGGATTGTCTGTCAAAATATACCCATAAGTGAAACAGACGTATTCCAGTATTCTCTGTGATGTTTAAGTTTACTAAACGGGAGCATTGAAACTGCAAATAATGATATTACCTTACCTGCAGCCAATTGTCAGGCCGCAGGCCTATGGATATGGGAGTGGAGCAAACACTAACCGGTATTAGCACTACTGGACTAACAGGCGCAGAGTCTAACGTGCCCCTGTTGTTCACCAGGGACCCCCGCAACGAGGTTTGGACTACGCTGCACAGGGCACGCTGGTCGCGGCCCTATTAACCAGTCACCAGTGTAGTGTAGAAGGGTCAGACGGTCCGGGTCACAGCAATCGGGAATAACCGGTACAGAGGGTAATCCAAAAGAGTAGTCGCCAAAGCCGAAGTCCCAGAACAGTATGGGTCACACAGAAGAATAGGATGGTCGCCAAGCCGAGGTCACAACAGGTAATCAAACGCAGGATACTCAGAAGAATGGAGGATACTGAAGCCAGGAACACTGGTGGTGAACCTGTTACTCTGGCACCCTAATGGCGCCAGAGACAGGTTTAAATAGAGGTCTGGATGCACTGATTGGTGGAGAGGGAGAGGCGGAACCTCGTGGAGTAGCGGCGTCCCGTTGCTTAGCAACGGGACAGAGGACAGGGCGCAGGCGCCCGAGAATCCGGAAGTGAAGCCCCGGAGCGGCCGACAGAGAGATCAGACGTCTGTTCCCCGTCTGACAGGAGATCAGCGGGGATGGCGTCTGACACCAAGGAGGTGGGTTTGGTCTACTTTCCCCACATTGCTCATTCTACCTAATGACCCATCACTCATGTTCACATCTTTCGAAGTGTATTCTACTAGGATTTACAACCCATTCTCTATGCGTGTTGCGAAGATCTATAGTCCCTCTGGACCAGACCAACAATTTCTTGAACATTACTCTGTCTTGCTCCATCATTTATTATCCTCTGACATCCCCACCATCCATTACGGGTGATTTCAACATCCCCATCGATGATCCACATTCTACTTGTGCTTCAAATTACTCTCTGTAACTTCCTCCCTCACCCTCCCCCAGTGAACAGACTCCTCTACTCATTGGGATGGCCACTGCCTTGATCCTGTTTTCTCTAGACTATGCTCAGTTTCTGATTTCCTTAACCCTACTTATCCCCCTTTTGGATCATCCCCTTATCAGTAATAAGCTCTCCTGCGTTAGTTTAACCTCTCTGCTATCAAAGTGTACCAAGCCTCCACATACCCACAGAAATCTTAACTCTGACTTTTCAACAGCTTTTCATCTCTTTGAAACACTTTCTCTCCCTAATTTCTACATTTTCCTCTCCTGGTATGGCAGTACCAAATTTCACCAAACCCTAGCAACAGCCCTTGGGCCCTTCACACTCCATGTCAACTAAGATGTCAGATGTGGCAAACAAAACAAATACGACATCTTGCAAAGCAGAACGTGATTGGCATAAATATTGTACCTCTGTCACGAATCACCCTACGAGTTAAGTTATCAGCCCCTGTTGTTGATGAGAGCTTCACCTTTAGCAATGACTTTCCCATAGAATCAGATATGTTTGCTGGTACTTGGTTGTCCCCAGGACTTAATTTCGAGTAGTGATAATTTAACTCAGGAAAGTGGGCACCACTAAGGATTTAGCAGTGGGATGCTGAGCAGAGATCTCTATGGCAACGAGATGTAGGATGCACCAGGACCAGTATATACTGAGTTGCAATAGGATGTAGTACCAAGCTCCACCAATATAACAGTTTGGCAATGTAGAGTAGAGATTGAAGTTGGGGAGCAACACAGTGCAAGGGAAGGTGGCAGAACAAGATCGAGCTGTCAATCTGGAAACACTGCTGACACAAATGCGTTCGATGGAGCAGATAGCGGGCACCACGATTCTGCAGCAGGGTGGTGGTCTCACAGACGAAAAGCAAAGTCAAACAGGCAAAGGGTCAGCCCAGGCAGTAATATACGTAGTTTGGATCACAAGCAAAAGGTCTATCCAGGCAGCAATCAGAGGTAATCAGGTCACAGGCAGAGGTCAAAACCGAGTATCAGACAGGAGCAGAATACGCAGAAACACAAAGAACAAGTGTGTGAACGTTATAGCCGGCAAAGGCTCAGTGAAACTGACAGGTGTCAGATTGAGCTGCAGGTGAGAGAAGTTCATGTGATCACACCCAGGCTGCCAACAACACTGCAGCAGACAAAATGAACCTCAGACAACACAGACTGTCTCAGGGCAGCTGGCTGTCCTTAACAATCTCTAATGATATCTTCATATATAGTGCTCTCTGTCAATCCCATCAATGCTCTGGACACTACCAAACAAACATACTTCCAATGTATCATCTCTGCTCGGGTTTCTAACCCCAAATACCTTTTTAGTACATTTAAATCTCTTCTGAATCCTCCCTCTCCAAACCCTCCGACTATGCTCAGTGCACAAGATCTTACTTCCTACTTCAAGGACAATATTGATAAGATCCAGCATAAAATGGTATCCTCTTCCTTGAAAAAACAACCAGTTCAATTCTTTCCATACACTCTCTGGCACCTTCTCTGCATTTGATCTCACAATTAAAGATAAAGTATCTACTCTCTTCTTATCTTCTTACTCTACTACCTGTCTTCTTGATCCTATACACTCATAGATCAGTCGATTCCTGTCTCCTGTGCTCATCCCAATCTTAAATAAAATCTGTAATCATTCTCGCTCTCTATACTGGTATCTTCCCATCATTATTCAAGCACACAGTGATCTCTCCTATTCCGAAAAAACAAGATTCTGTCCCAAACACACTCTCAAATTACCATCCCATCTCTCAGCTCTCATGCCCCTTAAAGCTTCTTGAGGGAATTGCCTAGACTCTCTTCAGAAGCTTTTTTTCCTCACAAAACCTTCAGTCAGGCTTTTATTCACAACACTCTACAGAGACTGCATTGACTAAGGTTGTCAATGAGTTGATCACTGCATAATCTAAAAGCTATTACTCACGTCTAATTTTCCTGGGTCTATGGGCCGCATTTGACAATGTTGACCACTCTCTTTTCATACAAACGCTCCAATTCCTAGATTTTCAGAACCCTGCCTTATCCTGCTTCTCATCCTACCTAACTAATCTTTCAACGAATAAGCTTGGTATTCCCTCAGATGATACCCAAATTTAGCGATTTACTCTGGTACTCTCACCATCTTTGTTTGTCCGTGTTCCTGAATATCTTTCTGCCATTTCACCTTGGATGTCCTTTCGCCAACTCAAACTCAGTTTTTTTCAAAAACAGTGCTAATAATGTTCCCACCAGCCAATAGAAGCTACTTTTTTGACACTCGTATTTTAGTTGACAGCATGACAAAAATCCTACCCCTCAAGCTTTCTTTCTAGGTGTAATCTTGTGTTCCCGACATCCAATCTATATCTAAATCCTAGGCAAAGGATGACTAAGTCCAAGGCGCAAACCAATGTAACAATATGAAAGGCAGCTTGTAGCAAACAAAATAGGAAACTCCAAACCCTATCCAATATATATATATATATATAAACAAACAGCAGGTTTGCAGACAGGCGCCAATCACAAAATATATACAAAAACAATAAATCCAAAACATTCAGTAATGAAACAAACAAAATGTCCAAAAAATGGATGAAATAAGAATCCTACGTTCCAAAGGGCAAAGATGATAAATCTTCTAATAGAGTTCCAAACACTTCAGGAATCCTCGTGGGTCATTCATAAGAAAAAGGAGAGAAAAAACAAAACATAGTGAAATCCACATATATGGCAAGATGAGGGGGGGGTCAATAGTCCCTATATACTCCGTGCACTAATAAGTAGACAGGAACACCTCATGTGATGATGGGTTAAAATTAACCCCTCAGGGTTGCACACTCACCAAATGGCATAGTATAACAAGCCCGTATCAAAGATGTAGTTCCTTACAATGATGGGTCCTCTGGTGTGGAGTTTCACTCGATTATACCTGACTTCTCCAGGCGATAAGATACAGGTGAGTGGTAAATGCTTACAGAGAAGCAGGAACTGGCTAAGCAGGAACAGAGAAAGCAAGGCAGTTTGTCCAAGGTAACAAACTTAAACAGGCACAGAAACAAGAAACATTAATGACCAGCCTGCCCCCCCCCCCCCCCCCCCACATCTTGCCATATATGTGGATTGCACTATGTTTTGTTTTTTCTCTCCTTTTTCTTATGAATGACCCACGAGGATTCCTGAAGTGTTTGGGACTCTTTTAGAAGATTTATCATCTTTGCCCTTTGGAATGTAGGATTCTCATTTCATTCATTTTTGGACATTTTGTTTGTTTCATTACTGAATGTTTTGGATTTATTGTTTTTGCATATATTTTGTGATTGGCGCCTGTCTGCAAACCTGCTGTATATCTAAATCCTGTTACATTAATCAAAAAATCATTTCCAGAATACGCACATATCTTACACAAGACATTGCAAAAACTTTAATTCATGCACTCATCATATCCCATATTGACTATTGCAATACCATCATATTGGTCTTCCCCAAACCAATTTATTTAGCATGGAGCAACTAGATTGATTTTCCTTGAAAAATCACTCTTCCACTGCTGATCCACTCTGTCAGTCTTTACATTAGTTTTGTTTTTTTTACCAAGTCAATTATAAAATACTTATACTAATATACAAGGACATTAGGAAAACGGCACCACCATACATTTCCTTACTTGTTTCAAAACATCTCCTGCAGTGCAAGCTAAGAGGGAGAGGACCAGGAAAGAGAAACAAAGGCCTATAATGCAGCAAGTTCTGATTCAATCATACAAAGCAGAGCTGAACCAGAGACAATCCGATCGAATGTTCCAACAACCTCCAGTATACTAACAGACCTTATATACTCCTGGGGGTTGCTGTGAACTCATTACTGCTGGGATATTTAGGAGGAGAAAACAAGCTCAGAATGGAGAAACAAAGCAAAATACATCACAGCACCTGCTCCATTAAGCTTAAAGGCTAAGGAGCAGACACTAAAGCCTTTCTGGGTTCAAACCTGGGAAGGACCTTGCATTTCCAGCTTCATAATAACTTTGTGTCAAAACATTATTTACATATATTATTACTATTTATTATTATTATTATTTTATTTGTAGGGTGCCACAAAGTTTTGCAGTGTCATACATGGCAGTAGTACAAATACAGTTCAGATAAGTAAACAAAAGTTCACAAAAAATGTACAAGTAAAAAAGCACAGGTAACAAATACATGTAGTAATTTAAGTGGGTAAAAAAAATCTTGCCAAAAGGAATTCCTGGGCAATTATAAGGATGGCAAGGGTAGCCGAAGGAGACATAGGGAGGGGTAGGAAACAAGAATGAAAGAGGGCAGGAAGGAAACAAGAGGAAGCAGGGCCCTGCCCAAGGGAGCCTACAATCAAAAGAATAAACTCAGTTTTAGGGGTACCAATCAGATTATAGTTATCACTAATTTAGTACATTATACAAAATGACAGCTAGAATCTGATTGGTTACTATAGGTAACATCTCCACTTTTTCAAATCCGCAGTTTAGTAAATATACCCCTTAGTCTTCCGATCATTGGCAGATATCAAGCTCACTACTTCCTTTTCAGAAGATACTTTTTAAAAATTGATTGTGCCTTGCAGTGGGATGTAGGCTGTTTAATTGCTAATTATCAGTTGAACAAGGTCAGGTAGATGGAGGAAAAAACACTTTTTTGAACACTTACAATCTTGAACACAGATGTTTTGAGTAAAACAAATCTTGAAGATAACATACTAGCATTAGCCAGGACACCATATTCTGTCTTTCTGTTCTGTTCCCCTTTCATATTGCTCAGTAACTCTTTGCTAGTCTTTGCAGCTATAGATTGATGGAGCGTCTTTAATTCTCTGTCATTATATTGTATACTTGCTTCAGAACTAAGAAATATTGACTGATCTCTAGCGTTACCTGTCATCAAGTCTGGCAAAGGTCAATTCACCGTGCCCCATATTCTAAACATATTTTATTTGTGAGCAAGTGTTTTCTCTTACAGCCACAGAGTTACTTTAGCTATATAAACCTTTACTGGTATACATAGATTGTCTCCATATTTTTCCTGTTTAAGTACCTGTGGAGGTAATGGTACATATGGATGTTTAAGCTACTGAGAATCTGCAAGAAAAGAATCTCGGATAATAAGGAAATGACAAGGTCATCTGTCTGTGTACCAATTTACGGTGCAAAGAAATATTTTCTCTTCCTTTGAATTTTATTGTTGTGTGTTAAAGAGAAGCTAAAGATCATTGGCCACATTTGAGTAGAGCTATTGGTGCCATGTACCACGCATAATGTGTGTTTTTTACTCAATACATCTGTGTTCAAGAAAGCTGTTTTCTCTAAGGACATGTTGTACCGCACGTCACTAGTTGGTATTTTTATTTATTGTCCTTGCGTCTAGTGCGGATATGGAGCTTTGCTTGTGAAATGCTTTTAATGGTCCGCAGCTTTTCTGGCAAACACCCATAAACTTCAGCATATTTTACCTTTTTTAAGATGAAATATTTTTACAATTATATATACCAATATAGGGGGGTTTATTCTGATATACATTATCCAGAGAGTTCTGAAAATAGGGGAAAACAATGTACAATCACTCAAGCCGTGCCCTTACCTACAAAGAGATATAATTGTAAGAAACTACATTCTCACTATGTGACCATCATGTTTGATTTAAATAACAACCATAAGTTGTAGTAACTACTTGGATTACTTGAAAGAGAATGTTTTAGTGATGTCTTTTGGTATGTATTTTGTCTACATGGAACAGCTGTGTTATAGTATAAATGATATGAGAAATGTATAATGGGGGAGTGATCTGCAGATTTGGACTTTTTATAACTCTGTTGTTTGAGCTTTGATATGCCCCAAAGAGCCAGTCATATTCCTGGAAAGGAGGGCTGTTAAGTAAATGGTTTTGGTTGTAAACACGCATGCATTTATTATTTTACATCTAAATTTCCATTACAAACACTTTTCAAACTGCACTCATATTAAGTATGCAATTCTGTGAAGTTGGGATACAGGAGAAAGGAAAAGTTTGGTCTAGGATTTGGATTGGTTATGTTTATAAAAGACCTTTCTCTTCCAAACTGTACTGTCTTTTGATATGTCAGTTAGTTTACTAATCTTTGCCAAATGTATAAACATAAATTAATCTCTGGTGCTGAAGGGCCTACAGTGCCTTCAGACCATCGTTTTCTAAGTATCCAGTGTTGGTTAAATTTTAAGGACATCTAAATGGAAAATGAAAATAATTATATTGTAGAAAAATGTATTCTAGTTCGCTGTTGATGCTTTTTAGTGCTTAAAATTTAATTTGTACTTTCCCCATCACTACATTTTCTGCATGAAAGTCAACGTTCAACTCTGTGTTACTGGCCGCTGCAATCAAAGCTTGGATTGGCTATTTAAAAACACGCAATTTATAAAGTGATGACAATGTATAACCAGATAACAACATGAGTGTTTATTAGTTTCTCAACTCTCAAATCTTATGGTAAAGCAGACTTTTTTCAGGGCTGTTGTAACAAACAGTCATATTGATAATGACATTCTGACAGACCAGTAAAGCTAAGGTACTTTAAAGCAACAACCCCATTAAAAATAAGGTGTTTTTTTTAACATAAATAACTGTGGCAGGGTATAAGAGGAATGTTGGTATTTATTATTTTCCTTGGTTTGTTTCTGCAGGCTGCTACTAATGATGTTTAATTCTGCACAGTGTCATGACTTCCATGACAACCATTATCACATGGCACATACTGTAATGAGCAGAGAGGCTTTGAAACACCCCTCTGAGCTCTGTCTGCTCTTTGCAATGTAAAATTCACCCCTTCTCCTCCCCTTCTGCTGTCACATGACATGCTGAGAGCTGCACGCCTCTGTGTCTATGATTAGCAGCCACATTTTTTATTTATTTTTTTCACCTCCAGAGAGATTTTGAAAAGGAGATGATTATTTATTGACAGAAATCTAAGAAAAATGACTGATGTATGCTTAAAAGTTACTTAATTTGCTATTTAAAGAAAAATAAATATTTTGTCTAGGTGGGATTTACGGATTTAAAAACATAATATCTTCATAAAATTAGCAAAGTTTATGCAGTACATGAATAAGGTCTGTGAACATATCTTAAATCATACGAATTCAAGGGTTCCCTTCCCCATTACTTCAAGTTCAGAGAAGCTTACACATTAACCTATAATTAGAGATGCTCAAAACATAGAAATTCTTTAAATTTGGCCAGTTCGATGATCTTAAACATGTTTGTGGTACAATCTTGAATTTAAGCCTTGAACTTTGCTGTTTGAGGTTTGCTATTCACATTTATAAAATGTTAAAATAAGCTATAAAATGTTGCCTGTTTGAGCTTAATGGCCACTTTTAGCAAGTTAAAGGAAAGTTACTTTGCTGTTTGAATTACAAACCTGTGTTAAGGTTTCCTGTTTGCATGCAAGTGTTGCCATTTGCATTTGAAAACTATTTAAATGTATCCATCAAGCTTGTATATGCTTAAACATATATAATGTGTGTCCTGTACTTGCTATTTTGAAAGTTTATAGTGTTTTTTAAAGCTGTGCTTCATGCTGTTAACTTTGACATTCAGTCAATTGCTTACCAGTCAGTGAACAGGGTGGGGTACGAGTTTCCAAATGACTGAATTCCGTCAGGTGTGTAAGCGACGTTAACATAGTGAATGCTGTAATTACGACATGCAGCAAATACGGACTTGATGAAAGAGTGACAGGCGAGAATCCAGGCAAAACAACATCCCGACACTGACGTCAATTCCGAGGGTAACAATTGCATTACTGCTATTAAGGGGGCAATGCGAGGACCCGGTTGCTGTATAATGTTATTTAGTTAGGGTTGGACATTATCCAACTGGCGGGTCCTCTTAATAACAGCAATGTAACGGTTGCCCTTTGAATTGACGTCCATGTCGGGATGTTGTCTTTCCTGGATTCTCGCCTGTCTCCTTTAAGTCGGTATTTGCTGCATGTTGTAATTACAGCATTTGCTATGTTAATGTCGCTCATACTCCTGTCGGAATTCAGTCATTCGCAAAAATAACTACCACTGAGTGAACATACAAATAAAGTATTAGTCTAGAGACCTAGACTGCTTGCTGTGGAAACAGATGGGTTTATTATTGCAATAGCAAACTATGTAGACATTAAAGACAACAAACTGTATGTAGCAAATGCCATGTGCTTTATTTACCAGTGTTAAATTCAAATAAATGTCAGTACTGTGACTGTGTTGAATGATGATACAAATGTAAGAACCAAAACATAGATACCAGAATACCAGATATCCCTGGAAATACAGGAGGTTTCTGCAGCATACAGCTTCCCTGGGTGCAATACAAATGCATTGCGACAAAATGTACAGATTTTTAAAATGCTGTGTAAAGTGTTTGTTTCAAAGATGTTGGTTCAGCTAATATATTTAAATGAGACTGTGTTTTATAATTGGTATTATCTGTTTGTGTAACATATTAGATTGGCATCATGTAAGCTGCTACCATATGCAGCAAATTTGTAGGCGCAGCGCTGCCACACACATTATTCAGGCAGTAGCCAAAACAATCCGGCTCAACCAGGGTCCCTATTCAAACTGACCCTTGTGCCCTTCATATAGGAGAATCAAAATTACTTTATAGCACAAGAAAGCCATCTGTGCTCTAAAAATGTAACGTTCCATTGTTCTGCTATTTTGGTGTTATTAAGAACAAACCGTATGTCTGAAGGTTGAGACACTTATGGAAATACAGGCTTGTTATATTTATGAAATTAAAAGATTAGGATAAAGATTGACATTTTTATTTCAATATTTGCCTTTGAAAATATCAGTCATTGGCAAAATACAATGAATCGGACCACATCTATTTCTGTTGTCTGCTCCCAAGCTTATGAAGACAATCAATCATTGTAGGGCTTTGATGTCTTATATTAGTGAACAAATCTGTTTCTCTTTACTAAAATATTGGTGGAAGCATTTATGATCTGGCACAATCTGATCTAATCAACTTGAAAATTCTGGAGTCACTGAAGAAATAACATATATTGCATGAGATTAAAATGACATAAAATCTCTGTAAAAGGGATGTTTCCATCCCTTTTAAAGGAATAGTGGGAATGCTGAACAAGCAGAATTGTGAGGTTGGCTACTATGGAATGTTCCTTCTGTGACATTTCACTATTTTCAATCATGTTCCTTTAAATCAGGTACAGCGTCCAACAGTGACTTAGGTCTTACAGCATGCTTTTTTCTTCTGATATTTCATGTCTCTTCCAATCTGCCATTACCAAATTACTGTCAAATACAGTGGTCTGGTTTTAAATACTAAAATACAAGTAGCCTTAAAGAAGCCGTTGCGTATTATATTAAATGTATGTAATGTATGTAAGTGTTGAACAAGAGTACATACAATTTCACATATTCTCACATGGTTGAAGGTCGTTACAAATGCTCAATTTTTAGTCCATTCGTACCTTTGGCAATGTCTGCGATTAACAACTGGAGCAGTAAAAGATTTAAATGTGGCAGAAAAGCAATCTAAATGGTAACGATCTATATGGTTCATATGCCAAATGTCATCTTAGTTCTGTTAATGGTGGCACTAACTACTCACCAGATTCAATAATGTGCTCACCCCATTTTGGTCATTAACTACACTAATTTAACACCGATCTATGAAGCTTAATAATGATGAGGAGGTAATCACAACCATTGACAAGCTTAAGCTGTTGTAGCTGTGAAAATGACTTATTTAAAAATTTTTGTTAATGTGACTCTAGAATAACCTTGGTGTATTATATCTGATTATTATTGTTATTCATAGATACCTTTTTTTTTTTTTTATCTATTTCCAGAGGCAGAGACCAGATATTTGATAGCTGTGAAACCGAATGACAACCCTAAAAAGTCCTGTAAAGGTAAAATATATTTTTCTTTTACTTCAACAAGTTTTTATTGAGTTTTTCAAAATTAAATGGGGTACAGAAAAAAGAAAGGGTGACAAGTACATTTGAAGGAACAAACAAAAGGGAAAAAAATGGGGGGAAACACCCACGCAGGGGGGGGGGGGGAGTCACTCAATTAAGACAGCGATCTTATAACATGCACATTACTTTGAAAAGCAGAAATAAGATATACACATTGGTCTTTCTTGTAGTACACCAAATGGGGACACATTAAAGCCTATGTAGCTCAAATAACACACAGGCAGAACCTATTAATTAAGCTGGGGTTCCTCTATGAGGGCTGCTGGAGAGGGAGAGGGTGAAAGATTTGAGGCTACCCGTGCTCTACCAGAGCCCACTGTGACATATTCGTGCCAGCTAAACCATTTGAAAATTGGATTGGAGGCAGATGATGTATAGGGCACATCCGTTGTCTCCATCTTAAAACTATACTGGATTTTAGACACGACCTTAGTGATGCTGGGGGGAGCAGGGGACTTCCAGTTCTGAGCTATTGCTGCTCTAGCGGCTATTAGTATGTGTCCTAATACATAGCGCTTATAGCTAGGGATCACAGGCTGATATATATGTAGGAGGGCTACCCCCGGGTCAAGAGTGATAGAAACTCGCAGGACCTCCGAGATCAAAGCCGATACTTCGGCCCAGAACGCCTGAATCACCGGGCATGTTCAAAAGACATGATAAACATCTGCTATCTGACCACATTGACGCCAGCAGAATTTAGACTGACTTGGCCATATCTTATGAAGGCGATCCGGGGTGAGATAGAGCCGATTGAGGAGATTAACATGCATTTCGGTGTGATTAATGCATCTAGACATGCGGTGTGAGGATATGAAGATCTTTTCCCACTGCTGGGGAGTGAGAATCAGGCCAATATCTGCCTCCCAACGTGCTTGGGTCGGAGTCTTGGAGGCTGGGACCAGGGACTGGAAATAGCGGTACCAGAATGTTATTCCTCCCCTACTACCCGCCTTTGTTAGTCTATCTAGAACCTGAGCTGGTAATGTGGACAGAGCATGGGGGGTCCTGGAGGCTGCCCCCACCCAGTGTCTAATTCGCATATATTAAAACATCTCGGACTGAGGCGGGTTGTATTTTTCCCTAAGCACGTCGAAGGGGAGGAAAAGGGACTGCGCAAACATATCCGCCAGAGAGACTATCCCTCTATTTTTCCATACAGTAATATTGATATCTGGCATGAGTTTCGACAATGCTTGGAGGGAAAGATTACGGGAGGGGAGTACAAAGTCCTTGTGTGACCTAATAAGTTTATCCCATACCCGTAAGGCATCCGAGATGGAGAGTAGTTTATGGGCACCCGATGGGCGGTCCGACCTAGGAATCCGAAGGAGATCCAGCAAGGTGTATCCTACGTATAAAGCCCTCTCGATATCAACCCACGGCTTAGCTGCATGAGGTAGCGACCAGTCTCGGAGGCAGCTCAAAATACAAGCATCCTGGTAATGTGTTAAGCTGGGAAGCAATAAGCCACCTCTCGACTTTCATAAAGACATACGTTTGTGTGTAAGGAGGGGGCGTTTCTGCCTCCAGACATATGACATCATCAAAGTGTGAAACCTATCCATCATTCATTTTGGTATAATATAGGGTATGGTACGAAAGATATACATAAGTTTTGGTAGCAACATCATCTTGAAAGCCGCTATATGCCCCAGCCAAGAGACCTCAAAGTCAATCCAATTCTTAGCCAGTGAGGAGAGGTGAAGGTAAATCGGGGAAAAATTAACTTCCAACACCGCAGATAAATTTGACGGAATATGAATACCTAAATATGACAAAAAGTCTTTAACCCACACAAAAGGAAATTTCTTTTGTAAGTTTGAAAGGGAACATTGTGGTATGTTAATGGGAAGGGCCTCGGATGTTCAATTTATAAAATGATGCTTCGCTAAACCGGTCTAAGATATGCTTCAAAGTTATCAACGAGGTCTCCGGACTGGTTACAATCAGAAGGACATAATCAGCAAATAGGCAAACCTTCTGTCTATGTGGATGGATGTCAATACCTGGGAAGTTATCCGCCTGCCGGATTGTGTGGGCCAGGGGTTCTATAGCCAAGACGTACATTAAAGGGGAAAGAGGGCACCCCTGCCTCGTACCATTAGTGATGGGAAATGAAGGTGATAAGAAACAGTTACTGAAGACTTTAGCGGAGGGATCTTGATATAGGGCTAATATGGAGTAAAGAACTCTTCCCTGTAAGCCAAACTTGCACAAAACCTCCTTCATGTACTTCCAATGAAGTCTATCAAAAGACTTTTCTGCGTCCAAAGAGAGCAAAATAACTTCCTCTGGGAGCCCAGAGAGGAGGTCCACAACATTTAATATGAGTCGGGTGTTATCCGAGGCCTGATGGCCTACTACAAAGCCTACTTGGTCCGGATGGATCAGTTGTGGTAAGAGGGGATTCAGGCGATCAGCAAGCAATCTAGCGTATATTTTCAGGTCTGTATTAAGCAATGCTATTGGTCTATAGTTCTTACAGTCTGAGTGGTCCTTGCCAGGTTTCGGTATAGTAATAATCTGTGCTTCCAACATTTCTGTTGGGAAGCTCCCTCCCTCCGAAACGTTAGTGAGGAGAGGGGAAACTTCGGTTCCAAAGACAGTATAGAATGCATTAATGAAACCATCTGGGCCAGGGGCCTTATCTTTTGAAAGGGATTTAATGATTCCCTCAACCTCTCCCTGGGTCCAAGGAAGATTAAGCGATTGTAAACTATCAGCGTCTAACAAATGAAGGTCTAGGTGTTGGAGGAATGCGGAAATAGAGGCCTCAGATGGTTTAAAGATATTACCATCATTAAAGGTAAAATATTTTTAATATAGTGCCAGCACTTTATAGCGCATTACCATCAAGGAACAGGCAATATCAGTTGTGCTATGGAGATTGAAGTGCCTTAAAATATTTTTAAATATAAGTGGCTTTAGCAATAAAATATGTAAATTGTCAAGTAAAAAAACAAAATAAACAAGATGATATAAACAGCAATTCACAAATGTATAGGATATATGTTCAATTCCCATTGAGTACTGGGATAGACTGCTATACACTAGATAATTTAATGTTATATGTATGCCATACTGCCACTTCACCTATGGCCTTCGCTGAAAAGCTATCAAACTCCATACACTTATATTTTCCATACTGCCCCTTCTAAATTTCTACTTCAATTACTGGTTATATTAGTAAAATATCATTAGTCACAAATCACTTTTTTTTTTTTTACTTTTAAGTATCTTTTTGTGAATTATACTGTCTTTTTTTTCCTTTTTTTTCTTTTTTTTTCAAAGTTAAAGTCAAACTGAAGACTAACCTTGTCATTTTTTTAACCCAGAAAAGAATTCCAGTCAGAAACCTCTCCAGCTTGTCATTGGGTCACTGACACCCACATCTGTCTTTTTATCATGGGGCATACTTATAAATCCACAAGTTGACTGGTCTGCTCTCAACAAATGTCCTAATGATAGGTAAATGTGCTTCAGTTTTGGTATGAGTGTTGACACCTGTCATGTATACTGTACATGTAGCATCTGAAGATGCCACATACATACATACATATACATACATACATACATACATACATACATACATACATACATACATACAAACCAGAAGCTCATAGATGCCTTGCCTTTGAAATGTGGATAGTCACAGTTTAAGATTTAGCTGAGAACTTAAATTAAAGGTGGTAGGACCACAGCACTGGTAACCCAAGATATACTTTTTAGCAAGTTTTCTTACTTTATTTAGTAGCATTTACCATAAAAAATCAGGGAAAGTTTCTCCCTAGAGGTTAGTAGTGATTCAGTTTAGAATGTAGTTAAATATAGCAATATTCGGGTTCAGTTGAATTATTATAATTGAACTAATGGAACACAAATCCTGATTTTAGTGCATATAAGAGAAGTGTCGCTTCCAAGAATAACACAAGAAATTACTTTTAATAATTTAGAACCTGGTACATAATTATAATAGGAAAATTAAAATTCATAGTTGGTTCAATATTTGGCACAAAATACTGTAATAGTATCCCATATTTGTAATAAGAAATAATACAATATGGGTAGTGTAATCACCCGAAATATTTATTTTTCAACTTACTCCTGAACACCACAATATTAAATATCAAGGACCAATTGTTGACTTGTAGTATACTTATTTAAATAACAGTTAATTTATAAATTTCTCAAAAGTGCAGAGTGTAAGGAGAAGGGGGCAATGTGTATAGTGTTATATGGATGTATTTACTGACAAATGTGGGTTACAGTAAATGTGTGGACTGATTCTCTAGACATCAAATTTATTCTGAATTTCCGTCTCTCTGTATAGTAGCCTTCAAAGTCTTCTTAGGCTGACTTTTGAATAAACACACAATATGTTTTGCAAGGTGATTATTATTGTTAATTTGTCTGCAGATCCTAATTGTATGTTACCAATACTAAGCATGAAAGTATTGTCCATCATGTTACAACATTTACAAAGACGTGTGTTAAATCCTTGAAGGCTCAAGATGGTTTACACCTACATGACTAGACCTAGAGGTAGAACAATGCATCACCGAGCTCCATAGCAAAATTTGGAGAAAGGGCCAGCAATGACAATCCAGCCTGAAGCCCCAACCGGGTGCATGGTTTTCTCAAAGTATAGCAGAGATCTTGGGAGGGTGACCTGATATTGTAAGGCCCCGCTCAATTGCATAGCAGCTGCAACCTCTACAGTGGAATTAGTTTCATCCCTGAATAGATCCATTTTTGTGGCATTGTGTTGTGTTTGCAATGAATCACTGTGCTTCAAATGTATTTTACATTTGTGAAGATACAGAGTTTTCTGGCCCAATTCTATCGACTTCACACTGGCTGGTCACACAGGGGTGCCTTCCTACGCCAGGAAAGCCTACCCCAATACCTTCTAGGGTTTGTATAGTCACTCAGGCAAATGCAGTTAGAAAATTACAACAGTTTATTGTAACAAAAACAATCACTAGAAAATTATGTACACATAGTAAATAAATACCAGGCAGGTTTACCACATAATCTGTCCCTTACCCTACCAGCTTAAGGAGTTAATCACCTGGCTGTTCTGATTTGCAGAGCTATAGATCTCTCTCAGCTGCATTTGTAGTCTCTGGTCTGGTAGAAAACGGCAACTCAACACCAGACCTTGCACCTTACAGGAATCAATCCACAGAATGAACATCAACCCCCCCCCCCCCCCCCCCCTCTGGAGTGACTCCTTATATCTAGGGTCAAATTTCAACAATGTTTTCCCCTCTCTGGGCAAACCCCTGGATCTCTCCTTCTTAAACATTGGTGAGTCCTGGACTGGGGGGTTGGAGGGGGAGTGGAGATGAGCTGTTATTCCACAGTGGCTCCCCTGCGGTTTCCCAGACAGAATGTCTCAGGCAGTCCTGTGGAGAACAATGGGTACTAATTGGCCTTCC
Organism: Mixophyes fleayi; assembly: GCF_038048845.1. Classification (NCBI taxonomy): domain Eukaryota; kingdom Metazoa; phylum Chordata; class Amphibia; order Anura; family Limnodynastidae; genus Mixophyes; species Mixophyes fleayi. The sequence continues at coordinate 160,246,738 of NC_134403.1, read as the reverse complement.
CCCACCTCCAAATATCAGATAACAGTTAAGCCCTCCTGAAATTAACCCCTTACACTACTTTCCGATGTCACTGTTTCATGCTTCCTGTAGAGAAAGGAGGGGGGAGAATGAATGCAGCTCCAGCCCCCTCACCTGTATCTTGGACACCACCTGATGATTATCCATAATCTACATGTCTTCAATTTGAGAACAATGCATACCAGCATCACTGAATTAACAACAAACACATTTTTACAATGGGTAACATGGAATGAAGAAGTCTCTTATCTAGGCATGGCTACAATGTCCATTTTTCCACATGTCATTAGACACTACAGTTGTACTCTGTTGAGCTGGGGATCAAAAGCAAGGGCTATAAAAAGTACATGCTATAATCCACACATTGTGAGAAACGAGGGATAGGGTGGTTAAGATGTTTTCAAACTCGTTTCGTCACAACATTTTTAAGGACATATATGAGGTATCTTTAGGTAGTGTATTGAAATATTTATTTTTACAAACATTAGGAAAAAGAATGATATTTTCCATAATCCTTACCTTAACTGGATATGTCCTTGTGTTTTAATAACCAATTTGTACAGAAGATTGATGTTACCTAGCAAAGGGCAAATCTATCATTCAACCTCTCATTCAATACAGCTATAGACCTCTGTGCACTCTCCATCCATTGTAATGTAAAACATGTTGAAGAATTTCCATCCCCTTCCAACAGCATTAAATGCCAGTTTTATCTATTGGAATGGATCAGATTTAGCTTAGTATACGCAATTAAGTTATTTCAAGGGAATTATTTAGCTTCATAATACACAAGCTTTGTCATATATTAATAAATTATAATGTTGTAATATGATTTGCTTTTGTTCTAACTATGCAAATAAATGGATAATTTAATTGTAAGAGTTGAATGAAGTACAGATGGAGGATATGATCAGGTGGTTGTCACAGTGAAGAATAAATACAGGATTGTGCTGCGTTGGCTCCACCAATCCCAGTAGAGTATTGCTGCATCGTAGAAAATCTATTTGCAAATAAATATGACAATATTATCAACTGCTATGAGTAACATTGTATTTCTTAAATTTAGTATCATGTATTACACTCTAATTTAATTAATATTGAATATGCAATGTTATATGCAGAATTATATCATGTTCAATATTTGTCATGTCAAAGTGTGTGAGAGTCTGTATCACATGTATAGGGTGTTTGCGGGAGGAAAGTTTCCTAAATCCGCTGTATGTGCTGAAGTGCTGTAACATAATGGGCCTGAATCATTAAGGAAAGGAAAACAAATAAGTAACTTTGCACCTTGGCAAAACCATGTTGCATTGGAGGGGGTAAATTTAAAATGTGATGGCAGATTTATAGTTGGGGTAGGACATGTCCTAGATGAACTTTAAATTTCAGTTTAATAATAAAGCTATCAAGTATTTGTGTGCTACATGAAAAAAACAGACAGTATTTAACTTATGTGCAAAATGAAAAAACTAGTTTGCACCCCTTGCATTGTAACATGGTTTTGTCCAGGAGAAAACTTTTTGCCTTACGTTCCTTAATGAATCAGGCCCAGTAGGTATAGTATGAAACCAAAAGCTAAACATTCTGGAAAGGCACATGCAGATGGATTCCTATAGATTGTATGCTCTCTGTCTGTAATTACCCAGTATTGTTTTATAACGGTGTTTGTTCCAAATTGTAAAGCGCTACAGGATATGCTGGTGCAATATAAATAAATGATGATTGCTGAATCCACTTCTTGTGTAAAAAGACACTGACTCTTTAAAGTCTTTTTCTAGACCAGAATATACTATATATTGTATACATTGTAAATATTATGTATACATAGAATGTAAATATTTTGTATACATAGAATGTAAGTAATTGGAGGGCAACGTTGGAATCCCCCTGTCAAAATCATGCATTTACCACTGCTATATAAGTTATTTAAATAAGGCCCACTTTTGTTATTTTTGTATGGGAATTTCCAGAGTGTATTATATAATGCCATATAATCCTGTACTAATATTGTACAGCTACGTTAAAACCAATATCATAGTTTTATTATGTCGTTAAAGGGGGTGGTTTGACAACCCAATAAAGAATTTATAGTGTTTGCCTACAAAATGTAATTTGTCATGTACACCATACATATTGCATTTCAGTATTATCCTGAGCACATGTCATTTTTAAACTCCTCTGTGACACCTGTGAACATGGGCTTCCTGACTGACTGCTGTTTAGTTGCTAGGGGAAACTTGTCTGTATTATTCAATACATTTGGGTGAGATGTGGCAGACATCAAGCATTCCTGTCTTACAAAAGTTTTGCTTTCTTGTAATCACAGACCTTCATGCATGTTCTAAACCAACCTTGCCTATGTTGTGTATATTGTCTGAATGACAAGTAGAGATTATTAGTGTTTGAACATGTCATCTTGTCAAGACAGAAAAATCACAAGTGACATGGCAGGTACCTTCAGGCCAATCCAAAATATGTATTTATCAGATTCATCTTGCGCATAGTTTGATCAATTCTAACATACCTGGATACAATAATAGTGGATGCTTTCAAACAATTGTTTTGACAATTAAACATTAAATATCGGGTTTTATTTTGTTAGGTAACGTGTGAAGGATTGTTGATTTTTGCAATATTTAGAAGATATATTTACTTTTCTTAGTGAGTGACACATTGAGACAGATTTCTAACCTCCTATGAGGAAAGATAATTACTGGCAAGAACACTTACATGTAAAATGAATAAAGAAAATTGTGAATGACTCCAAACTACACCGCTTCTTCCCAAAATCCAACTGACACTCCTGTGTTCTTTCTGTGGGGTCTTTTATATATAACATGGACAATTATGGATTAACTCTTCACTGTTTTCTAAAAATAATCAAATCTACTTAAAGCATTTTCATAGCGAGCTCTTAATTTTGATCAAAAATATGACTTGCATCTGAAAGCAGTTGTGCATAGTTTTTATTGACATAGGGCAAAACTGACAGTGCTGTAACCAATAGCAACCATTCATTAATTGGCTCTCATCGTTCGTGCAAGAAGGACAATGAAATGAAGTGTCTGATTGGATGCTAAAGGTTTCGATACTTTTTCACTTTGCTTTTGTTAATAACAACATTTAAAATATGTCAATAAAAGTTATTTTTTATTTTTCCCAAGATGCATGCATAGATTAAGCTATATTTTATAAATTATTTTTATCTATGCAGTACTAATAATATATAATGAAAGGCTCTTATGGAAGGCAATGGAAGAGTTTATCTATACACATTTATACAGAAGGCGCATAGCATTTTCACATTATTTTATGTATAATGAAAAATACAACACAATTCTTAAACAAGGAAAAGTGTAGAAACCTAGTTAGGTGTGATCAAAGATTCTGCAATATTAACAATATTTGTAAAAAGCAGTAGAAACATCTCCTCCAATAGACTGTGTGATTTGTTTAATATACATGACATAATTATGACATATTTGTGATAAATATTTGTATGAAGTGATGTTTTCCAAACATTCAAAAGACAAGAACATAAACTTGGACTACACCTGGCTCTGATTAAAATTGTTATTCTAATACAGAGGACTTCTGTAAAAAATAATGTTTTGTAGCATTCATAATCCCAAGTATTTCTCTGTACCTCAATCCTAGTTCCTAGTGAATCGATAGGGCTGTTCAGCCCACAAAATGGCTAAGTTGTCAGTTCAATTTAAGATAACAGTACTGCTGTCTGTAACATTTAAAGGGTAACGTCAAGCAAAGGTAAAAGTTTAGTTTGGAGTAAAATATGAGTTAACATAAAAAACTTAATTATACTTCCCTTTGATGTACTGTCCTCCAGATCCACCAGGGACCCCCATGGCAGTGATAGTCTCACACGGCACTCCTCTTTCTTACTGCTCAGACTCTTTCAAACAGTCTAAGCGGATGTTGATCACGTTTTTCGTGAACTTCTATTCATGCTAATTGAACATTTACGGAACAGGGCCATTAACACCCACCGGCAGAGCCTACAGAGGCGAGACAAATCCGGAGTGAGACTGTAACGGCCATCAGGGATCCAGTGGGTGAGTCTAACAGTGCATCTATAGTAAGTATAATTTTGTTTTTGTTTTTTTATATCAAGGCATTGATCACCATTCAAAACTACATTTTTAGTTTCGAGTTCTTTTCTGCTGAATACTGCACTGAAAAATTACATAGTAGTTAAAGCCAGCAAATAGGTCTACTTCATCTACATCACAGATTAAAAATGTGTCTGTGGAATATAATGCATTAAACAAATAGAGCTTATAAAAGCTTTCTTTAGTAACGGCATGCACAAAATCACTTATTTATATATATATATATATATATATATATATATATATATATATATATATATATATATATATATATATATTATAATTATTGAGAAAAAGCAGCGACAACAATTCACAGCCCCTTTCTATGGGAGCCATGTTTTACCATAGAATATGCTAAGCCTGGGAGTCTGAAAATGACTTATCTCACAGTTTTGTTATGTCACACTGCAGCAATAGGAAGGCTGAGTGTTTAATTCTACCAACATTTCCACACAGATTTTACACAGTTCGTTACAGAGAAAAAAATAAAGATTGGCTTTTCCAGCTGTGCCCTACAACTGAAACAGTCATCGACAACCTAAAGCCAAACACAATGTATGAATTTGGCGTGAAAGACAACTCGGATGAGGGAATATGGAGCAAGCCTCAAAATCATAAGACAAACTGTAAGTAGCATCAGTATGCCCTCTGTTTTCTCACTCCTCATGTTTATTGTTTCACCAGTTTTCTTTAGTTTTTGCCACCAAGAACTGAGGGTACATCATTGTGAAAGTGGAATGGTCTGTTTATGTAGGAATCTTACATTTCGCGGAAGAAATGTTTTAAATAAGTTACTGACACAGGTAGTATTTGAAATGATAAATGGAAAATAAAATCCAGCTCTTCCCTCCATATTTGCCTTGCGACAACCACTTTGCTCCGGCCTCAGAGGAGTCAGGGAGGAGCTAGGGCAGGGGTAGGGAACCTGTGGCTCTCCAGGTGTTGTGAAACTACAAATCCCAGCATGCCTTGCCACCTCTCTGCTGGTTATCTACTGGCAAAGCATGCTGGGACTTGTAGTTTCACAACACCTGGAGAGCCGCAGGTTGCCTACCCCTGAGCTAGGGCATATGCGAATGATAATGATATTAGTCATTACCATGCAGTTTGTTACAACGATCCCTGTACTCCTCACTGCACTAAAATCCTCTGTCATCTATGAGCTGCAGAGATCAGCTCTACTCGGTTATGAAGCAGCTGCATTACATCTAATATATAAATATGACATATGGCACCACTCTGTATCATCGGTACACTGAGTCTCTATGTACGTTAGCACACAGGTCCACAGTAACTTACAATCTTGTGTTGTCTCAGCATCTAATTCTCCGTCCTCTAATATAACCTTACTTATATAGGCAGAAAAAATAGACTATTTCCTAATTTTTTTTGTCCAACTACATAAGTTTAAAAAAATAGAGATATCTACGGGCAGCATAAAACTCATCCTTAGCAGCTAGAAGGTTAGCTCAGTGGTTAGCACTTCTGCCTCACAGCGCTGGGGTCATGAGTTCAATTCCCCACCATGGCCTTATATGTGAGAAGTTTGTATGTTCTCCCTGTGTTTGCGTGGGTTTCCTCCGGGTGCTCCGGTTTCCTCCCAAACTCCAAAAACAACTGGTAGGTTAATTGGCTGCTAACAAATTGACCCTAGTCTGTGTGTCAGTTTGTCTGTCTGTGTGTGTGTGTGTGTGTGTGTGTGTTAGGAAATTTAGACTGTAAGCCCCAATGGAGCAGGGACTGATGTGAGCGAGTTCTTTGTACAGCGCTGCGGAATTAGTTGCGCTATATAAATAAATGGTAATAATAATAATTATAATAGAAGGTTAAACATCAATCGGCCTAATTTACTTTTGGGTGCAGATCCTTTTTGATGAAGTCAATCAATGAGGGAAATACATTTGATTAGACTTGCAGCTAAGCTATTTCTTCCCTTAAATTCATGTTTGCTTTATTTACACTGGTTGACAGAAATCATTGAATTTGTTATATAAAGTCTACCATTTGATACAAACCGCAGTCTGTGTCTGTACATAATTACTGGAATGCAGCTTCCATATGTAGACATATACAGTACAAACAAAACAATATTCAGCTATAAAGTTTGCTCCTTTAAAGTGAATCATTGATAAACTAACTGTTGAATGACATTTTCAAAGATGACATTAAGAATTTCTTATAAATTTATATATTATTTTTACAGTGAAAGGTAAAGAAAACGGGAACATAGAAAATTCTTATAAGATTCCAAAAGCTACTTTACAGGTCTGTATAAATACTTAAGATGCTAATAGTGACAGTGACAGCAAATATGGGTTAGAAACAATGATTGAATTAAATTGATTTACTTAAGGATCTAAAATGTTTAGTAATGTTTTCTTTGAGAGCTGGAGTATTGTAATGTTATTTACATTGAAAATCAGGGCTTCACATTCATGCAGTTTAATTCTAAGGCTTTTTTTTTTTACTATTTCTGCCTGAAGCTTGCTGAATAAAATCCTTACTGTTTGTTAAAATCCTTAACTGAATCCTGAGATTTAAAACCTTGGCAATGTTGTAAAGATGAAGGTGACAGGATTGCGCAAGTGAGAGTTGGAGGTGGAAAGATGATGAGCTAGTTTTGGATATGTTGAGTTGAGGTAGTGTTCAGCCATCCAAGTGGAGATGGCAGAGAGGCAGTTGGACATGTGGAAAAGGAAGTGGTCAGGGATGGAAATTTAGATTAGAGTGTCATTGGCATAGAGGTGATAGTAAAGTCAGAATGAACAAATGAGTTGATCAAGAGGACGTATAAACGAAGTAAAGCAATTGTCCAAAAACAGAGCCTTGGGGAACCCTAAGAATAGCAGAAGAGGAGTCGAGCAAGTGCCTGAGGAAGAGACGCTGAAGGAGTAGATAGAGCGTTCAGAGGTAAGTCAGGAGAGTTCAGTGCCGCAAAGGTTAATAGGTTGAATATTGTCAGGGAGAAAGTAATGGTCAACTGTTTTGAAAGCAGCAGAGAGTGAAAGGAGGAGGAAGAGCAGGGAGAAGTGGCCCTTCATCCTAGCCAAGAGTAAATCATTCGTCACCTTGGTGAGAGCAGTGTCACGGTGGAGTGGAGAAGGTGGAAGTCCAGTTGTAAAGGGTCAAGGAGAGAGTGAAGAGTGTGTTAATCCACTAAAGATTAGCCATTTGACAAGCTTAGAAAGGAACTGAAGTAGGGATGTGGGGCAGTACCTGGAGAGAAAGGTGGGGTTGAGAGATTTTCTTGACAATGGGATTGATGAGTACATATTTGAAGGTGTTCCATGAACAATCAGCTATAGAAATCCTTATTTCATGTGTTAAAAAGGTTGTCTACTTTTGGAAGCCCTCGTAGTCTGGCCCATTATGCCCAGATAGGAAATAGTCTTGTACCCAGTAGATCTCACCTGTGCTGCAAACTGGATCATATTTGATTAGTTAATTTTATTTGCACTAATTGTACACCTAATAATGGACTTTATGGAGCTCTACAGATTAGACAGAACGAGTCCTTTAACACTGCAAGTTGCATTGGGATACGGTTCAAGTAATGGTGGGTTATTGTCACTCACCGGAGTGTGAGTGCCTCCACTCTGGTACGTGGTTCTCCATCTTTCCCGCTCACACCTGTGTGGAACCGCGGCCGTCCGCCATCCTGTCGCACTGGGCATGCGCAGGTCCCTTTAACTACTACACCTGACCACTAAGGTGATTGATGGATCAATCACCCCTCCCTACTTAAGGCACCTGCAGCCTTAGGTAGTGGCCTGATCTTGAAGTCTCACTCCCAGTGAACTTCAATAGGTGTGTGCAGTTTCCTAACTGCTTCCAGCTCTACTCCTGTGTGCAGTTTCCAAACTGCTTCCAGCTCTACTCCTGTGTGCAGTTTCCAAACTGCTTCCAGCTCTACTTCTGTGTGCAGTTTCCAAACTGCTTCCAGCTCTACTCGTGTGTACAGTTTCCAAACTGCTTCCAGCTCTACTCGTGCTTCAGCTTCCACGCTGCTCCCTGCTCAACTCAGCGGCGGTTCCCATACCGCTACAACGCTTCACTTCTCAGCTGATTCCGGATCTACACAACTGGGTATGCTCTACTGACTATTGACTATTGCCTATTGCTCGCATACCAGTTGTATCCATTGTTGTTTGCTGCACAGAGTACAAGTACCCATATAGACTGTGTTACTGCATTGCTTCATTTAGGACAAGCTTTCACTCAAGCTACGATATCTCCTCACGCTACTACTTAGCGTTATTGTGCATATCTGCTGTGACCAGCTTCTCCTTCCTGCAAGGCATCTACTCCATACAGACTATTCATTGTGCCTTCCACCTCTGCCTCACAAGACATTGCTCTACTCGCGCTGTTTCCATACAGCCACAGTTTGCCTTTCAACTTCACTCTCCTGCACCTGGACAAGTCCTCATTCCTTCTCACAGCAGTGGTACAACTTGCTGCACGCAGACCACTGACTTCCCTGCTACCTACCTGGACAAGTCCTCCATTCACAGCGGTGGTACAACTTGCTATACGCAGACCACTGACTCTCCTATTACCTACCTACACCTGGACCAGACTCCTCACCATAGCGGTGGTACAACTTGCTGAACGCAGACCACCGACTACCCTACTTCCTACCTGCACCAGTACTATTCTTCCCATCACTGCAGTGGTACAACTTGCTGTACGCAGACCACTGACTCCTCCTCTACCTACCATCACCTATCCACGTCCACTCCTCGCATCTACATTATCTTCAGCCTCCAGTTTACTGCTCCAAGTCGCTGACTTTCCTCTAACCATAGCTGCAAGTCGCTGACTTCCTCAGACTATCTCTACTCTCCTGCTGTTGTGTCGCTCCAATCATTCACCTGCCTGCTTTGAGGTGCGTGCCATAACCCTGCCTCTCTAGCAGAGTTCCATCTGGTGAAACTCGGGTAAGCAACTCCTAGTGCCCGTGACAGTTATTCCTGTAGTTGCCACATAGGAGGACTTTATATTAAGGTGGAATTTGTTTAAAAGTACGTGATCCCTTTAAAAACACACATTTAGGAATGACAGGTAAATTTGAATTGACTATATAATTAAATGTGCGCACAGTTTTGGAAAAAGCCATGGGGGGGTGTTTTTTCCTCCCAGTCACTTTAAAATTACTCTGGACAGAGAAAGAGACATTTTATAATAAACCACTACATCTGTTTTACTGTGGCGGTTTTCTAACATGTGAGTTGTAAACTTGGAACTCGGTATTCACAGTTACTGTAGGACAGAAGATCAGTTGTACACTGTAGGTGGTACTCTACTGTAAAAACAGATTAACAGGTAATACACTCAGTGGCCACTTTATTAGGTACACATTTCTAGTACTGAGTTCGAATCCCTTTGACCCCAGAACAGCCTGAATTCTTCATGGCATGGATTCAACAAGTTTTTGAAAACATACCTTAGAAATTCTGTCCATGTTGAAATGAAAGCATCATGCAGTTGCTTCTGGTTTGTCGACTGCACATTCATGCTGCGAATTTCCCCTTCCACCATATCCCAAAGGTGCTCTATTGGATTGCAATTTTGTAAATGTGGAGACATTGAAGTACGCTGAATTAAATTTCATGTTCATGGAACCAACTTGAGATGAAGTGTGCTTTGCGATACGGCTTATTAGTCTGTTGGAAGTAGACATTAGAAAATGGGTAGACTGTGGCCATAAAAGTATGCACATGGTCAGTAACGGCAAATCATACTGAGGTAGGCTGTGGCATTAAAACAATGCTCAATTGGTGTTAAGGGTTCTGTGTGTCAAGAAAACATTCCCTACACCATTACACCACCACCAGCTTGCACCGTTGGATGGATCCATGCATTAATGCTTTTTTCCCTAAGTGTTTTACTCTACCATCTGCATATTGCAGCAAGAATTAAGAGTTGTCAGATCCGGTAACTTCTTCAATCTTCATCTGTCCAGTTATGGTCAGCTTGTGTCCACTTTAGTCTCAGTTTCCTGTTCTTAACTGACAGGAGTGGAACACGTAAGGTCTTCTGCTGCTGTAGTGCATAAAGTTCAGGGTTCAATGTGGAGTGTTTAGAGATTCTTTTCCACATACCATACTTCTAGAATGTAAGCTCTCATGGGCTCTCATGACATGAACATACATCTGTGAAAATCAGTGTTTGAATCTGCATGAGATCATGATCTCCGCTATTACGTGTAAGTGTATACACGTTAAACGGCTACATTATAGAGGTGAAGGAGCCTTTTCTTTTTTTCCCTATATAGGGGTATTTACTTCATCACTATCTCGGAGCTTTCTATATTTATATAATATTGGCACTGGGCAGGGGCGGATCCAGAAGTTAATTGTACCGGGGGCGATTTAGGGGGGCGATTTAGCTCTGCCCCCTTTTTGACACCTAAGGCTTCTGACAGCTGCACACTATGTGCAGATCCGTTCAGCAGAGAGACTTAGGGAGAGAGTCCTGCCAGGCTGCTCTGATTGTGTCAATCAGAGCAGTTGGGCAGGACTCTCTCCCTAACTCTCTCTGCTGAACGGAACTGCACATAGTGTGCAGCCGCCGGCAGCAAGCCCCGATTGCCCCCCCCCCCTGGATCCGCCACTGGCACTGGGTGAGAACGTTATGTTTTAATATACTACAATATGTATATTCCTTTTTTTGAGGACATCTATATATCGGGAATTCGTTATCTGGAGGATCACTATCAGTCATTAAAAGAAAAGAGTGAACAATTCTAGACATTATATTCTACAAGTGACTTTTAAGTTTTTTGTGTTGGACTTTGGAAGTTTATTTTACTTCACTCATTTTATGTGCAGGTGATGAGTGCTTTTGTGTTTTGACTGATCTTTTGTTGTTACTTATGGTATTTGGAGGATCGGGGGTGGAATCCTCACAGTCACAAAATTAGCTGCTATCTCTATCTAGCGCGGCAAGTATCTGTCTATTTTTGCTTGATTATTGTATATTGATCCCCAATAGATTACAGTTACAGTAATAGCAATACGGCTGTGTCATGGGCCCCCCAGCATGACATGCCTTTCGACATGTTTCCCCTCTGTCCCTCCCTATGGCTCACCATAAGAAGTTATTGGTCTGGGCAGTCACTTTAGACTGTCTATAAGGCAACTCAGATGAAGCCATGAGGGGGCAAATGGGACTAGAGTCATGGCCCCTGGGTGGTAACTCATACATATCCACCGTTATCCGGTACTGGTAGGCCCCCAGGGGAGGCCCAGGTACTTAGTAACTAATGGAGAAAAAATGTATGCTTATGTTCTTCTCTTTAGCTCTTCCAATCATTGGCTGTAAGTGACTAAGTTTCCCTCAGATATGCAAACATTTTTAGTCTTAACGTTACCCAGACATCATAAAGCAACATGAGTACAACTGTGTTTAATATGAGACTAATGTGTCTTAAAATATGTACTCCCCCTGCTAAAAAGCAGCAGACATAGGAACGTGTATAAAAACGTACAACCACATTCATCCGAAAGCTTAATATCAGGTTTGTTTGGGAATTCTGTGTCTGAGCTTGTTTGCTTATTTATTCATGTTTTCAAGCATTTGGATGCTTTCAGGCAGTAGATTTTGGTTTTAATTATTTCATTTTTAGTGTGCCAGCTGTTTCCACAGTTTACATAGCAGCACACATGTGGAATGAATATCACAGCACTGAGGGTATGAGTGGAGAGAAATATGAAGTCTCTGCAGGATTTGTATTAAGAACAGTTCAAGATTTAAAATACTTGTTTCTGTGTAATAAAAAGTATTTTCCCTTGAACTAAGATTTCCTGGCTTGAACATTTTTTTTCTACCAGAGGGTTATAAAGTTGGCAGCATTAAGAAAGAAGTTGCATTCAAGATTCCCCAAAGCAGTTCCTAATGTTTGCTCCTTCAATCTGATTAATCCAGATGGTTTACTTGGTGAAAATGTGACTGTAAAATATGAATGATCTGTGTATTTGTTTGTTGCACTTATTAAATAATGTGCTTTTTCTATACTTGCCTAGAAGTGCTAAGTGCCTATGAAAAATTGTTCTTTTAAGATCTGCAACCTTGGGCTCTCAGTTTTTCCATACCGTCTCTGTATATGTGTTGTAAAATGTTCCTGGTATACAGGGAATTAGGACGTTTCCATTACACAGTGATGTATGCCAGTGACTGAATATTGTTTTTTTCTCATGCATATGACATTAACATGTGCCTACTAGCAGTGGAGACAGGCATTTTGTGGAATGAAGCAATATTCATGAGAATGTGGCCTATGAATGCACTAAGAACTGATTAAACATTGGATTGTAGGACTGCACACCTGCAATCAACATACAGCAGGGATGCTAAGACCTTTGAGATATTACTGACTCTCAGGTAGTGCGGTGTTTTATGGAGAGGTCTGGGGCATTTTTTTTTAATGCAACAACTTATTCAGGGTGTCCATACACAAGCCAATAGAGATGCTCAACCGTCTGGACCTTTCACATTTGGTGATGCATTGTGCTCAGGATGACAGTCAGATCTGTCAAGTACTAATAGCACAGTCAGGAGATACACATTTCAGGTCATTGTCCATTTGGATTTACCTATTATTTACGATCAAGTGACAAAAGGGCTGTTTTCTTTCACTGCAGTGATAGAAAACCACTTATTGCCAATATTTACTATAAATCTGTACTCTTCCTACTTTGACATCCAGTTCTGGATGCCCCCTGCACATGCATGACCTGACTTTGCCAGTTTACACATGCATAGTCTAACTAGGCTTCCAGTTCCATTAGTAAAAAAACAAAATAAAATAGATAAATACAATGTTAAAAAAAATATATAACATTAAATATATTGCCACCAAATGAGAATAGAAATAATGCTTTATTTAAATAAATAAAGCAAGTTTTCTGTTTAATATCCTGAGATGACGATAGTGATAGGAGGACAGCTGAGGTATTTTTATGACCGCTGTACATAGTAAATAAGCTTCCTCATGTTTTGCATGGGGAAGCTGTTGGCAGCAGGAACCCAGAGAAACTCTTCACAGGCAGGGGCTACCCATCGATGAATTGTGAGAAGCACTAACTCTGGCAAAAACACCGTTTGTCAGCAGAAGAAAGAGTTAACTCCAAATGAAAAATTTACTCCTTTGTCCTTTTATAAACATTGTCACTGAATGTCATACCTTATACTTTCCCATGTACAGTCCACCTGGGGGTAAATGTATTAACCAGAGGATTCTGCAAGTTGATGATATCCGGCGACTTTGCAGGGGAAATTGCCGGATTTTGGCAACTTGCAGAAATTGCTAGTTAATACATTTATCCCCTAGACCAGTGGTTCCCAAACTGTGCGGCTAGGCTCCCTGAGGTACCTTGAAGATCTCACAGGGGTGCCTCAGCCAGTGCCAGTGGTAAGCAAGGCGGGGGACTACTTGGTAATTATTTTGGCTTAGGGGTGCCTTGAAAAAATTTTGGAGACCCTAAGGGTGCCTTGAACTGAAAAAGTTTGGAATCCACTTCCCTAGACTGATATGGGAGTACAGTTTGCAGCTTTTGTAATTATTAGGGACCTTTTTCTATTAAATACAAAGTCTCAGGATTTCTATTAGAAATATGGCCACATGAAAGCCTCTAAGAGTAAGAGAGCTGCTTCTATAATTACTTTATTACAGTACAGCTAAGTGAAGCACAAAAGGATTAAATGATTTGACCAAAATAACACTGCTCTGATGGCCAGACCTGACTAGCCTACATTCATGTTCCTTGTGTTACTAAGTGCAGAATTGGAAAGCACCATGTCTCCTCCTATGGCAATTCTACATAGCAAGGTAATCCTTTCAGTGACTGATGGGTGGATTCAGTTTCTGCTATATTATTGGATTTACACTTGGTTGATTATGTATAATTACAGTGTAACTATCTTTTCTATAAACTGTGCTCTCCTGCTCATTATGTGTACCAAAGGCCTAGAGGTGAATGTTATTTTCATTTGTGGCTGATGGAATGAAAACCTTTTTTTGGAAAATAAAAATCTGCACGATATTGGCTTCAAGTTTGTCTGCAAAACAAAGATGTGTGATCATATCTGTTTGTTTGTTAAATTAAAGAAAACAACGCAGGCATTTGAGTTAATTGGAACAGGATTTTCTAAGATGCTTTTCTTGCTTAAACGTATTGCCTTTTTGAAGCAAGACATCACACAGAAATATGGGTTGAAACTGTCAGGCTAAAAGCAGGTTAGGGTTGAAACTTTAATTCCATGGTTAGATTAGTCATGTTGATGATCCTAATTCCATGTATGCATCATATCCAACAAATATCCTGAGAGATACATATAACTTTGTTATCGCATCGTTTTATCTTGTGCAACAGTACTATTCTGCTGTATTCAATTATGTATTATATCTACTAGTATTACATTAATCTTACCCATTATTATTACATGGTAACAATTTTGCCGCTATAAATTAATCCCTTAATATTTGACAGTCTGGGCCTGATTCATTAAGGAAAATAAGGCAAAAAAAATTAGTAAGTTTTCTCCTGGCATAAAACCATGTTACAATGCAAGGGGTGCAAATTAGTTTATTATTTTGCAGATAAGATAAATATTGCTGGTTTTTTTCATGTAGCACACAAACATGTGATAGCTTTATTTGTACACTGAAATTTTAAGTTGACCTAGAACATGCCTTAACCCAACTATAAATCTTATAAATCTGCCATCACATTTTAAACCCCCCCCCTCCCCCCTCCAATGCAACATGATTTTGCCAAGGTGCAAAGTTACTCATTTTTTTTTATTTACTTTCCTAAATGAGTCAGGCCCTCCATGTCCAGAAGTGCTCTTAAGTCAACTTTGAAATAGAGACAATTAAATAAGTAGTAAAAACAAAAAGGTTGCTACAATTTGATAGATACCATAAATAACTATACAAATATTCAAGTAATGATCTTAGAAGCAATCAAAGATGAGCAAACTTTCAAGAGATATCACCATCCCCCCCACCTGAAAAGTTTTGACCACAAAGTTTGATTGTGTTGTACCTAATTTATCCCCAAATCACTGTGTTGGTGATGAAAACGACCATCAATCCCAAACAGGTTTGCGGAAAATCCGATCAGCTAATTACCACTATCTTCTAGTGCATGTGGTCAATTACTGACCACACTAACTGAGCCCCATGTGGTCTAGTTGTTTGGGCCAATGTAAGTAATTGCATCTGTCTAATTTGGTTTAGTGTGGATCACTTTGGGGTTTTGTCACTCATTTGGGACCTTTTCTGCTCAACTGGGGTATTATAAAACACAAGTAAGAAACTAAAGACATTTTCAGTATGGTTAAAACAAGCTTTATCTGAACAATTGTTTTTAGGCCATTTCAACCTCCCCAATTCTGATGAATTATGATGATGAATGAATGAATGAATAATCTTGCTCATCCCTGTATTACAGCTACTTTTTTATGTTACTTTATGTATTCTGATTATAATTCACTTTTTTTGTACCGCAACCATAATTCTGGATTTAATTTATTTATGTTTTAGTATGCTTCAGAAGACACAAAGACACTCATTCCAGTATATGTGGTTAAGCAAGGTAATGTCTATAGTTCAGACTCCATGCATAAATGATTAAATATATCATAACAAGAGCAAAATGTGTGTACAATAAAAATATTGGTGAAAAATTAAACAAACCACAGATGAACCTTAAATCCGGAAGCCATAAATTAGCAGTAATTTATATTTGGCAAAACATGTTGGAAAATGAAACAAATGTACCTAATATTTTCAGGTTAACCTTTGGTGTAAGGAATCCTTTGGCAGTGCAGACGAGATCCAGATCCAATCTCCTCTAACACTTTTAGCTCAAGTATAATCTAGGTCGCAAAGCAGTTTAACACTGCAGTGAGCTTCAGATTATAGTAGATTCAGTAGTAATAATGGGCAAGAGAGATCAGGCCCTTTCCTCCATGTAAAGGGCCTCCACATAAAAAGATAATTGTTTTCTTTTAGGAATTGCTTAAAAATAAAAACAGTTTCATGTGGGGAGGGGACCTAAGCTTGATAAATCCTCCTATGTAACTATGTATGACTTTTATGTGACCAATCCCACCTTACTTTGTACATGGATGCTTTGTACTCCTGTGCAGAGGCAGCATAGCTAAAATACATACTTATGTCCCGGGACCCTAATTCTGTAATTGTAACTCAAGAATGAAGGAAAGAAAAGGGATGTTTTTTCCCCATTTTTTCCCTGCATAAGGCATCTAAAATACATATGTTTGCTATTTTGCTAAGAAAGCTCTATCAGCCACAGTAAAAACAATATTTTATTCACTTTTGTGTAAATTAAGAAATAAAAAAGTGTTTCCATTTGAAACTGGTTCATCCCAAAGTGGCTTGGTCATGAAAGGGGGGAAATCATCCAGTCATAAAGTGGTTAATCAAAAATGTTGTTGTGTGGTGATATAGAAGGACATGTTATTAGACATTTTAGTAACACAATAAGGCTTATTTAGTAACTTTGTGCAAATAGCTCTGATGGTCTCTAGTCAATAGCAACCATGTATACCTTTGTTTTTATTTGTCTGATTTGCTCTAGACTGTTGCATTTGATTAGTTATTGGTTACAGTACATTTATGCTTTCTGAACAATGTTAATGAATCATAGTATAATACTTTCCTAACATGTCATGCACAGTACACTAACGATAAAAAATTATTTCTCACAGGATTTCAAAATGTCACTAAATCCACACCTGCGCCTCCTCCCACTGCACGTAGTCCAGGTATTTATCTTATTCAGTATTTGTATAATATGTTAACCATAGGCGTGCACAACAATAACAGCACGATAACAATTGTAACTGTGAAAGAGACACTTTATTTAAGCATCATTGCAAAACAATGAAAAGAAATATGTTTGTTGCTACTTCAGACAAGCCTTGTGGACCATTGTTGCTCAATCCATTAAGCTATACTATTAAAGACTGACTGTCAGTGTTCAGTTTTATGTTTAAATGCAATTCTCTTATATTACTCTATAGGTACATCCCTAGGGAACTGCAGAGCTTACATATATATAATGATTACAGTCCCAAAAAAAATGTTGATCCCTACTACAACTATTAGACCTTAAGCTAACACTGTCCACAATGTTGAGCTTGAAACTGTGTAATTTCTCAACTGGGCAGATAAATTACACGCTAGCAACATAGATGGAAGGGCTCCTAAGGAGACATCACATATGTAATTTTTGTCTAATTATTTAGATAACACAATTTAAGTAATCTATTAAATGTCTTAAAAATGTCACTAATACATTTTAAAAAAAATATATTATTATTGCATGATCTGGACAAATATATGTATAAAGCAGTTAAAAATAAGAACCACAAGTCAAGCAGCAGTGCTCCACATCAGAACACAGAATTAATTTATTTCATATGTAGAACTGCCTGATATATTATTATTATTATTATTATTATTGTCATAAGGCCAAAAAGAGATCCCATAGTCATGTTCATGATGATGTAATCAAATACAATTCACCAAATACTGAATAAATATATCTCCTACACTTCTTGAAAATACCACAGAGCTAAAAACAGTCTCAATGTAACTTGCGAAAGTGGATAGTCAATTCATGAGAACTGTTAATTACTCCGTGCCCTTACTCCTGGTCTTGGGCCATTGGATTGACAACCGGGAAAGATAATACCTCTGCCTCTAGTCCCTGCTCCTGCTCTCCGACTGCAATCTGGCCCCACATGAATTATGAGTAGAACATTTGTATTGTGCCACTTAATTCATGTGCACACTTCGGTCTGCAAAGAACTCCACAGCTGTTTCCACAGCATTAGCCTTTGGCGGTTTCAGGCTTTAAGATGCCAAAGTTATGCACATGAGTCGTGTTGGAAATAGGTCTGTATGACACACAAGCACAATGCCCAATATATTTTCGTTGGTACGCAATTCAGCTTCCTCATGAAGAGGTCACAGGTTTTCTTTTCAGAGCCTTTTATTTATTATAATCCCATTTTACACACAATATAAGCAAGTGGTCCAGTTTCGTACACGCTCAAAATCAAATGATGATGCTACAATACACAATTGTTTTTAATGTTTTAAAAAACTACAAATCAATTATGCAATCATGAATAAGACAAGCAAAATAAATGTGCTTAACATACATCAAATTAACCATTTTGCACTAAACCTATCACCAGATTAATCCATTCAGTGCTATATAAAGTGTAGTAAATGTGTCACGTGGGTTGGAAAAGTCGTATGCCTATTCCGTGGAAATTTTGTATAATTCTGCCAATTTGGGGGCCATAATCTGATAAATTAACTAGGTCCTCAACAATGTTCCGGTTTTCAAGGTCTTATTTAAAATGTGTTATGATGGTAACAGAATATTGTTTTATAAAGAGCAAAAGTATATTGTGTCATCACAATCTGTTTAGATTACTACAACTACTTCCAACAGTAACCTAAGATTATATGGCACATTACCTTTCAGACCAGAATTCTGAATGTTGGACATTCTGTCTAAAGTCATAATACAAACATTTGCATGTCTTTCTGTGTAGGATTCATCTATGGTGCCACCACAGAAGTGACTAAAAGCAAACATGTTTGTAAAGTTAAGGCAGAACTTGACCTTTGCAAATTTGAAAAGCTTTGGTATATAAACTAACTTTAAAAAATGTTTTCCAAATATGTAAAGCTTTGTTTTGTATGTGTACACTTACAAATGTTCAACCCTATTTAACCTAAGACATGTCACAGTCGTTTGTTCTTTTTAGCCCTGTGAGAGATTACACTTCTGCAGCCAAGAGGAGCGCAGCCCAAATGAAATCAATCTGTAGCCACTTAGAGACATCACTGGACTGTGACTCTGCCGGTCAGAGCAGACAAAAGGAATTAAAAATGAATATAAATAAAATCACAAACTTAGCTGCATGTTATACCTAATTACAACACAGAGTGTATGTATATATATATATATATATATATATATATATATATATATATATATATATATATATATATATTATGCAATATAGTACAATTTTAGCAAATGGGGCAAAGGTTTCTTAGAACAACTAAACTTAAAATGACCCATTTCTATAAAAACTCCAAAGATATACGCAGCCATTGATTATGAAGAGAAAAAAAAAACCCTGGTAAGGGTCACAAAGGTTTATGGGAACTGTACTATAGACATATTTTACAATTAAGCCCCTTTCCTTGATATCAGAAAAGGGATCTTTCAGAAGATGCTCATCCTCCCACCGGTAGTATGAACACTGATTTTAGTGGCATGAGAATTTGGAAATTCTGCTGTGTCACAAGAGCACTGACCAGTCAAAATCATCCGCAATGTTTCAGAGCAGAGTTTTAATATTCTTCTACCATCTCTGATGAGAATTGTCTGTTATATAGTTGCTGCAAGAATATCTCATAAACGGCAGAGGTCCTGGTGTCAAATCTTTGCCATTTTGACATCTGGGGGAATAGAGCTTACTAGCAAAATGGGTGAACATCTCTTTGTAACATCAAAGTAGTCAGTTATACAAAGCCAAGCTGTGCCTAGAAAAGTGGTTCTCCGATTAAGTTCAAATAACAGATGTAAATATATCAAACTCAAAGTAAAGGATGAGACCTGATTTCCACCAGCTTTGAGCGGATTGGAAATGGCTGCACTCCACTATGCAAAGCAAGGAGCGCCCCTTAAAATACACCCTCTCCACCTGTTTATTTAATTTAGTGTTCTCAGTCTGCAAAATGAGCTCTCAGTTATACATTGCTGGGCAAAACTAAGTACAAGAGTGTACCTACTCCATACTAAGTAAGGAATGCTGCTCAACTTCCTCTATTGGGTGATGCAAATGTCATATTCACCCGCTGAAATTGAGTTTTGTAAAAAGAATTTTGCAATGTGGATCAACCAATTTATGCTTCTTAAATTACCTCTACTGCCTAACTTGTACTAGATTGTCCTGAACAGAAAGACTGCACAATAAAAGAGGCATTCAACTCTGGACAATAAAGCTCAACATTTATTTTTCCAACACAAATTAAAGCATGACATTTAATGTTATGTTATTTTCCTTCAAATGCGCATTTCCATTCTTCTGGCCCACTGTGACTTACCGGATTCTCAGACATGACCTTTAATCTGTGAGCTCTGAACTGCAAACCTGTCAGGTCATAAAAGCTGCAACAAGACATTTTTTATATTAAATCAGTAGATTATGCCATTGTGTGACCTACAAACCATAAACTATTCCCTAAAACAAATATATTACTATGCCAATACTGCTTTCTACTATATTAGATCACGTGTACAAAATTTCTGTTTTTTAGTACCTGAATACAAGCAACCACTATCTTTTAAGAAGTTGTTATTGACACTGTTATATTGAATAAACAACTTTTCCAAGAATTTTAATAATTACATAGAATCAGGAACTGTTAATATAGCATATACACTACAAGGTTTCTCAATATTGGCTGCTTTATATAAATGTCTTGTAGTTTTTCACAAAAAAATAAACCCAGTATTGATAAGTTGCTTTTTTCATGCATATGAACCGTGTCTCTTACATTTGTATAGTTTAGTTTCTATTACTACATGATGTCCCTTTTTGTGTATTGTAGTTTGTGGGTTGTAAGTTGTGGATGGCAGTACTCATTTTCACGATTTTGTGTTTAGTCCTGAAAAAAGAAACAAAGAAGCCACATTTGAGAACCACGACAAGAACACCAACACCGAAGCCAGGTACAATTTGTTTAGATTGTGGGGTTTTACTCACCGGAGACAATCACTGATAATACACTACTGTTTGGTGACAGCCAGTTGTAGTATTCCACCCTCTCGGGGCAACTACTGGTAATGATGCTCCATTGTGAGAACAACCTTTGTCAACCTCTGATTACTCCACTATTTAAGGTGAAAGAAAGAAATATTGTACACTCTGTGTCAACCAATGTTGGTACAATAATTAATATTAAACTACTATCTGGATATAAAGAATGGTAACTTTCTATATTATGTGGGCAGTCAATTCCATCATATAACCACTAGTAATATTTTGGCAAACATGGAGAGAACCAGCATTAGCATTCATCTTCTGGGAGCCAGTAATGTTATAACTCTATGTTCTGCATGCAACCAGTTGTAAAAAATGTTTTTTTCAGGGAGAACTGATGATATAACTCTAATCTCTGGGGACAAATAAAAATATACCACTCTTTCAGGACAACCAATGTTAATATTCTAAGCTCGGATGACTAGTATTAATATTCTACTGCTCCTTATGGGAATTATTACTAGTATTACTCTGCTTATTGGTGAGACAAACAGTCAAAATACTATATTCCTTGACAGTGTTAGACTGGGACATGTAGGGCCCACCAGAGAATTGCATTTGTAAGGGTCCATAAAGTATTGTTTGTGAAGGATGGGCGTGACCAGACAGAGGGGCATGATCAGCCAATAGAGTCGACATGGCACTAATTATGTGGACACCACTGTAGCTCCTCGGTGCTGTGTCTCTTCTTCCACTTTAACTGCTTTTTTCAAATCCCCTGCAGCCGACCTGAAGTTGGTAAATAAGCCATCACATCAGCCTGGCAGAAGAAGATTTGAAAACAGTGTCTCAAGTGGTAGAAGCTGCACAGCACTAGCAAGCTACATTGGCGTCTATATAATTAACTATTGCCTAAAGAAAAAAAGTAAACATTATTCATTTAATTAAAAAAAAACCCAATCCATTCATCCTTCATTCCGTCCTTCCTTTTCAACTCGCGGACTCACATTTCTACGACTCACAGACAAACATTTCTCCGAATCGCGGACACATGCTAATACATTTCTCATACATACTGACTCACGTTCTCGCACACAAACTCCCATACACTTACCTTTTCCCATTGTGCTTCCTCCATGGCAATATGGGTAGGAGGCGTGTCTGTGCTCTGATTACCTGAATGACTGTGTCAGCCAATCAGAGCACAGTAGAAGCAGTGAGGCATATCTGCATGAGCAGGAGCTCCTCTGCATTCCGGAGCAACAGAAACTACTCTTCCACTTCTTCCACTGTGGGGGCCCCGGTGATCGCATTCTAATCCCGGTCCCTAGAGAAAGGGGGCGGGGATAAGGCAGTTGGGGCCCACCGGGAATCTCCTCGATGACCCAGTCCGACGCTGTTCCTTGGGGACAACTAGTGATAATACTTTACTCTCTGAAATGTATATGTGATAACTCTTTGCTATATTTAGACAAGCAATGATAATACTAAATACTCTGGTAGAAATTAAGGGAAATAATTTGCTCTCCGAGAATAATAAGTAAGGATACGCTACTCTCTGGGGACAGCTTGTGAGAATTGGGACAGAAAGTTAGTATACTATATGCTCTGGGGAAAACCAGTGACAATACTTTAGTCTCTAAAGTAATTAGGAAAATGAATATGCACCTTTCGATTTCAGTATCACATCTATATGGATGATGCCCAAATTTATCTATCCTCTCTGGATCTATTACCATCTGTGTTGACACACAATACTGAATGCCTTTCATCTTGGATGTTCTCTCGCCATCTCATATTCAATCTTCCAAAAACAGAGCTAATAGTAATCCAAGCAGCCAACAGAAATTATCTACCTGATATCTCTATTCCTGATGACAAGACAATAAATCATACCCCTGCCTAGGTGGTATCATTGACTCAGAACTGTCCATCCAAATCCTGTTACATACATCTAAGAAACATTTCCAGAATATGCACATATCTCACACAAGACACTGCAAAAACTTAATTCATGCACTCATCATCTCCCAAATTGACTATTGCAATTCCCTACTTACTGGTCTTCCCCAAACCAGACTCTTACTCCTAAAATCTATTTTGCATGCATGGACTAGACTGATTTTCCTTGCAAATCATTATTTCATTGCTGCTCCACTCACAGTCCTTACATTGGTTTCCCTTTTTTTTTTTTTTTTTTTTTTTTTTTACTGATTCCAATTTGAAATACTTCTACTAACACAAAAGGTGATCAACAAACCTGCACCAACATCCCGGTTACAGTATATTTTTCAGGCTGCACCCACTCTGTGATATTCCCTCACTCGCAAAAGACTTTCCTTTAGCCTCCAGACCTAAGTGTTTTCTTAAACCATCCTCTTCAGGCAAGCTTATCAAATTCCTCAACACCTCCCTTAGGCTATTCTACTATATTACCATCCTTCTACACAGTTCTCAGAAAATTTAAATGTGTACTTTTAATACTCAAACAACCCTCTGACCATTTAACCTACATTGCTTTATGAGTGTACCTTATAGCCCCTTTTTACCCTTGCAGTTTGGCAGGACAATATATGTAGCACCTCATGTATCAAACTCCTATTGTCCTATAGATTGTAAGCTTGCGGGCGGGGTCCACTTACCTCTCTGTCTGTCTGTGATACCCAGTCTCATTTCAATACTGTGTCTGTTCCCATTCACAAAGCACCATGTAATATGCTGGTGTTATATAAAAATGTTAAGAAGAATAGTAATAAAAATGTTTCTAAGACAGCTACATATAATGCGCTACTCTCTTGGGACAGCCTGCTATCTGGGGTGAATCCAGTGAGAGTATCTATTCTCTGGTGACAACTGGTGAGAATTATGTCCTTTCTGTGGACAATCGTTGAGAATACAATAGAAACTGACGACTGTGGTAACGCCCTACATTTAGATACATTCATGCCCTAAATTGTTGGTTATGTGCAAATCACTCTACTGTATTATTTCCAATATAAATGTCCATAACTCAAGTTCATTTTCATGCATATGTCTCTAGGTAAAATTTAAGATGTTATTGGAAATTTGACATATTTACTATATAGTTCAGCATTAGAAAGTATTTACTGATGCATGGCTTGTATTGTTTGCATGTGATGGACCAGGCATACATTTTTTAGACTGTTAATCCTATACTGTAGAAATTTGTGTTGTACACATTTCTCACCTTTGAGTTGTGCTTACACAGGCTTCTTTAAAGTGAAAAATTATTCTGCTAGTACAAAATAATTACATTTACAAGAATTGTATTCTATCGGACACTGAATGAACATAGCACTTCCGGACTAGACAGAACATGACAGACTGGTTATGTTCAACCACTAATTGACTATGAACCTTGTTTTCTTTCATAAAGCTTACAGTGAAGTATCTTCCTTCTTAACCAACTATATACAGGTAATATATAAAACACACACAGACCCTATGATCCATGTCAGAAACCAATTAAGTTACCAGTATGACTGAGGGAGCACCTGGAGGAAACCAATGGGGTTAACATATAAACTCCACATAGATAGGACACTAATCGAAACCCATGACCCCAGCACTGTGAGGCAGCAATGTTAACAATGTTAACCATTGTGCGATTGTTCTGCCCAACAAATGTAATGTAAACCGTATCTAAAGCACTACACACAGTAAAACTCATAGAAATATTATGTGCTTTGATTTCCTGCCTCATTTTTACTATTTCCTGTCAATCACCATTCCCAGCCAGGCTGAGCTTCTAGTTTGTTGGACCAAGAAATAAATAGACTATTATACAACAAAAAAATTACTTACATATTTGTTATTACAAATTGAGACCACATTATTTACTTCAGAAACTGTACAGTTTCAGAGGACACCAATCATAAAGATATTTTGCTTTTAGATTTTCACATTTTTCATTTTGGGAGACTTTAATAGGCAGATAATTGTTACAATTACTACAGGGAGACTTAAGACATAGCAGGCACCTCAGCTAAATGGGGATGTAGCCAGACAATGACTCACATGAATTCTGTTGCTGTCTTCTAGCAAGTGTCTGTGCTTCAAAACAATAGAACGAGCACTAGTAGTTTTTATAAAGTTTTACTGTTCATGGAAAAAAGAGTTAAATGATTCTAATTAAACTCAGTTGTTCAACTGTAAACCTATACAGAGGAGCCACAGTGATGAGTGACCACGGGAGCCACAGTGATGAGTGACCACGGGAGCCACAGTGATGAGTGACCACAGGCTTACCTGGTTTGGTCCATGATTATGTATCATTGCTTTTCCTGGAATGTTGGAAGACATCAAAGAGGTGCAAATTTCACCTGATAGTCTTTTTTTATTTAATACAAATACTAATTCTTAAGAACAAACCCAATTAATTAAATTGCAAAAAACAACAGGCAACTCTTTTTATTCCTCAAATATAGATTTGACCAGACTTGCATGAAAGAGACTTTATTAAATATGCATCCAAATAGTTGACAGAACCAATAAATCTAGGAGGCAGGTCACACAGCAGGCGTGGAAGTGATGTGAAATTATGATATTAAGTTACCAGGGTTGTGATAGGCCGGATTGAAAGATGATAATTGTTTACTAAGCACTCGCTGTGCGATGACAACGCTGAGCTGGAGGATCTCCCAAATGGCCACATTTCATTGCTGATATTTTCTATGCAGCCTCCCCACAGCTGTGACAATCTTGGCAACGTGATTAGGTACTTTCTTGTATTATCTGGCTCTCCTCATTTTAATAATAACTCAGTTATTAAATCAAAACAGTCATACAAGCGATCTGTGATAACTTTCATCAGATGTGCTTATATCATTGTTCACAAATAGATTGTTTGGTGGTAACAAGAGATTGTGAGTTTTCCCGAAATAAGCAAATGTATAAATGCCTCAAAAGGAAGATCTGTATTTTTGCTTAAATATAATTCTGTTTAACAGACATTCCTAAGCATCATCAGTAAATAAAGTAAATCCATATTTGTGTGAAGTATTACACTTTTCCAGATGTGACTTTTCCTACAGAAAAAATGTTGTCAACAGAAATTGGATCCCACCCAATAAAATATGTTCGGATTAAACACAACTTCTTCTAGTGAACAGATTCTATCAAGCAGTTAAGCTGTAGAACGATAAACACTTCTCAACATAACCTTACCCCTTTGTATATATCCTTTTTACCTGAATCCAAGGGCCACTTGTGCTACAGACCTTCTCTCTGACAGACTAAGTCCAGCATAGATTCACAGAAGAGCTCCATAGACCATCTATGGATGGAGTGCATTGCACTTAACTAGTGGGATTCAGTGCTCAAGCTTTCCAGGGCAAAGGTTAGAGAAAGGTCAGCTAAGAAGGGATTGGCCAAAAAGAGGACACCCCTCAGTGGTTGAAACATTTCTGGCATATGATCGTCTACATAAATTGAATAGGTAGACTGGGCCGGATATATACATGCCAACTAAATAGCATCATAAAATTGAATTCAAATAGTTTTTTTAAATGAAGCATTTTAAAAAATCCACTTAGGTGTGTGTCTCTTTTTATTCCCATTAAAGCCGATATGATAATGTTTCGTGTTTACTAGCATTTTAGAAGTGTACATTAGGTAGTTGAGCTGGGCTTGGATATTTTTGATCCTCACAAAGGTCTGCTGAGATAGGTAAGGAATTCCATCACATGATACCTGTGAAAGGCCTGTTTCTGAGTCATACCAGTGAGTAAGATACCACATGTTCTATATGAGAAACCTTCAACTGTAATACAGATCTTCACTATATACACTTGTTTTTCTTCTTTTTGAGACTTATCGATTCAAGCTCTGCTTGACTGAATAGGTCACAAATTTGCACTTTATTGTGGACACTTTATATTGTCACTTTTTGTATTTGTATATAACATGTGTTTTTTTATCTAGTGTTTAGGGTCATTTCTGGACTTGTTAGTTTATTTAGGACTTTGAAGTGAATTGTATTACTTTTAACTAACGTTGAAAATGAGTGTGAAATTTACTGGACATCCACTGGTTTTGCTTCTTATTATGTGGCTGTTTGTATGTTTATTTGATGCAGGCTCTTTCTATGTATATAGGATTTTTTGTTGAAAAACTATTATTTCTATAGAGTTTTACTGTATAGGATAGTATAAAGAAAATAGCTGCTTCGGGATATAAACTTTACAAAGCAATTTCTCTATCCAACAAATTGCTGCATTATATGTGAATGTGACATTTTGAATTATCCTTTATTCTCTCTCGCTCTGTTTTTTCTTGTGGGTCTGTTGAGTCAGTTACTGTGAGAAAAATGTCAGTAATGAAAAAAAAGCCTTTGTGTAACAGAAAATATGAGTATGTAACCTACTAATCATGAAGTAGATGGACTGCCATCAAACCTGAGGGATGCTTATTATTATAGTCCTATTGTTTTGAAAGCCTACACGTTGCAATTATTTTGTCAAACAATAGCTGCTTATTTGGTCATCTCAACTAATCTATCATTCCATTGTTTCCCAAATAAAGCACAGTTCTGGTTTAAAGGGCAAAAAGCAGGCTTCTTAAGCAGGGGCGTCCCTAGTCATCCTGACATTACAGCCTTCTAAAACCTTACACACTACAAGAAACAGTTGTGATCACTTTAAAAAACACATATTGCAATTGCAACCATTATTACATCTACCAACATGAAATAAGTTATGTTTTCATATATAACTAAATCTGAGAAGCATGTACTCTGTTATGGCCATTAGAGGCCTTATTATTCCTAGCTTGTCATTCTTCTGTGGTTTTAATTAAATTAGGCCTGCAACTGTCATATATAATTTGGTTAGTACCTGTCACACAATTTACCAGTACTGGCAACTTTTATTTATTTAATTTGGAGTTGAAAATATACCAAACATAAAGTGTGCTTGCATCTTTAAGCATCTGCTGTACATATGTGTATATTAAGACAGTAACCTTGACAACAGTCCAAATACACTGTAAATTTTAGAGAAATTATAGGCATTGTGTAATCGTACCCCTATACCAATATTCTCTCATCTGCACCCCTCAATCTCTACACTTGCTCAGCGTTACACTTTTAAATTGACACAATAGGGTATTAAGTAATTCATGGTATGTGTAATATTTATCAAGCTCAGATCCTGCTACACGTCTGCTATACAGAACACATAATATGAAGTCATCAAATAAAATTATTTATGGCACAAACTCTATCACATTATCACAACTTCCTTCCTATTTGTGATGCCAATAGCATCTCATTCCATTATTTTCACATGTTTTTCTTTTACATTTATTGCTTTAATAGAAATAGACATAACAATTATATAGCTTGCATTCCTGTTTTATTTCTAAAATCCATTTGTCTGTCATCAGTGCTAGTACAATGAAAGGGCATTTTGTTCCACTTTCCTTTACTTTACTTTAACATTTGGTAAATAAGAAAGCAATTGCTCTTAGACTGATGCACTAATACATGTGATTAGCTGCATCTGCTTCTGAGTACAGTTACCTTGGCGATTAGCAGGTACAATGGGTAGTGTGTAATAGTTGCCTTATTGGTCCAGTATTAACAAAAATGCATGATGCCCTTACTCTGCAGAAGCCTGTTCACTACAGCTAATTAGTTGCATGCCCCTGTCCTAACAGTTGGCTTTTTTATTCTAGGAGGTTATACACAAATCTAGCAAAATTGGCAGAATGGAGGAAACATTGTTCCCATTGGATTGTTCTGCTTTTTATGACAGTTGTTTCTTTTCAGCTCTTATATGTACAGCTTGACATAATCATTATTTATGAGATCGTCCTGCTCCTTTGTAGAGGAATATATAAGCATCCAAGAATTGCACCGCCAACAGGAAGTGTTGTAGTTTTAGCATGGATATTTGTTTCTTTATTTTAGTTTCTAAAGTCACAGAGTCCCCTCCAATCACTAAACCTCCAGGAAAAGCTGTCGATGAAGACCCCAAAGCAGGTAATGTTTTTCCCCTTTTTAGAACCAGAAGCATGCATTTAATTTGATATTTCTCCAACATATTTGCACTTTGTTATAATGAATAATACATTTCCATGTCCGTGTAGGATTTTTTCCTTTTTTAACATCTTAAAGGAACATTGTATACTTTATTGCTTTGTATTATATTGTTAATATATTGAAATGATTACACTGTTTTAACTACAGCTAAAGCATACATATCTGACTTTGTTTACTATTAAGCTGTTAAATAAATACTATGCTTTTCGGAAATGGTTATTTTGATTTTCCTGACTGTAAATGCTTGTGTCTTTACTTTTACAGGCAAGCTAATATATATATATATATATATATATATATATATATATATATATATGTTGTTGTTAATGTCTGATCTTTTAATGCCCTCTAAATGTTTTTGTAAATTCAATTTTGCATTTTCTGTAGCATTAACAAGTCGTCCTATTGTGGAATCTTTCACTCCAGAATCGTCAGCTGGTACCCTAGAATGGGTCAGAGCGACCATGGGTAACATTATTTCCATGATTGTTGCCACCATCTCCTTCACACAGTTTATATGGTTCATTAAACAAGTAACTTGTCTTTCTAGGAAACCATGGCTGAACTTTCTCATTCCTTCAGATTACTTTGTTGCATCCCACAACAATGCATTCTCTTTGTTCTTTCCTGACTTCTCTTCTTTGTTCATTTATAAATCATTCATCAACCAATGATCTCACTGTGCTGCATGTCGAAATCACCCTTTTTATTCCTAGCATTGTAGCATTTCTTTAGGATACTATTCATCTATTCCATTGTGATCAGCAATTGTAGAAATTTATTTTCTTATGTCTTTATTTCTAAATCCCAATTTCAGTTTCTTTGTTTTTTATAACCAAGAACAAACTCAAAGTAAACGTGATAACTACATACAGTGTATACATGTTTATTGCATAAGCAAATGCTTGTATATAAAATATATTAAACTGTTGTCGGTAGGACAACCCAATAGACGTGGTAAAGTTAGAAACATACAGATTTTTACAATTATTTTATCATCACTGCATTTCCAGATCCGGTTACTTTCTTCATCCTCTTGTTAATAGTTAAATATGTTTTACTAAAGCAATTATCAATCCATCCAAAAGATGTTTCAAATGTAATGTTAATAGAAACACTTGTCATTTACAATCTATATTCACCATCTATTCATATTTATCTGTAGACTTCTCTGTGTTCCAAAGTCAAGCAGTCCCAGGGAACTATATATGGAACTGCTATACTCTAGGCAACTGCATCTCTATGAGGCAGTTGTTGGCACACTGCCTTTCTTACTCGATAGTAATTGAAGATGGTTACCTCGGAAAACTAAGCTACAATAGCTACTAAACAATAAGCTACTTAAACAATAGAAAACCTGTCATCTCTGTCCTACAGGCTTGTAGGACAGAGATGACAGGTTTTCTATTGTTTAAGTTGGAAGTGTTTGTAATAACATTCAATTTGTTTGGGGGTTGTTTTCTTGCTGTGGTGGTAGTTGCTCAAAGTTTATTGAGTGTGGGATTGTCCTTTAATTGTGACAGTCTGGCAAATCTAGTAAGAAAACATTTCCTACAAAACTATATTGTTTTAATTTACACACTATAAAAAAAAATATTGGTACTAAATGAGCAGAGGATTATGCGTTAGGACCCATTAAATAACACATTTCCAACCACATTGTGTAAATGTAACCAAACACTTCTATACAACAAAAATATTATAGCATTCCAATGCAGCCACAATCAAACCAAGCTGAATTGACTTTGTTCTATCAATGTCCTTTTGTTTGAAATATAGAAAACCATTTAAAAAAAAAAAAGAAACACATCATTATCAATTATATTTTTATGATTCTATTTTAATCATTTTTTATTTTTATTGGCATTGGAAACCCCAAACAAAGCTTATTGTTTGATTTTAGCCATCCAGATATGTTCTAATTGATTTAGGAAACCATAGGCTCATAACTGTCTGATTTTCAAACCATTTTCAGTATTGTGGAAACACACAGGCTAGTTATACAATATTCTCTATGTATAGCAAATGCTTCATGATCATATATCTATAGAAAGCACACATTTATTATTAATATAACTGATTAGACACCTGCAATCTCCTTCATATGTTTTCAGTGTCTTTTAATTACTTCTAAGTCATTATCTTAATAAAAAATACATTATATATATATATATATATATATATATATATATATATATATATATATATATATAAAAAATTATGTCATATCTTAGATGATGCAGGCATAATCCTTTAGTTGGTGTCACTGCATTGAGTTAGATGAGATGCATGCATGGTAAATGTTTTGTCTGATCTGCATGGATTGGTGAAGGACATCAACTTATTTATCTGTATCTACAGTATTCCACTGCAGCATACCTGCAACTAAATGTGCCAACTGAGTCTTACTTTGTACCCGCAGTAACCCATCCCTATGTTCAAGTAACTAATATACCAACTGAACCTTCTGTTTCCCATGGACAGTCTACTCCTTTGGGTAATAATTCCTTGTTTATACAATTCTCCTGTTGAGCTACTGGATTTATTTACTAGTGCATTAGTGTAGTTCATTTTTCTGTTAAATATTGTTTCCAGATGCAGGTAAGAGAAATAAGTTCTGACCAAATGGCAGACATCCATGCACTAGTGATTATAGCTCTTTGTCAAAATCTTACTATTTTGTTTCATCATGTAGTATACATTACTATCTCTTACAGACTTTCTTGTTTGTGTTTTGTAATGCCAGTGACACGCGATAGGATTCCAATTGGAAGAAATCCAGCTGTTCACGTATTGTGGTGAGCAGCTAGATCTCTTCCAACGTCACTGGGAGGATGAAGATGACACGGGTCAATAGCTGTCATCTGCAGTTAGCTTCTGACTGCATTTACCCACACATCCAATTATCATCCAACTGATTTCAATCAGATTATTATCAGGCAGTATCAGGCCAATAGCCCTATCCCACTTCAGATATTACAATGTGTGTGACCATCATTATATATACTGAGAGAGCTCATCCTGTGGGTGTGACCTGTTTCCTATACAAACACTGTTTACTATGTACAGTCAATTTACTATATACAGGCAGACTGATTACAATAGTTTTTTCTTACCTCTGAAAAAAACATCTTCCTTAAAAATATCTTCATCTAGTAGGTGATTAGAATAGGATTTATTTTAAACTTAATATGTGCTTTTTGCTAGATGAGAACTATATCATTTTGCATGAACTTAAAACTTAACTAATCTTCCATTTGTTACTTTAATATTTGCTCTTAGTCTTTGTAAGAGATTATAATGGTGCACCAAGGGAATCTACAGACATACCAACAAAGGAATCTCTCCCTACATTGGATCCTCCAAGGGCTAAAACGGGTAATATATAGAACATGTTCTCTCATTACTACACACTTTTCTAAAATCTTTTCATTGGCAGCTACATTATGTACTATTATAGGTCCATGCTTTCTGCTTTTTGTTAGACCAGATCCATTTTATTTTCCATTATATTGTTTTACATACATATATTTTTTTCCAAACATTGTTTCTTTTATTGAGGCAAATTGGAAATGCAGCAGGGATTTGAGACACCATAACATATGTGCAAGATATGTAATATAAGAGTCGTAAAAGTTTAGTGATTAAGTTGAGAAAAAACAGAATAGTATAATATTAAGCAAAGAACAGTTATACAGTTACACAATAAATCAGTCAGTTTTTTAACATATTTTATAGAGATAAAATTATCATGAGATTTTTAATTGGTTTATTTGAAATGTAAGGTTGGTCTATACTACTTGTCTCATGATTGTGTTTACAGTGAGACTTCTTTGCCTAATAGTGATCACATGTGAGGTTACTTTGTGAAATATATCCTTTCTAGCTATATTGATATGTTGTTAATATACAGCATCTCTTTCATTGTTCGTATGTTAAAATAGAAAAAAATGTATTAGAGATGTTCTATATTTATCCTTCTTTAAATAGATTTATACAGATTTTACTTATAATGCAACTTTTGGTTACACACTGTGAAAGGAATCATTTTGCAAGTTCAACCATTAAGAATGCAGCCTATAAAATTATTAGGAAGAAGTGACATCTCTGTGCAACTCAATTGACAGCTGTTGTTTCATTGATGTTGCTGGTTCCTTGTGAATTTATAGGAGCAGCCTCTTGATTTGCCCAAAATGACTGTCTCTATGTACAAGCGAGAGTTAAACTTTAAATTGTCCCCCTACAATGACTTTTTTCTTGTTTGGCAGATCCTGTGATGTTATTGTATTTAATGTAGTTCTCTCAATTGGGAGGGCTTTTTATGTACAGTCCTGTTAAGCTTTCATCAGACTGCACAGTAGAAGACACATGGGGTGTAGAGAAAGCTGGTCCAGGAAAGGTTTCTACTCTGACAGCCAAACTCACCTTCTGAGTAGAGCTTCAGACTGCACTATGACTGCTGCTAGGTCAACCTCCTGTACACAAAGGGCCTGAGTCATTAAGGAGAGCAAAGCATACAAAGAAAAGTAACTTTGCACCTGGGCAAAACCATGTTGAATTGGAGAGGGAGGTAAATTTAAAATTTGGAGACGTATTTATAGTTTAAGGAAGGGCATGTCCTAGATCAACTTTAAATTTCAGTGTAAAAATAATACTATCAGGTATTTGTGTGCTACATGAAAAAACAGCCAGTATTTAACTTATGTGAAAAATAATAAACTAATTTGCACCCCTTGCATTGTAACATGGTTTGTCTCAGAGAACATTTACTCCTTTATTTGCCTTACTTTCCTTAATGAGTCAGGCACTAAGGCTGGGCTGAGGGAAACTTATCTGTAAGAAAGGACAGAGTGCACTGAACAAAATGCTCTCTCTTGGTTGAACAGGGTTCTGGGAGAACATTTTCTTTTTGCTTACTACATAGTAAACTTGGTACCGTAGTAATATGAAAATAACAGTGGGACCTGGTAACATGGCCACTTTAAGTTATATTTGGTTGTTTGTTTTTTAATTATATGTAAATTATTCAAAATGTTTGACCTTGTAACACAAAGCTGTTTGTAACACAAAGCCATAAAATGACACTTTTGCTGAGAATCAACTCATAATTTTCTTTACACCAGCACATCCTGTGACATCCCAACATCTACCCTCAGGGATCACAGTTAAACGACAACAAAGTTCAACTCAGGGTAAATACATGCTAAACTTTTATTTTCAGAAAATTACCTCTGGAGTTATCACATGTTGTATAACATATTATATATACTTGTGTATTATAACTTTTCCTTGTAATATTCAACGCACTTATTTCACGGCTAAGCAAAACAAGATAATAGCTAGCCAACTTGTTCACAAAGAATCGCAAACTATATAATTGCTATAGAAATACCAATGGATAGCTAAAACGCTTGTATGTATGTATGTGTGGCAAACATGATTTTCTGTATTTTGTCAATAATTCTAATTTGCAAATAATAAATTAGCTAAATAGACATTTTTCACTCATAATATAACAAATCCCATCATGTAATATAAATCGTAGGGGATAACTTTTTGCAATTCATTTTTTCACTGTGTTCCATAGGATTACACTTTCTGAATCACTGACAATGTCAAAACCCAAGTTTCAGTCATATAAGAGAAGTTGAACAAAAAGTACTACTCAAATTACCTATTCCTGTAATGTGATTGCAGTTGAATATAAAATCAAAAGAAACGTCCATGTCATAAAATATAAAATATTGAAAACACATGCATAGCATGGCAATAATCACATAAGAATATGCAAGGTTAGAATACAAGGTCATCCAGTGTACTTGTCAAAATTTACCAGTAAGAATGTTCTCAACGTTTCCTTCAATGGTTTTTAAGTATTCTTTATTGTAAAAAAAATCAGGAGTTAACTGGGAACAATTTGTGAGAATCCATGCAATATGCAGTAATACAAGATGAAAATAATGCAATGAAATGGAAGCAAGCTGTATAGGATTCAGTGTACAAACTCGGGAAGGGAAACGTAGGGAGGACAGGGAAGGGAATAAACAAGGTACAGGTATTTGGCAAACCACGTGGAAATATAAAAGGAGGCATAGAAATAGTTTAGACATCAGTTAGGTAAGATATGCATTGCGGTTAAGTCTCTAATCCTGAGCCAAAGAAAAGTTTTGGAATAAAGCTAAGGTTGTATGCCTTGTCTTGTTAACATAATTTGCTAAATTTGCACATTAACATTGGCTTCATCGATGCAGGAATAACCGAATCATAAAAAATATAGAGATTATTTAGTATTCAAATGAAAAAAAAAAAAATTGTTTGTCTTGGCTGTTGTCATGAGATCCCAGTTAGCCAGCTAGCTCTGCTTTAAACTTAGTAACAATTGCAGGGCCGGATTAAGGGAATAAAGGCCCTTGGGCTAAGGGGGCCTCCATTCCCACGTGAGGCCCCCCTGTGAGCCGCCCCTTCTGAGGCCCCCCTGTGAGCTGCCCGCTGCCCCCCCCTCCCAAGCGCTTACCTGCTTCTGTCACTGTAGACCCTCCACGGCGTGCTGTAAGCTCCTTTCTGAGCAGATCTCGTGAGAGTGAGACTAAGCCTCACTCTCACAAGATCTTCTCTGTAAGGAGATTACCGAGCGTCGGGGAAGGACTACAGTGACAGGCTCAGCAGCATTGATTGGGCCTGGGGCGCCCCCGCACCGATCAATAGTGCTGCTGAGCACTTTCAAGGGCCCCCTGGATGCCGAGGCCCCTGGGCTGTAGCCCAGTTAGACCCTGGGTTAATCCGGTCCTGAACAATTGCCATAAAAGTGGAAGGAGAGCTCATCAAAAGCTGCCATTACACTTGGGCTTTCATGTGTGCAAATTGTCCTGGAAAGTCCCATTTTGTCCACTACAAATATGTAAATCACAAGGCTTAGTTTGCCACAATTCAGACACCTGGTGTATCCAAATTTTTGTAGCTGAATTACCATTTTTGCCATCCAAAATAAATACTTGGTGTATTTTATATTGTTTTATTTTAAAGTCATGGGAGTCCTCTGACTGCATGGGTAACTCTTCTAAAATACACTATCCTCAGCCTGCATAAGCATCCCAAAAGATTAATAATGTGCATTTTATCTGCAGGAAAATGGACTATTATTATTATAATTATTATAATTATCTTTTATTTATGAGGCGCCACAAAGTTCCACAGCGCTGTACATAGAGCATGGGAAAACAGTACAGGGAAAACAATACAAGGCATACAGGATTGTACAAAAACAAAGTGCCGTAAAAAAAAATCAATAAGTATAGACCATGTGCAATAGTTATAAGTCAAAATACCAACTAAGCAGAGAAATGAGCATAGGGCAAAGAGGTACAAGTGAATTTCATTACATATAATTGGCTTAAACCAAAACCCCAGATTGAATCAACCATTGCTAAAATAGACATTATTGTGTCATCTGAGAGGCCTTGATATATTTGAAAGTTTCTCTCATGTCCCCCCTTTCCTTTCTCTGCTCCAAACTGTACATATTAAGATCTTTTAGTCTTTCCAGGTAAGTTGTGTTCTGTAGGCCATGCACCATTTTAGTTGTCATTGTTTGAACAGTCTCTAATGTATTTATATCCTAATCTCAGATAAATGAGATAATGCAATCTACTGATAAACATAAGTATAATAGAAGTCATTGGGGAATTATGTGTCCTTTCTTAAAGAGCATGTCATTCTAATTTCTTCTAATACCTTTATATATCAAAGAATGACTATACTGCTTCTTGTAATACACGACTAATAGTTTTCGACAAAGAAAATAAACATGATAGATTTCTTTATTACCATTTTATTAAATTGTGTTAGTAACATTATTTTTGTTAATTTTTTCTCTTTCATAAAATAATAGTGACAGAGCTACAAGTTTATCACCACAATCCTTCTTAAATGGGCTTCCCTGGAAGCTTCTGCTGGAGAAGCCTGCAAATCTGTTAGCCGAAAGGGAAGAAGATGCCCCCCCTCCTCCTCCTTGATAGTTAGGAATAATCCCTATCTCCAGCCAAAAACCTCTTTCTTCACGGAAGAAATTAGTTATCTCCCAATGATGAATAGGTTTTCTCCCTATAACAATCAGACCTGTCTATAAGAAATTTCATTAAATGGACACTACAGTAACATACATGAAGATATTATCTTTGTCACTATCTGACATCACTAATAGCCAAATATTTTGCAATTGGGTTTTCAAATCCCTTTCCCCACCAATGCATTATAGAAAATGATCAGGGTCACCTTAACATCTAAATGTACTCCATAATATTATTATAATAATTCCAAGAAGTTTGCCATAGCTCCCACTAAAACAAATGTATCTGAGGCATTTTTCAAAACAGAATAACCACAGACTAAGCTAGGCAATTATATTGTTCCATATTACAGCTATTATCTTTTCAGTCAAGTTTACTTCAGTGAATTTTGGATTTATATTTGTGTAGTAGAACAGATACAGACATCAAACAGTTTCCACTCCTATTCGGTCAAATACTAGTTTGGAATTTTTCCGTTACAATGCTCCATATGACCAATTATGCCGATGAAGTTTTATTTTTTTTAATTTTTAAGACTTTATTACCTGACTACCTTCTTTATCAGTACAAACTAAAACTATTTTATTTGTACCAAAGTTCTTTAAAAAAAAAAGAGTTGCTTCTGTTTGATTAATTGTAATGGTAATATTTGCTTTTTGTGTATTATCCATGTCTAGAGCAGTGGTCAAAGTGGAAATGTAAATGTGTCGGCATGGAAATTTAGAAGTGGCAGTATAGAAAATGTAGTTGGACTGCAAGTGAATGGTATTTGATAGTTTTACAATGAAAGTAGTAGAAGAAGTGGCAGTATGACACATCACCGTGCACACCACCTCTTCAACCACTGGTTTAGAGAATAAAAACATTCCATTAGTATAGGATGAGAAATTTCAGCTCCAATGCACTTTTTTTTTCTTTTGCCATTAGCAGAGTATTTATGTTGATCCATATTTTCTTAATAGAAATGTTTTTTTGCCAGACATTAATGCAAGAAAAAAATAAAATATTTGTTATAGTAATACATAGAAACAGAATAATAGCCAAACTCACATTAAGTACTTTGCAAAACATGAAATTACAGAGGACTTAAATTCTAATTTAACTACTCTGTACTTTCAGAAATATTGCTTATTGCTCTTCTGCACATAAGCAGATCATTTGCAATATGCTGTATCTCAATGGTAATGCTTTGCTATATGGGGTCAAATCCAACAAGCTCTACCTCATCCATGCCATCAATGATAATTTTTTTCTTCTGTGGGTGGAAGCAAACCTTCCAAGAGCGGGACCTTGCTTGGATCAAGCACTGATCATTAGGGAAAGCAACCAAGATTTAAATGATTAGAAGACCGTTCTCAGAGGGGTTTCTTTGTAAGGGCATTCTTTCATTCTGGATGCATTTCAAATGTCCATGCTTTATTATATCACCTGAAACCTATGTTATTAGCAGAATTCTGCCATTCAATGTCTTTATTGTCCTCTAGGAGTCACACAAGGCCTATACTTAAGGAATATCCCTCTTCATAATCAACTTGTCATCTTGCCTTTGAAACAATTCTTGATCTCTCCAATCCAACCCTTTAACCTTATTTCCTGGCTTTAGACCTGGCTCTTGGTTACCTTCCACATGTAACTAAATTTAATATCCATTCTTCATGTCCTGTTTCTTCTCCTGTATAACCTTGTTTCCACCTCACTGCTTGCAGTGATCTTCAGGGTTAATGCACTCACCCTCCGTGCGACAGTTAGGACAAGCCAGAATCTGCTTGACCAGATATGAATCTGGACATCATAACCTTTGCAGGTTGTACATTTCTCTACTGTTCCTTTCCTATCACCATGGTAGTCACACTTGTTACAGATTACATCCTTCTGTAGCACCAGCTTCCAGCTTCTTCCACTGGATTTCTCTTCTAAAGATACTGGTGGACTTACCTCTCTTCTCTTTGTTCATGTGCGCAAAGAACATGTCAAATATTTCCTTACATGTGAGAAGAGAAAATTCCTCCACTTAGTCCCCCTTCCTTATATGCCTATTCCCCACCCTGGTAATATAGGTATTTTTTCTTAAGATCAGACAGCATTTCATATGCCTGAGACATTAGTTCAAACTTTTCTCTCTCATTGAAATTTTTGTCAGAGTGATATTTCAGAGCCTACTTCCTGTATGTCTTCCTGTATCTCCTCAGGATTGCCATTTGATTTTATACCAAAGGTATCTCAGA
This sequence comes from Mixophyes fleayi, assembly GCF_038048845.1. Lineage (NCBI taxonomy): Eukaryota > Metazoa > Chordata > Amphibia > Anura > Limnodynastidae > Mixophyes > Mixophyes fleayi. The sequence goes on along the minus strand of NC_134403.1, from coordinate 160,207,407 downwards.
ATGCCGTTTCCTTCACTATTCTACTGCTTAATCTTCTAGACACAAGTCTTCTGTGATGAGGTGAAGAAGTCAAGAACTTCAGATAGTCTTATAAAACTATACTAAAGAAACTCCTGTTATATTCCCCTCACTGCTGCTCTCTCATTAATATCCTTGTTTATGTGATGCTCCCAGAGATGTATTGTATTATTAAGCTTTCCAAAGCACTTCTCATTTTCCCTTTAGTTGCATTTCATTCAACAGTATTTTTTTATTTGGTCACATGACTTAAAATTATGTATAACGTATATTTCTCCTCTGATAGTACTAGCTCACCACTTATCAGAGGAGCTAAGTACATTTAAATGACTCGCCTGTAACTCGATGTCCAGTCTATCTCCCCCTAACCTCCATTCTGTCAGTGTGTGCTTCAGTCTCACAGTAAATGCTGAAGTGAGTAGTGTGCCAGAATATTCAAAATTGAATATTGAAATTGCGATAACATTAGAAAACCTAAGATTTATATGGATAATTTTCAGCCTTCGTTTTCCTCCACTTTCAAGAGTACTTGCCACCTAATAAACATAATTAAGGAACTGTAATACATAAAGATATAGTATCCATATATGTTTCTATTTTATATATAGTACTATATTAGTTTTTCAGTATCAGGTGATAGGTTCCCTTTAAGACTTCTACTGAACATGAGTTTGTTGGATATAATGTCATGTTGTTTTGTTATTTCTAGCTATGACAAAAAAATATATTATGCTTCATCCCTGCCGGTAATAGGTTCCAAACCAGAAAAACCTCAAACTAGATTGAGTAATAACTTTGTTTATTTTATTTCATTCAGAATATGTATTCTAAGCATCCAGCTAAGACATTTTAATTAAATATTGTTGGAAACGAGCTTTGATATAAGACTAAACAGAACAAGCAGGGAAATTGGGATTTAATGTAAGAAATATGGTAAATTAACCCTGCTGAAGACACTGCACAATCTTACAGTAATTTGGAGGTTTTATCAATGCAACATCAACATTTCAGGCATCACTACATAACTGCACTATTAGTGCTGGGCATCTGTAACAATATAAAATAATATGGGGCTCACCTGTAAGGTGAACCAGGTTTTGTCATGCTCTCTTGGGTCTCCAACCTCTATAAGCTCTCCACATGAGATAAATATTTCCAAATTGAATTATCAACAGCATGCTTGACGCAATGGGCCTCTTATACAGTTTGTTGTATGGCGAAAACACAGATGTAAAATGTGTTTAAAAAAATCTGCATTACTGTTTGTATGTAGAGCAGCACGTATCTTATGATATGTTTGACTCACCATGCCAAGTTAAATGTCTACTGAATGACAATACACTTAAAGCATATCATACGCTTTATCATTTTCATGATGAATGTTGCAAAATAGGGTAAATAATGGGGGTTTTTTTGTTTTGTTTTTTTAAAAGCATGCCTACCACTCATAGCCTAGGCTGGCATCAGCGACTCTGTGTGTCCCCTGAAAAAGCCTCTACCAGCACTAAGCTGGGTTGATGACGCTATAACAGGTAAACTCGCAGCAGTGTGTTCCCCCTGTCATGATGTCAAGCAGCCCTAGGGAATCCATCCCTGTGCTGAGCACACTAGGGCTGGTCGATATTCTGCCAGGCGACCCACACTGCGGGTTTCCCTGCTATAGTGTCACCTGCCCAGCCTGTCATAACCTAGTGTTGGTAGTGGCTTCTCTGATAGTGGCTTTCATGCTGTTTGCCAACCCAATAATAATTGTGACTTCCAGCCTAGATTTTGAGCGCTGGTGCTGGTAACACTTTTAGGAGGGCATTTAAAAAAAAGAAATAAAAAAAATGTATTTCTGTATTTAGTACACTTACAAGATCTGTGTTGATGAACATTACCATCTGTGCGCATCTTGCACAACGGGTAGAGGCGTATCAACTGCTGTCTCAACCTGTAGATAGACTGCAATTATGTGAACACGCCCTTACTGTTCTTGCCCTATGCTGAAATGCCCCTTTCCTGCCCTATCCCCCTTCTGTAAGCATAGAATGTAAGAATAGTAAGTGTAGGATGCGCCTGAGTCAGCATAGGGACTTACTCTCACCCAATTAATGCGCATTTGTGTACAGAAATGTATATTTTACGCATAAAGAGGCATTTGCATCAAGCTCTACACAAGCCCCGTGTTTCCACCCTACTTCACCAATTATAAATGTCCAATTATATATGGTAGCTCACAACTGTACAATTTAGAGTAGTGCGTAAAGTTGTGCTCGTTGCATATGAGCAATGATGTACATATCTTATTTGTATGTAAAACATAAAGTTACAACACACAAACGTGCTGTACTTATGTGTAACTAGAAATGAGGGCTTTTGCCTTTATATGTACCTCGAGAGGACCACACATCACTGAATATACTGATTTTGTATTTTTTTTAAACATGCAGTATAGAGTTCATCTAATACCAAGCATAAGTTACAACTTACTGAATTTGGGCACTACACTGGGAGTTTAACGTCTTCACCGTATGGGGGTTATACTTCCTTTGTGAATACCAAATAGTCCCCCAGGTGTCTTTTCAAACTGTATTTTTAAACCTGTCAGCTTAAAATTACTAATGTAGAATGCTTGCAATGGGGTTCATAAGATCAACTCACATTTAGGTCAAAGGAAAAATGAAAGATCTACAATGTAACATATCCTAAAAACAGACATGAAGGTCCCAAGTTGTTTGGGCATTTATGTGTATAACAGAAAACTAGTACTCCAACCCCACTCCCTCAAGAAAAGACCAAAATGTTTCCATAGCTTCTTTCCGTCACTATATTTTAATACTTTATCCATAACACTAGTAAATAAACATATTGCCTGAGAAGAATAATGGGACAGATCTATCTGCAGAATATTGTGTTTTTTCTTAACAATATCTCCTTATTTGTATCTTGCAATAAAAGTAAATTAAATACAGAGGGTATCATTAAAAAGTATGCTTTAATTGTATGTCATTGTTATGAGCCGACATAATTTAAAGTAATATTCACATTTTTCCCAGAACTATGATTTGCCACCAGCAGAATATAAACTAAACTCTTATGATTGTATCTCTATCCAAGTCATTATACTCCTAGGAATATTCAATATTTGCCTACATGTGAGCTTTACATCCAGTATCACAAAAACAAAACTATAAAATATGACTACATAATTGATGACTTGATTGCAATTTGTTGCATTCATGAGTAAAGCAAGTGTTTCTTTGGCTCAGAGCTGTGGTTGCGGATCTGGATCACTTGCCTTTTGTGACAAGTAATAAAGAATAAGGAGTGGGTTAGGGAAAGGCAGAGAAGTATGTGGCCTTTTCATAATCCCCTAGTAATGGGTCTGTTTGTGTATACTGATAGTAAAAAATGCTATTTTCATATAACATATTTATGCATTTATGTACACTAGCTAAAGCTGATTAACAAACATAATTATTTTGTTTGTTTAATTAAATCAATATTTTATTTAAGCACTATCATAACATATGAAGCATGGTAAAGCAGCATTTATATACATTAGGAGGCGTTTTTTTCCGTAAATATGTGCATCTTGTAGAGTATGTTAAGCCTTTTCAAATGCACATCATTAACACTTACTGTGGGCAATACAGGATATACAGTATAGAACAACTGACAATGATTATTATTATTCTCATTTATTTGTTAGGCGCCACAATGTATCCGCAGCGCCAATGATGGCTACATACAATATTGGAAAGTGGTGACTGTATGATATCCTGGGCAATTGTGACTATAAATTATTCTTGGTAATAGTAGCTACTTAATTTACTGTGCAATGATGATTGCATTATATATTGGGCAGAGTGGTTGTATAGGATACTGGACGTTGGAATCTGTTTTGTGTACTGTGCATAAAGTGTGTATACAATGGTTGTCCTATTCAAAAGCTATTAAGGCTTTAAATAAATGTAGACTTTGAACTTAGAAAGCTATAATTCAGACAATTCTAACCGTTTATACATATTTTAGTACTAAGTAGAGCAACAGAAACAATTTCATTAACATGAAATAGAAAAAAAAAACTAAAATTTAAATACAAAGCAAAAATAGCGAGCAGCTGTTTACATGAATACAATGGATACATAAACTATACAACAATGTTAATATTGTGTTCTGACATGACATTTCAGGGGACTGCATGTGTAGGAATTACATACTCCTCTATGTGGAATATGAGACGATGTAATTGTGTTGCACAAGCTGCTGTAACAAATCATATTTTATACACATTTTTGTTTCCAACATTTTTTTTCTCGTAGCATCCCTTACAATCGCACCAGTTCCATTTACAAATGAACCTCCTACTGAACAACCAGAGACTGTACTTGGTAAATAAACAGGCTTGATGAACTATTCACAGCTGTATTTAGTTGCTTTCACGCTGTGACCTTCCTGCAGCTAGATTCTATATGACAAAGAGATCTTAGAGGCATATTCAATTGGACGCAAAGTGCCTCTGGAACAGGCGCGAAGGCACTCTGCGTTACTGCAACATTGCGGAATTCCCTTTACCCCCCCATAGGGTTGTGAAAGGATATCAGTGATGTTGCAGTACCATAATTCCGCAAAAATTGCCCAGCTGCAAGGTTCATCCAAACATCGCAGCTAATTGAATATGCCCCTTAAAGTTTAGCAATATGCATTGTACGTGACGCAGTTAATCTGGTAGTGGCTTAACTTTAAAATAGTCTGCATTTTATTACTGGCTTCCAGTAATGCTTGCTGATGCTGCCTCTTTTAATCTGATTTATTGATTCATCTTCTGAGAGAAATACTTCAATTTTGTTTCTTTGTACCTCCTATCTCATCAATGCTGTTGTCACAATCAATTGCACAAACTCTTATTATTTCTTTTAGCAAGAGAAAGACTGGCTACTTACGTGCCGCAGGCAATGAATATTCCGCAAAGTTCATATGGTAAACGTTTGTTTATTGTGTTTTCCAAAGTCAGTGGTCAGTATCTTATAACTCAGGCATTGGACAGGAAAATATTTATTTCTAAGGGTGTTGTTGGAAAACCTTGTAATCTACTGACAGGGTTCCTCAGCCAGGGGTACCTCTGACAGATTTTTCAAATTAAAGCTCTTATAAATGTAATATAACAGTTTAACATTAGTAAAGTATGAAATGTATATATATATATATATATATATATATATATATATATATATATATATATATATTGCAAGGTATATATTTTGATTAATATATAAAGGACTGTCTGGTAAGCATTATACATGTTGTGGTGAGCTTTGAATACTTCTACACAGTTTACTTGTGAAATATTTGCACGTAATTGGGGGTACTTCCTAAATATTTATAATCAAGTAAATACTATACATGGTTGCTCCCAATTGGACATTTTAGAGTTGCCTGTAAAGATACACTTGTTGCATAGGAGCAAAGATGCATCTGCACACTTCCGTTTTTATTTTCAGCCATGAGTATCTTATTTTTACAAAAAGTTACAACACACAAATGTGCTTACATGCAACTATACATGAGGCAATTTGCCTTTATATGTACAGTGAGAGACCACTCACCATATATTATATTAATTATGTATTGTTAGTAGTATAGAGTCCATCTTGTACCCAGTGTAAGTTAAAAGCTATTGAATGAGCCTCAACAATGAACCGTATTCACAATCTGGGCACTACACTATGTTGGAAATACATCAGGAATTTAACTTCTTCACCATATGAGGCTTATTCTTCTCTATATGAATGTCAAATAGCCCCCCTGGTGTCTTTTCAAACTGTATTTGTAAATCTGTCAACTTAAAATTACTAGTGTAGAATGCTAGGGGAAAAAATTCCAAACAGAGGTTGTGGCATTTCTTGAACAAGCTCTACTGCGTTCATAAGATCACATTCACATTTAGGTCAAAAGAAGAATAAAAAATCTGCAGCGTAACATATCCTAAAAACATACATGAACGTCCCTAGTTGTTTGGAGCATTTATGTGGATTAATATTCCAGCCCTAGTCCCACAAGAAAAGACCAAAATGTTTCCATAAATTCTTTCCCTCATTATATTTTAATTCTTTAACCATAACACATGTAAATCGACATTGAACCAGATATTTTAAGTTAAATTTAATATGACAGTTAACATTAAGTAAGAATAAAATGCATACATCAATGGAAATGTATCTATTTTTAAATATATCAAGGGTTGCCTGGTAAACATTATACACATTAGGGTGAACTTGGAATAATTGTATACAGTTTAGGGGGTATTTGATATATTGGCACGCAAATGGGGGTACTTCATAAATATTTATAATCTTAAAGTGGTACTTTCTATTGAGAAACCATATTCTACATATTAAATTAACAGGTTAACAATTTTTTCTCACAACATGGCACAGGACAATAATAAAGAGAGTTACTTTTGTATATTCCATGTTCGAGGTCACTAAAGTGACCAGGGGTATATTTACTAAAATTGCAGGTTTGAAAATGTGGAGATGTTGCCTATAGCAACCAATCAGATTCTAGCTGTCTTTTTGTAGAATGCACTAAATAAATAACTAGGATCTGATTGGTTGCTATAGGCAACATCTCTACTGGAGTTATTATTTTATGTTCTTATTTTTTTCTATCTAAATATATGCTATAACTGTAATTGTTGCTTTATACTAAGTAATATAATTAGGTAAATGCAGCAAAATATTACAAAGGTCACATTCTTGCTGTAATCCATTTTTGGTGATGACCTTTTCAGCAGGGGAGATGCCAGTATTTACTGATGTTCCACAAACCACTCACTTACCTGCTGAACAGCAAAAGACCACACTGGGTAAAGGCGCATTCCACTTTACTGCTACTGTTGACTATACTTTTTAGACTATCCCTTTTATTGTTAAGATGCTTTCTTTGCATCAAATCAATATATGGTATCATCTGAAGGGTATAAATGTCTCCGGTAACACTCTCAGCATCGGTATCATTCCTTCTGTGGTTTTATATAAGAATTGTTAAAGTAAATATTAAATACTTTCTAAATATAATTGTGTATGCAAATTTTGAATATTGTTGGTAAGTGTTAACATGGACCCTCTACTTAAAACATATAACAGAATATCTTATACAGAATATAGACCCCTTAGAATATAGCAAAATAGTCCACCTTTCTCTTATAATGTAACTGTTTGTTTTCTTTTTTCCACAATTGTAGTAATGTGGACTCAAATGCAACCTACATAACTAAAATGAAAAAGTAGAACCATCCATTAAGTAATAACAAAATCCCTACAGTCCTAAAAATACTACCTTGGAAGGGGATTGTTCATCCAATAACCATACCTACAAAACAGACATAAAGACAAAACTTAATCTATAATAGGTAGGGGAGAGAAGAAGGGAAGTCTGTTGCACCAGTGTTAGAGAACAATATACCCACTATTGCTAAATAAGATCAATCTTTATATTGCATTTGTGTGGGGTGCCACCAATAACTAAGAAGTATCTAACAAAAGATGAAAGGAAATAGATAGGTGCACTGAAGTTTTCAATGTTGTTGGATGAGGACGTAGTAGAATATATATAAAAGTTAACTTTTATTATTTTAATTAAACCAGCGATGTGTAGAAGTATATATTCAATAAAATCAATGTGTGTAATTAAAAGAAGCTGGATGCACCAGATGCCTTGCCTCAATATAATGGGGAGTATATTGTAATTAGGGTAGTGTTATTAACGCATTTTAATCCTCCACATGAATCATAGGCATAATCTGTATGCCACGTTAAATAATCTCATTAAATAAATATGTAGCAGTAGCAACAGTATTATTCGTTATTCTCTTAATAGCTATAAAGATACATGGAGGTGATTTGCTATCTACCTAAGGAGGCTCCACCCTAACTCAGGTTTTATTGGAGCAGATCATCATTTCTAGATGTCACGTCTGATGTAAGGGATTTCATAAATAAGTATACAGCAGTGGCGCCAGTGTAATTCACTAATCTCTTAATTAACTTCCATTATTCTAGTGAATTCATAATCTCTATACCATGTCTGGTAAAAAAAATAATCTCATTTGCTGAGTATATAGCAGTGGCGCTGATGTTGTTCGCTGTTCTCTTAATAAGCTTTCAATTATACAAAGGTGATTTGCTATCTGCCTAAAAGAGCTCCAAACTAACTGTGATTATATTGGAGCAATTCATCGTTTGCGATACGCCGATGCGCGTTTCGCTGTGTGCTTATTCTTTGGCTTGAATAAGCACACAGCGGAACGCGCGTCGGCGTATCGCTGGGTGCACCAACTAATTCTTGACTTTAGGGGATCTAAGAAACGATAAATTGCTCCAATATAACCAGAACCAGAGAACTTCAGTGCACCTATCTATTTCCTTTCAGCTTATGTTAGATAAAGACAAAACTTGGCTGTCTCTGTGTAACCAGCTTAAAAATGATCCCAAAATAATTTATACTTCATTAGATACAATTAACTTTTCATTTATACCATTGGAATCCCATAAACTCCAAAACTTGCTGCTTTTCGTAGTAGTAATGTGGTCATTGTCCTAATAAAGATAGCAACTATGGGTTTAGGCATAGATATAAATACATGACTCTTTCAATACATAGCTGTACTATTCATGCATAAATACTGTGATTGTGTTGTTCAGATGATGTCATTTCACCTTATGATGCACTTTGTAATTTGTTTGCTCACTACAGTGCTCTGTGTTCTGTGTCTGTGGTCTATGGGCATACTGTGGTGTTAAATCAACATCACTATTTTATTTTATTCTATTATGGTGGATATGTTTTATGCTTCTAAATATATGTACATTTTTCCATGTAGTTAGAGAGTTTGTACTAGTGTGAAAAAGGCATATCTTCATTTCTCATAGAAAAACTTGTAGTGCCTGTTATGACTTTGATGAAACAAAACAGAGCTGTGCTTGTGCACAGTGCAGATGAATTGCTCTTCAGTCATAGGCTGGCATTATCTGTATCCCATTGCTGTGCCGTGTGCCCATGTAGGTGTACAGTATGTAATTGTATAGTAATTGTATAAATGATTTATTTAGTGCAACCAGTGTATAAAGCACTATGATAAATGTTTCTATTTTTATTCAAAGTAAAGGCTTTTTTCTGCAGTGTTGATCTAGGGCACATGTCTCAGTGCCCATAAGCTGTGCACTGGACATTGTTTCACTCACTGGTGGATGACATAACTGCTATTTGCCTTTTCAGTAGTGCTCATACTTCTCCCTGTATCTGTGAATTTGTTGACGCTTGTTCAGTGAACTGACAGAGCAGATTGCACTATACTATTGTTTGGTTATGTGAGGTTAATACAACTCCATACTGTGTGTTGGATCTTACTGTAATATATATGCATTATCAGGTCCCAGCTGCCTTGGACATCATTGTCTTTCTCTAATCTAACTTGTGTTTTGTGGTTTATTTCTACTTGAAATTTTTGCATTAATTTGGTAATTAATCAACTTGTTTTAACTCATTTCATAAGTTTAACACTATTGCTCAGTTTGCATCCTTTATTAGTTTATGTTCATTTATTTATTTTCTCACTTGTTTAACTACTTAATTATCTCAACTATCGTAGATAAAGTGCACTTAAAACTGAAGAAAAAAGGACTAGGGAGCCTACTAGTGCAATAAATGTAACAAATGTTACAAAATGTATGTAGAATATTAAATACCAAATAAAAAATGAAAAATGAACCTTCACTTCACTTTTCTCCATGACACCCTATGCATGAATTAAAGAAGGAAGAAAACACAGCCATGAAATTAACAAAGTGTCTGCGTACCAGAAGTTGGACTAAATGTTTATGTATCAATGTATTTTTGCACATGTTAAAACTTAACTGGTGTTGAATTTATTTAGTTGTAAATACCAGATATTACTTCTACCCATGTGAAGTTCTGGAATGTCCTTGCTTTTAATCTTAATCAACTGGCAGCACTACTTCTCTTTGTAAGTAATACATGTAAAGTCAGAAAACTGTTGGTCATTTTAAGTGATGTGCTATAATAGGCACAAATGGAACACAAAGTGTGTGAAGTGATGCAATGGATGCACATACACAGCAGTTAATAAAATGCACTGATTCTTTTGCAAAATATCAGATATTACCCACATGTTAGAGACTGTTCACACAATGCCAAATTGAACAGAGCCAGGGGTGTAGTCAGGGCCGGATTAAAGGAGTGGAGGCCCCTGGGCTAAGGCTACCCCCCACCCTGTGAGGCCCCTCCCCCCTGATCCCCCCACCCCCACCTGAGCGCTTAGCTCCATCTGTTCTTCACTGTTCTTCCATCACTCACTCCCTGCTGTAGTCGTTCCTCGGCGCGCAGTAATCACCTTACTTAGGAGATGTCGTGAGAGTGAGACTATGAATCATAGTCTCCCGCTCACGAGATCTCCTCAGTAAGGAGATTACTGCGCACCGCGGAAGGACTGCAGTGCCTGCCATTCTAGCCCAGTTAGACCTCTGGTTAATCCGGCCCTGGGTGTAGTGAGAAAATATTGATCCCCAACATTTGAAATGGGCCCCCAACTCTCTTCTTAGCTCTGTTCAATCAAAATGACAATTGGGACTCTACATTAAATTACTTTCTTCCAAGGCACATAGATTTGTGGCAGCATTTGTGGAGGAGTAGCATTTTGCACAGGCAGAGGGGAGCAGTTGGGTTCCTAGGCATTGCTAGAGAAGTACGGAGTAGACATACCGTGCACCTCATGTTGCAGAACAGTGCAGAAACTAGATTATTGTAATGGGAAAAATGATTCCTTGCAGTACGGCAGCAAAAACAGTTAAGTCTATGTAAACCAATCGTTAACAGATTTAGCTCTGGGTGTTTCACCTTCAATGTCTTTAGGTTTCTAGTCTGGCTTTCATGTCTCTTTAAAACACCAACCACAACAACGATCCTCTTTATGACATCTGGACTTATAGCTTTTGTCAAATCAATCAGGGGATCTGCTCTTGCAGAAACGTTTAAATATTTGGTAGTAAATCGCCAAACCCAAAAGATCTCTTTCTTATGATATATTGGTTGGGGCCAGTTTGTGACTGCATCAGTTTTGTTTAGCTGTGGTTTAACCCCACCTTCCCCCACTACATAACCAAGAACAGTGCTTCTGCTAACCCATTTGTGTATAGGTAGCTCAAGACTGCTTTTAATATTGTTTATTATTTTTCCAGTCTTCAATTTAGATTATGGTAAAATCTGAATATACTACAGCATGGTAAAATCTAAAAGTCTCTGAAAGCTAGTATTGTGTAACTTGAACTACAAGGTTATGTATTAGAATAGTCCTTGCTGCGTACCAAAATAAGTTTTGGATTTCTGTCTTATTGTTGGAGAGTGTTACAACTATTTGCCAAGGTACTGTAAGATACTGATGAACCTAGATTTCCCTCTGCATTAACTATTCATTTCTAGCAATTAGATGAGACACAAACTTTCCATTGCAAAATCTTGTACTGCTATCTGGTTTGGGGACCACAATGGAATTTAACCCCTCTTGGTTTGACTCCTCTGTTAGGCCTAGTTCTAGCATCTATTGCACTTCCCTGCTGACCACTTCCCTTTTTACTTCAAGTATACTTGAACAAAGTTGACTTTGTAAAAGTTTGTGTTAAATTTTAGTCTGCTGCTTAAGAGATATGCAGTTAGACTTTTATGTAACATTTACACTGTTGCTCAGGGCACCTCCTACAGATTTTTCCATCTTTTGGCACATTGAAGTGGACTTTTACTTTGCGGAGACTGCTCAAAAATTCCATCTTGCAAAACTAAGGAGTGTGGCTCTGATGTACTTCTTAAATGATTTATTTATGAGTTTGTACGTGATGCGTAAGCATTGTTTTGCTTTGTAGACCGGGAGTATTTTGATCGCTTTAATCGTTGTAAGTGGAGCCAGTGGTGCCATTTTGAGGGTGCAAGAGGTTCCAAATTCAGGAAGTGGCCATGGAAACCTAGGCTTATTGGTCCTCTCAGGTCTTATAGCAGCAGGAGCAGTGCATTGGTACACACTGTAAAGAGCAGCAGTGTGTCCCTGATCTTTGTAAATTCTCAATGGAAGTTGCTTAAACTTGTAACTAAAGAAACATTTAAATAACCTATGACGTGGCTGTCCAGCTTAGTCCTCAAGGTCATGATTTCGTCTTTAAATGAAATAGCAGAGCTTTCCTGGCTGTTTGGAACTTTGCATTGATTTTGCATTACATTCATATGTTTTCCCTCTCTAATAACACCATCTGGCACAATCCAATCACAATAGTTATGCATAGATGTACTTACTCATTACTTGATGACTGTGATTCTCCAACTACCCAATTTTAAGATTGCTTAAACAATGATAACCTGTAGAGACAAGTTATAAATTACTCCAAAGTTCACAAAGGTTTCATAAAAGCTTCCAATGATATTTCCAGTTATTAGATTAATATCCTTTTTGTTTCAACAGGGATGCACCCAGTATCAACAGATACACCTGAAGTGAGCTCTAGTAAATCTCTGAAAAGGCAGAGGAGCACTTTGGGTAAAGGCAACGTCTCTATTGTCATTACTGATATTAATTTTTTGTCATTATGGACTATAATAGTATAAAACAAGTTATGCCCTATTTCATATGGACGATGGTAAATACAAAAAATTCTCTATACCAATGACAAAGCAAACTTCAGCTCTAAATTATATTAAAGCTGTAGAAAGCTTACTAGTGTTTGATTGATTGGTTGTTATGATGTTTAGACAATTGGAATTTACTCGAACATGCCTTTCCATAAAATCTTACTAAAATGTAGACATTGTAAATTGCATTTAATTATCCACAATATGAATATACTTTCTGTATAGTTCTTGGTGGTTTTCATTCATTAATTAACTACACAGTAAGCACAGGTTTGATGAGCTTAATGATGACGACTTTTTGTTTTTAATAAAACTTGCAATATTTGACTTGCAATATAACAAGAGAGTTCTATAGACATGCCACAAAATCTGGTTTTCATTGAAGTATCACAAACCAGTTCATAATTATCTTCCAAATAACACAGAATCAATAGCCGTAGAATGTATAACTTCTTTAATTCATTGGTTCATACAAGCACTGTTCCAACTTTTATTTATAACATTGCTTTCTCTTTCTGAAACTTCTATGTGGATACCATTATGGCAAACATGGCAATCTAAAAACAACGCTGTCTGGTAGATATAAAGATGTTGCGGAAAACACAGGTTGAGATCAGAAAGATATAGCAATATAATTTGTAAAAGTTATAAGAGGGCATGAACAAATCAATACCTTTAAGTCATCTCAAGGTCAAAAACCTCTTTAATGGCCATAATTATATTCTATAATTTTTTGCTCTTTATATTTTAGTATTGTATTGTAATCCATTTTATTCTAGCATTATAGGCCAACACCACATTTGTCATATGAATCATCCAACAATACAGAAATAGTAGTAGCTCAATTAATTTCACCCCAGGTGCTATAAGGGGAGAGGTTATCCAGAAATGCCCCAGCACAGTGCTGTGATCTAGTAAAAGAGCTGCTATTCTATTTGTACATAAAATGCAGGAGGCCCAGTTACAAACATTTGCAGATATATGATAAGTTGCCAATCCCGTCAAGGTGCTCCTGCTAATAGTGGTCCTAACTCTAAACACCCCCAGTCTCTACATGGGTCATACATTCATGTGTTTTTAAATTGAGAGGTCACTTACTAAGAGGTACCCCAGGAACCTCCAAAATAGAAGGACCAACATCACCCTATCGGCTTCTGATCCCATACATGCTCCTCAAACAACATTGCAGAAATTGAAGTTCTTCAATCAATTTACAGGTTCACATTATTTACTATAAGTGGAGAACTTATTATTATTATGTGGCTGTAATTTTTGTGACCCTCTTCCCATTATACTTGGAACATTGGGGGGGGGCAAAGTTGCATTTCCAGGGTCCTCATTTTTTACTCACAACCAAGCACCCACAGCCAATGGGTGCTAGAAAGCGCCAGGTAGTTACTTGGAGGGAGGCCACACAATGTTCTTGTGTCCATCCATCCCCCATATAGTTTATAGCTCCGCACTGAACATGTTAACAGGGGGATGCTACACTGCGCGTTTCACTGCTATAGTGTGCACAGCCTGTCTAGCCTGGTGCTGTAAACTCCTTCTCCCATGTATTAGTAGGCATCAGCCCAAGCTGTTAAGCACTGGTGATGGTTATGGATCATAGGTAAGGTCACACGCGTTTTAAAAAATGTTTATTTTAACAATATACTATATGGCAGTCATCAACATTAACACTTAAACTTGCACCAGGTTTATGGACACACACAAGTTATGTCACCCAAAAGACGCACCTACAGATTCTTTTAACTCTATGTAGGATGTATTTCTAAGGGGGTGCTGAACTTGCATGTACAGGCCCTTACTGTATTTTACTTGAGTGTGAATGCCCTGAATCCACCTCTCCAGGTGCCAGAATCCATAAGTGCAACATACATGTAACTCTAAATACAGGTACAAGTTTTGGTGCAGGCTTAGTGTCTGATATCATATTTTATGTCAGGCAAATTGATTTGCACCCAACTCTAAATGAAGCCCCATACCTTCAGGAAATTCTTATGAAAATTCCATATCGGTCCACCCTACTCTCTGAATGGATGGTCAGAAACACAAACTTGATATGTATGGAGAAAGAAAGAGAGCGTAAAGAGAAAGTGTCAAGCCTATGATTATTTAAAAAAAATAAAAAAAAGATTGACACATCAATATCGGAGTTGTACCTTTTAGTTATCTTAAGTATGTCAATTTGTGAAGCTAAAATGATAAAATCTAGTTTGGTCAGCATCACCAAATATTTTGACCTTATTACTATCTTCTGCTCCAGGTGTAACAAGGAAGATAACATCTGTAACTGTTGGTCAAACGAGTTCCACACAGGGTAAAGTTTTTGTTTTGATAATTATAGACTAGGACTGTAAATTACATTAATAAGAGGAGCTCTACGGAATTGACAACTGTGAGCCTTTGTGACTCCTCTGTTGGGAATGTATGATTTAAAGGACATTAACTCTAAACTACAAGACAATCTACCTCCTGCCTTGGGGACCAGCAGTGGTGGATTATACATTATTGCCTAACAGTAGTGGGTACTATTTTGGCCAATAATATATAATGTGACACTGCTGTGGGCAACCAAGGCAGGCCTGGGTACCTTGTACCCCCTGGCTGAATAATCACTTGAGCATGCACTGTGGATTTTTGGCCAAGTAGCAGATTATAATAGTGGCATTTCTAGTAGAAGCCTACGGCCCGGGTTAAAGTAAGACATGCCAAACTTATTTTCAGTTCTGCAAGTATGACCTTAACATAAGATAAAGTAAATGCTGGGTAAGGAACTTTATATTCCAATGAACAGGGAGATGCTGTTTAATTCAAAACAATTGGAGCATGAGACTGTCTGAACATATTGTAAAATATATTGTAAATTATATAGTTCGAATGTATTTGTTTTGTAAACATTTTGGAAAATGTTTTCCACATTTAGTAAGAAAACTATATTTTGCAGCTATATTTATCATACTTTTATAATGTACTTCTAGTACAATTGTAGCATTCAAAACACTGTTTAGTTTTCAGTCTATTCCATGTCATCTGATTCAGTGATGGCTTTTTCAGCAGGAATCCAACCCAAGTCCATTGATGTACCGCAACGGGGCACTGATTTACCTCTTATAATACACAGAACAGCTTCTGGTAAAGGCACCTGTTAAATAGCTTCTACTTTGCTTGCTTGCATGGTCGGGTTAGATTAATATTATGCTTTTTGCTCTGGTGCTTCTTTTCTGTCTGTATCATGTGGAGAATAGGAAAATCATATCTAAAAAAGAAAATTTAGCTTATATAGTTAGGCGATAGTTCTATACACAATCATATATGTGCTATAATTGCTTCCAAAACTTGTCTGAAGTGTGGATATTTGAGATAAAGGTGTGTTCTGTGTGGGGGCATTTTTATGCTTCCAAAAATGTATTTCATTTTCCATCAATAGATTTTTATTAGGAATTTTTCAAAGGTATATAATTGAATCTCCCAACCCTCTACTGCTGGTGACGTGTGGTTTAGTGTTCGTTTATGCTCACTATTGTAGTTTCTGGTCTACAGTTGTGTGGCGTAAGTTCTCGTTAGAGTGCTTTTTCCCTTCTGTAGCAGTTACTGTGTTTGTTATTTATTGTATATTCCCTTTTGAGTAACCCTCCTTCACCCTTATTGTACCCCGTTGTTCCATATTTCTTTTCTGTATTTCTTTATATACCTTTCAAATTTTTTTAATAAAAAATGTATTTTAGGTATGAAGGGAAAAGTCCTATTGTAAATGTTATGAAGAACAAAACAACAACTTGATATGACAATTATCAGTACTTGGCTTGCTAGTAAATGTACATATGATTTAAAATATTGTACATTTTCATAAGTTGTTGGTAACGTGTATGGTAAAACATTGATTATTTGATCAATACAAAGGACATATTTCCTTAATTTAGGAACAATAAGCCTGTACTTAAAGTATAACTAATGTTACCAGGCTTTTCAATGATCCAGTTAATCTGCCCCTTGCACAATTAAAGTTCCATTATACATAGATATATTTGTATATATCCATGTGTATCAAATGGTATTTCAGGCCTTCCAAGTACATGTTTCTTTGAGCACTTATTTGAATTTAATGAGAGATAGGTATAGTATATATAATTATATAGGTATATATAACTTCAAAGGAGAGACCTTATAGCTGATCCTAAAAATTCATGTTCATAAGAAGTTGGATTTGTACATATCTGTGCACGCAAATGAGCATAAAATATCCTGAAATCCACATATGATCAGTAATGAATTTCTCTTCAAAATATTTGCAAAACCAAATATTTGTAATCTTGACATAAATAACCGAGGGATATGTGTATTGCGAAAACAGTACTGATGTTGGTTGTGTAGATTCTTTTGAACTCTGTAGACATGATTCAACTATTTTGTTACTGTAATAATAGGAATGTTAGAATGCTGTGAAAACTCCAGATTATTTAGTTGCATATTGTATGTTTAATAGCATTTAGCATTAGAAATGTGGGTGTAATATATGAAAAAAAAGCCTCCGATAAGAGAATTATTTCATAAAGGAGGGTAGATTATTATACTGTAAATGATTAAATTACCTACATACAAGTTTACTTGTTTGTTGTGGATCCAAGAAATGTCCCCCCTTCATGACCAGTCCAATTTTTACATTTGAGGGATCTGGCACTTTCACTGGTAATAGTGTTTTATATTCCTTGGACTACACAAATAAATTTTATATTGTGTGAATCAAATAGTTTAAGCTCCAGTCTGGACATTTCTTTAATCAGCCATCAAGCCCCCCAACACAGAGGCAATTCCTGTTGAGATAATCTTGGCATCACTAGGTTACCTGGTAACCCCACGACTGGATATGGAAGTGCTTTGCATTGTGCACACTGCTTTTTACTTTCACTGTTTGCTTATTATTGGTGGGGCAGAAGCTGAATCAGTCGGTTCCTGTCACTGCACATGACCCTTTGACTGTTGGTGACATAGCAGGTCCAGCACATCTGCCCCACTATAAATCTACTGCGATCAGTCGCCTAGTGGTCAACGTTGATTGTTAACAAGAATTCAAGAAAATTAGTGAGACAAATAATAATTGTTTTTCGTACATTATCTACAATATATACTCTATATAGTTTGTACTTTAATGTCTCTACAGTATCAAGGTACTGAGGGCATTTATAGGACAAAAGGATCACTTATAGTTTCAAGCAGTCAAATGCCCCACAAATATCTAATTTACAGCTTTATGTTTCACCTAATTAAATAATTGTACAATTTATGAGATTTGTCTTCACTTTCATCATCCCTAGCTACTCCAAGTGTAACAATGAAAACAACCTCTGCCTCTGCTGGGCAACTAAGCGCCACACATGGTAAAGTACCATAGCCTTATTTTTGCATTATGTGGTCATTGATCTTAACATACTTAGGTTTATGCATCAGAATCCCTCATTTATTTATTTTTTGTGAAAATCTACAGTTACTCCATGATTTGTAGCCACAATCCATAAAGAATAGTCCATTGACTTGACACACTTGGTGAATGTAAATCATCTTTGGACTCAACTCCAAACACAATTTGATTACATAATTTCTGAAACGATAAAAAGATACAGTATTTCCACTGAACCATAGCAGCCAATCAGCAATTAGCTTTTATCTGTCTAATGCAAGTTAGACAATACGGATCATATCTGAAAGTATTTCTTCTTTTCCATATGAATGGATAACATTTTAAATATTAGTTTACTTTCATTCTTATTTTGTTCTAATCAGAAATGAGGTTATATATTTGTCACTCAAATAATACTAGACTAAATGAGCGTTGAAGGTGTTGTTTTTGCATTTGTCTGTTTGAAATCATTTCCATTGCAGCTTTTAATTTAGAAAATACTTTAATAATGTTTCTATTATAATAAATGCACTTCCTCAAGTCTTCTTCTTGCTTGTTTACGCTGCATGATGTCCTTTTCATAAAAAGTAGACATATTTAAAGGAATGGTGTAATCTAAGTTATTGTGTACATGTATAATAATTAAACACAATTTTATTTGCATCTGATTTAGCTATGGTTTCTCACCAGGGGTGCTTCCAATATCCACTTATGTGCCACAAGTGACCACTCACTCACCTCTTAAAAAGCACAGGACAACATTAGGTAAAGCCAGATATCACTTTCATTTCACCTAATAAACACCTTCACGTTATGAACCAATCATTTGTTTTATATGATGGTTCTCTGATCCATATAAAGGGTTGTCAAGAGAAAACGTTCAATAACTGGGTCATTTTACATATTCTTTTTCATCTTTTACTCACGTCTACATACATTCCAGCTTATGAAGTTGAGGAATGGGGAAAATGTGCATCGCACAAGAAAAGGGCTTGGTCGTGTCATAGGGGCATGGCCATATTCCAACTACCAACCTCCAAAACACTCTTATAAACCAGACTATCCTACCTAAATCAGGACAGTTGGGAAGCATGCATTTAATTAAGATCTTGGCCAAGCCTTGTACATGCCGGTTCCGAAAAAAAATCATAGTTCAACACAAAAATTTGCTAGGAGAGCAAAGTAATGGGATTGATATTGGCCTCATAATTACTGAACAGATTGTAGACAATTAGCAGATTAAGGACAAAAATGATGAACACATAAACAGAGATATATCTGACATTAGATCTACCATCTACCAGATTTACATTACTGTACAATAAATTTATGATTCAGAATTAGAAATGTTTTATAGGCAGCAAGACAGCATTTTTAACATGACAGACTCATCTGTGTGTTGGTAACAAGTGCAGTTTATACAACACTTTAAGGCTGTTTACCTAGTGGGGTTAGAACAGCGCCAGTGACACTACATGTGAAACAGGATCAGGTTTGCCGTGTGATTTTAACCAGCACTTGTGGTCAAAAGGGTAGTTAACGGAGGACGATAGAACAGGCAGTGTTCAAAAGATGCCGCCATGCTGTCACTGCTCCAAACCACATTTCCAAGTGTGTGTGTGAGGTTATGTGACCAAGTAAGTTATAGGCCTTTACCCATTTACATGCTTTTACCAGGTTTTGGAAACACTAGTAAAACATGATTTTTTACGTCAGTGGGTAAGGGGCATAAGAGAAATAATTGCATTGGAAAGGAATTATATACTGAATGCCTGCCAGTCATTTAGTCAAATAAACACAGTTCTTCCATGTCTTTTTCATTTTCCATCACTCCATTCATCTTCTCTGTATACACAGGTATAAACCTAACACTTTTGAAAATATTTTTTTTATAGCTGCAAATGAGAAGCAGCCTATTTATGTTCCTTCTACAGTATCCAGCTTGGGAAAGCTGCAAACTCACCATGGTAAATCATACTTTTATCATTTTTTATGGGTAGAAAAAAACTGTTATTCGGCAAAAAACTATATAGAATAAAGCAGGATAAAATGTAAAGGGCAGCAATAGCTTCTGAATTCTTGAGGCAAAAGTATGTTTGTAAGCTTGAAAATGCAGGAGTACACACAGTGGCAGAACTACCGCTGATGTAGGGCTATGAAGCCCGGAGGTAAGGTTGGGGCCTAGCAATGCCAGTTCCCCTGCTGCCGAGGCCCCGGCTCTGCTCTCATATGCTGCATATGAGCTTGCTCTTACTTGTATTGTGGGGGGCCTTGGGAGGATGGATTGGCATTGCCAAGCCTAACTTTCGGTATGAGGCACAGTAATGGAATAGTGTTGCTGTGGACTCCTTATGAAATACCCAATATCTGTTGTAAAACTGTCATAAAGAAAATAAAAAAGTAAATTAATAGTTCCCATTTAATGGATGAAAACCTTGGAGTGTAGTGCTCATTAGTGCATTAAATGCAGTAAGTGATACTTACTGTTTGGTTTACCAAAGACCATTGAAAATGTGTTCAACAGTTTTAGAGATTTTTCTTAAGTGATGGAATTACTAATTATTATTGCATTTACCACATTACACTGTTTGTGCATCTTGATTAGTAGTTTACATTTATCTGCATATCCTATTTTAATGGACTACATTTCTGGGCTTGATTTGTTAATGAAAGTAAAGCAAAAAAGGAGTAAGTCTGCACCTTGAAAAAACCATGTCGCATTGGAGTGGGAGGTACATTTAAAATGTGATGACAGATTTATAGTTGGGGTAAGGCATGTTCTAGATCAACTTTAAATTTCAGTTTAAAAATAAAGCTATCAAGTATTTGTGTGTTATATGAAAAAACAGCCAGTATTTAAGTTATCTGCAAAATAATAAACTAATTTCCACCCCTTTAATTGTAACATTGTTTGTCTAGGAGCAAATTTACTCATATTTTTTTTGCCTTACTTCCCTTAATTAATTAGGCCCCTTATGTTTATCCATTTCTTACCAAGTTTTACTGCTCAGTAATATCAAGCTTTTATTAGCAGCATGGGGTTTTAAGCTCAGTTCTTCATGTACTTTAATTTAGGATACTATAATCCTTTCTTTGGAAACCATCTGGATCCTACCAATTAGTGCATTTAATATTAATTATGTTTTAGAATTATTATCATTATTATTATTATTATTATTATTATTATTATTATTTTGAAGAGGTCCCGATTTCTTAAGTATTATTTTTTTGCAATAACAACATAGTTAAACTGATGACAGTAAAGTAATTAAAATTAAGTACATCATTAAAGCCAGATGGTCTAAGCAATAAGGACAGTCATTGCATATCTGAAATATATTTTTCTAGTGCCAAAGGAGCCATATATTTATATGGAAGATACTGTTAAACTCATAGTGAAGCCCCAAAACTGCTGTTGACAACCATTATTTGTTGATATATTCATAATCGCTATTTATGAATAATCAGGTTCTTGAATACATCTGGGAAGAATGCGATTGCAGAATATCCAGTTGTCTTTGTTGTATGATGTAACATAGCATTATACTTTCAAAATAAGGAGATGGCTTTTTAGCACTCAGCTAGAAAATATTTTTCGGTTTGAAAACCAGCAGCTAGTTGTGTATTGTTCTACAGCATATAAAATATCACTGTGCTCGCTGTTGTATTGTATTTAATGTGCTTTTTATTTGTTTGTTAGACAAGAGTAGTTTTTCTATTATACCATTAATCCACTATAATATTGACATTTTTTACAGCTACTACAAGCCAAAATATCCCAGCCAAACAAAGCATCCTGCCTTCTCAAACCCATACACCCACCTCTGGTAATGCTTGGTTTTCATAGAATAGCAGCAGTAGTTTTAGTAGTAGTAGTAGTAGTAATAGTGCTTTTTCATGGTTGCATTGTAGCATTAGGCACCATTCATTTCAGCATATCTCTCTGCTTCAAATCGCACAATCCATCCATTACAGTCACAGCTTGATTGCTGTCACGTGCCTCTTTCTGCATCAGCATCCACTGAATGATCTTCCAATCAGCTTGGCTCTTTTAACTAGGAAATTGCCTTGCTGCTGAGTATTCTATAGTGACACATATAGTAAGTGCAATTTTCTTCCTTCCATGAAGTGGGGAGAAGTGCAGAAATTGTACCTTTTGTGTCTTTAAGAATACTTGTATAAGATGGGAATGAAGTGCTACTTTTGCTTCCACACACTGCACTATTGGAAGCATTGAGGCGGAGATATCAAGGCTAATATCAGTGTAGTGTATGCATTTTATTACTTGAGAGAGCTTTGGATGTGTTTATATGTCAAATATGTAAGTAAATGTATAAAACTGCTCTACTCTTAATCGTATTCTATACAATATCCACCAGCTCTAAAGTTGTGTAATAGTTTGACAGCCATTTGGCATCAAGTATTCATTTCCATTTGACAGAAAATATGACAACATTAGGGAATTCAGTTCTGAATTCTCTGTTACTTTGATATATCTACCTCAATTGTTTCTTAGCCAGCACTTTTCTTCCGCACAAGCATGTTCCTACGGCTAAAAAGGACGGAAATCTGAATTTGTTTATGGAATTTTTCTTTCAGCATTCACTGGAAGTCTTCATATTCCTACTACACATCAAAGCATTGCTAAGATTGAAGTTCCTCATTCTACACCTGGTATAATGTCCTTTATATGTCACATTATACAGTTAAACACTAGGTTTACATTGAAAGGAAAGTATAACTTTTATTCTTTATTCAACCCAGCTGTAACCTAGACCGGCGTAACAGTGGAGGTCCTGCTATTCAGGCTACCACCATTACTAAATAATCTGGAGAAACTAATGCTGTGACTATAAGACATGCTCTCTGTATTGTAATAGCTTGTTATAGGTCATGTGGAACATCTCCGTTGTCTCATGTATTTCATGTTAGAATATAATTGCATAATTTGAAAAATGTCTAATCTTTGGGTTTTGAAAGGTGTTTCCATGCAAGACTATACTTTGCATTTTTATATTTCACCTGTCTTTATAGCAGTATTTCGCTAAAAACGGATGAATGAAACGTCACAACATACATCAGTCTTGGCTTGAATAATGGATAAATATGGCATAAAATATAATAAGCAAAACTGTAAAAAAAAAAGATAATGCGTGGTGTTACATAAACTCATTTTTTACTCATCTTTTATTATCATTTCAACAAAATGTGTTGCATTGATTGGAAACTCAATTGACAGAAAATTGTTACTCATATGTATGCGATTGAAAAGTCTTGATGGTTGTTAAGTCTCATGACTCACCGCTATTCAACTACTTTTCTGTATGCAGGAATTCTTAATGAGGTTTGAAGTAATATTAGGTCATCATGTGCACTTTATGCATGAGTCTTTGTGATTCTTTACTGATCATTCAATCATTCTGTTTGCCATTTTCTTGTGAGCTTGTTAATACAAACCAATGTGTACTGGGCTGTTTAGTATGCATCTATGCTTACTATATTGGTCAGTTTATTCAGTTGAAGCCTTTTATTGTGGTATTAACTGCATTTATCTGTCAATGACTCCCACATTGGGGATTCATCACATTGAACATTTCACTGTCAACTTTGAAGGGTAATTGCATGTGTCACTTACCTATACTATAGGTAAGTGCTTGTTTATTAGACCCTTGCAGTGACTTAAGGGTATATTTACTAAACTGCATGTTTCAAAAAGTGGAGATGTTGCCTATGGCAACCAATCAGATTCTAGCTGTCATTTTGTACAATGTACTAAGTAAATGATAACTAGACTCTGATTGGTTGCTATAGGCAACATCTCCCCTTTTTCAAACCTGCAGTTTAGTAAATATACCCCTTAGTCTGTCTGAGGATATGGTTAATATACACTGTGATATCACTATGTGTTTTGGTATTTGGTATTTATAAGCTTGTATTATAGTTATGCTATACATATAACTTAGCACTTTTTTGAGATATTGTAAAGGTTGAAGCCACTCAATTATGTTTTGCCTTTGAAATGTTACACAGAGGTCTGCTACTACTATACAATGACTTCTTAACAGATAGCATGTTACAGCTTAACACAAATATGAATGTTACTGAATGTGATGAAAAATGATTGTCAAATTGTTGAAAGCTGTCTAAATAACAAGCTGGGTCCAACATGTTTAGATGGAATGCAGGACAGTTAACCCTTATGTTGTTTAATGTTACTGTACTATGACATAAAGGTTTGATGATTATGCCAGCTGAAGTGTTTTTTATTGCTGTTTTGGGTAATTGTATGCAAAATCAATGTGTTTTAATGGGAATCTGTACCTGAAAACTATATTGATTGTAGCACAGTGTTTGGGGACATGTGTAAGAATGAAAACTCAGTGTGAGGTGACCTTGCATTACGGCCGAATGAGCCCTTACTTTGAACTTGATGATAGAAATGGATATTCCATCAAATGCCGTTACGCATTGCTACCCGACTGCTTATGCTGTCTGAAGAGTTGTAGATAGAGAATAGATGCCCTGCATCATAGTGCATGGTCCCCTCACAATCAGTACTTTGACTTCTCACACTGGCTCCCCACACAACTGTTTCTAGTCAGGAAATGACCCTCCAGTATTAGTGATTAATGCACAGTATGCTATTACTATTTTTACACCATGTGCATTACTTGGTAAATATGGCAATAACTGATAATCTCAAGATTCTCCTCAGTTTTTCTTTCACAGGTTAATTCAATTCATGTTCCTGCATCACCTTTGCTTTCTCCTCCTAACACACAAATTAATTCCATCTTCAATTCAACTGCCTGGAAGCTGAGTGTAAATTGTACTCTTTGTTCCAGTTCCAAAAGAAACCGCATCATTTCACCCAAAACCTTTCCCTAGCACTGAGGCACCACACATGGAACCTGGTAAAATCATTACCCATTACTAATTAACAATTTTTGTGTTTCTATGGCAGAATTTTTCCTTTTTCTTACAGCCTTCATTTCTTTTTTTGTTTTAATTTTACCTCAGACAGCACACAGCCAGATTCTGAAATACATACAAGTGAAGCACCACACACGTATGAACCAGACAAAATTACTTTAGGTAATAATTTAAATGAAGTTGATCTTTTTGTTCTTCAATTGACCCCAGGTCCTTATATGCCTTTGGAAATGCAATGCTTGATAAATATCCCTCTAGAGTATATAGAATTCTAAAAGGATTTATTGCACTTGGTTCTTTAGTTAAAACTGTACAGACTGCCTTGTCTGATTTGGTCATATACATACATAGACATCTGAAAGGTTCTACCATTGGGCATGACTGTGATCAGACAATGTCCGCATACAGTTGGATGTGGTCATCATCCAACTGATTTCACTCACTGTCCTTACCAACATGTCTCCCCGCCAAGTTTTGATCAGGATTGGTTGACTTTTTGGGCACATATATGAATGCGACCAATTGGATTTAAAATGGCCTAATTGGCCATCAGAATTGCAGTGTGTATACATGCTCTAGCATAACTAATAACTCCCAATAAGTTGTCACAACCTCTGAATTGCTAGAAGCCTCCTAAGTCCTCAAAATAACTACATTGCTGGTTTTGTTTACAGCTTTTTGCTAGCTAGTGCCATGCTAGGCATTGTAACAGTATAGAAAACTTGTCCTTTCTTATAGAGCATTTACATTTTATTGACCCAGTGATGTTCATAGCAAACACAAAGTGGTCATTTATAGCTTTTATTTGCAGCTTCCGATGATAAAACAGTTGTTCAGAAGCTTACATCAACTTCCAAGCCAGAGACCACAACTGGTAAAATCACTTTTTAATTCATGTGCATGTTCTAATTTTAATAAATTTGTTAGACCAATGATATAATCAGAATTTACTAAGTGATGTAATCACTGGTTAACAGTATGCTGCGGAGTCACCCATTAGCCAAGTATCAGCTGTTATTACGCATGATGTATACTTGTCATACTATAGCATAATATGCCTTTGGTTTCAGTAATAGGTATTTGTTATGTCTGCGAGTAGTGTTCCATTACTTTGTTCAATTTAGCAGGGTGCACTTAGTCTTCTCAGTATTTGTCTTCTCACTCGGTATCTACAGTCATGGCCAAAAGTTTTGAGAATGATACAAGTATTGGTTTTCACAAAGTGTGCTGCTTCAGTGTGTTTAGACCTTTTTGTTAGCTGTTGCTATAGTATACTGAAGTAAAATTACAAGCATTTCATAAGTGTCAAAGGCTTTTTTATTGACAATTACATTAAGTTTATGAAAAGAGGCAATTTTTGCAGTTTTGGCCCTTCTTTTTGAAGACCTCTGCAATTCTCCCTGGCATGCTGTCAATCAACTTTTGGGCCACATACTGACTGATGGCCGCCCATTCTTGCCTAATCAATGCTTAGAGTTTGTCAGAATTTTTGGATTTTTGTTTGTCCGCCTGCCTCTTGTGGATTGACCATAAATTCTCAATGAGATTAAGGTCTGGGGAGTTTCCTGGCCATGGAACTAAAATGTCAATGTTTTGATCCCCGAGCCACTTAGTAATCACTTTTGCCTTATGGCAAGGTGCTCCATCATGATGGAAAAGGCATTGTTCATCACCAAACTGTTCTTGGATGGTTGGGAGAAATTGCTTTTGGAGGATGTTTATGTGCCATTCTTTATTCATGGCTGTGTTCTTAAGAAAAATTGTGAGTGAGCCCACTCCCTTGGCTGAGAAGCAAACCCACACATGAATGGTCTCAGGATGCTTTACTGTTGGCATGACACAGGACTGATGGTAGCGCTCACCATTCCTTCTCCGGACAAGCGATTTTCCAGATGCACCAAACAATCTGAAAGGGGATTCATCAGAGAAAATGACTTTACCCCAGTCCTCAGCAGTCCAATCCCTGTACCTTTTTTCAGATTATCAGTCTGTCCCTGATGTTTTTCCTGGAGAGAAGTGGCTTCTTTGCTGGCCTTCTTGACACCAGGTCATCCTCCAAAAAGTCTTCTCCTCACTGTGCGTGCAGATGCAGGTGCAGATGCACTCTCACCTGCCTGCTGCCATTCCTGAGCAAGCTTTACACTAGTGGTGCCCCAATGCTGCAGCTGAATCGACTTTAGGAGATAGTCCTGGCGCTTGCTGGACGTTCTTGGGCGCCCTGAAGCCTTCTTCATAACTATTGAACCTCTCTCCTTGAAGTTCTTGATGATCCGATAACTGGTTGATTTAGGTGCAATCTTGCTAGCAGCAATATCCTTGCTTGTGAAGCCTTTTTTTGTGCAAAGCAATGATGACTGCACATGTTTCCTTGCAGATAACCATGGTTAACGGTGGAAGAACAATGATTTCAAACACCAACCTCCTTTTAAAGTTTCCAGTCTGTTATTCTAACTCAATCAGCATGATCTCCAGCCTTGTCCTCAACACTCTCACCTGTGTTATTGAGAGAATCACTGACCTGATGTCAGCTGGCCCTTTTGTGGCAGGGCTGAAATGCAGTGGAAATGTTGTTTTTGGGATAAAATTTATTGTCATGGCAACGGGGGACTTTGAAATTAATTGCAATTCATCTGATCAATCTTCATAACATTCTGGAGTATATGCAAATTGCCATCCTAGAAACTGAGGCAGCAGACTTTGTGAAAAATAGTATTAGTTATTTTTGTCTATACAATGTGGGCAACCCCCTCTTGCACCCCAGTCTGTACATGGCGAGTGCAGAGGATCTATGTTTCCGAAAAAAAGTATTTGTTCATTCTCAAAATTTTTGGCCATGACTGTAGTGGCTGCTATTAATTTAACTGTGAAGCGTACTTAACTTGTTAGTGGTTAATAAAGTTAAAGTTGTGTTTGTATTGAGGTTGTCTTCCTGCTGGGGGCTCTTTCTTTGCCAAATGGGTGGGTGAATAGCATTGTGTGTGCCTATGTATATAAAGACAAAAGCATATATTTTCTTTTCTAACCATAGTATATCGGACAACATCCATGTCTTTTAAATCTAATACTCCTGCTACTTCTCAAAGGACACAGTCTACAGAGGGTAACATATTTTTATCTGGCCTGCTATAGAGCAGAAGGGACGCTTGTAATGCCTGCAGATGTATTGCTTATGCATATGTGTTTTTGTTCTTGAATCATCATGTTTCATAATCCATTTATATGTATTTTCTTAGTATCTGCCTGCATTCTCTGTAGGCATACAACAAATAGAGTAGGCATGGCTGTTTAACCAAAGCATGGCCATTGATACAATTGCACGGGCAAAAGTTTATAGTATAGAGTATAACTAGACCGGCGTACTATGTAACCATAATAAAGATGTAAAAAAATATGTTAGCACACAAATTTTCTTTGAACTGATGTAAAATGCTACAAGTTTTTTATAGCCATTGGAACTTCACTTATTTCATAGTATACCTAATTGTTTTATTTGGTTAGATTTTATACCCCCTAATCTGTATTTTTCTCCAGAAACTAACATAATTTTTTCAGAAAGTTTTGGCTATTTCCTTAAATGCTACTTATGAAGTTTTTAGATATTTGTATCACCAACCTAATTTAAATGGCATATTAAACGAACGACACAGCTGTGTGCTATACCTGAAATCCATATGAACATTGCATATTAATTATAGTCACATATATGCAACATGGTATACATTAAAGACCTTCTGTACTCTGGCATGCAGTGCAGTTGTGGAGTATAGTGGCTAGTAAAAGAAACATTGCATGCTGCGTTTCAGGTCAAAGAAAAGGTTTAAAAAATATTGACAGTGTTTTGCTTCTGGATCACAATTGCATTGGACCTATTTGCTGAGCAAACATTTCAAATAACTAGAGAAAGTAAGAAAAGAGAATAGTGTTTGCTGATCACCGTCCTTTCACCCATAAGATATAGGTCAGTTCTGTATGTATGTTTTTCAATCATCATATATGATTGTTGTGTCAATCTTGGTAGTTATAAAAGCCATGTATTCCTTGTGAAAAAAGATTAGTACGGTGTCCGCTATACATTATTGCAATGCTCAGTATCATGCTTTAGATTATGCTGCATGTTAAAGAAACATTTTTTTTGCTTGTTAAAAATTGGCATCAGTGACTTTGGCTGTGACATGGGCTGCAAATCTTGTACAGGAATATTATTAATTAACATCACTATTATTTTACAGCATTAAAGAGAACAGGAGTTTCTCCTGCTCATCCTAAAATACCATTGCCAGAAGAGACATACCCTACTGCTGGTATAGTAATTGCATTGTTCATTGAGTTTACTCAGTATATATAAATACATTTTAAAAGGAAGGTTCCCCATCAGAGATAAATGTATATCTAAAATATTTGCAACACAAAGGCCATGTTTGCTGATACAATTCCTGGCTACTTTCAATTACAAGGTACACTCTGTGTATCTGACATCTGGCTGCTTGAGCCCTATTTCCCACAGTTGCCAAGGGAAATCATTTTAAACCAACATCATATACTGATTCAATCTGTGTTTGCCTGGGGCTGGTGGTAGAGTGTTATCCGTAACTCCTACCATGTAGTGCTCTTGGGTCAACCACCCGACAAAAGCTCAGCCTCCCACCCTACCTCACGTAAATGCTTAATAACAGTGAAGTAGATGAAGTGTAGACGCAGCAGGTGTAACAGTGTTCAGTTATCAGTGATGAAATAGGTGCCAGACCATCTTATGATTAGATAAACAAAGTTGCTTTATTTATTAACTGTTCTTCACCTTTATTCTCTCCAACATAAAACACTTAGTTACAAGAAGTTACTTTTACTATCATCATCATCAACTATTTATGTAGCGCCACTAATTCTGCAGCGATGTACGGAGAACTTACTTGTATCAGTCCCTGCCCCATTGGAGCTTACAGTCTAAATTCCCTAACACACAGACTTTTTAATTTAATAGCAGCCAATTAACCTACCAGTATGTTTGTGGAGTGTGAGAGGAAAACAGAGCACTCTGAGGAAACCCACGCAAACACAGGGAGAACATACAAACTCCACACAGATAAGGCCATTGTCGAGAATCAAATTCATGACACCCGTTGGTGTGCTCACATTCTATGTTCTTACATCTGCCACAACTTCATATAAGGGACAGGTAAAAATGCTGCACTGAAGTTGCCTCACTGAGTGAGCACACAGGCTCTCACACTTGGATCACATGCAGGCCGGGAGTTACAGTACTTGGCTCTAACTTCACACTGTAACTCATCCCTTTGAGGCAGCTTCCTTAATCTCTGGGCTTTAAAACACTTAGGTCCAACAACAGTTCTCTCCACACTCCATGGGGCGTTGCGCCATCTAGATATCACCCCCCCCCCTTTTTGCATATAACAAGGGCAGTGACACACACTCGTGTGCCTCTCTTATTACACCAAACAGTATTTTGATGAAAAGCATAAAAGTTGATATTCATAAAGGGGTGGTACTACAGTGGTAGCATATTTTCACCAAATACATCAGGTGGAAGAACTAGGCTTTGATTACTTTTCTGGGGTCAATTCAAATGACCCAGAAATGAGGGTACAGTTCATGTCCCCATTTCTTTGAATTTCATAAATGAATGTTCGTATCTGTCTTTTAAAGGAAGGCAATAGTAGAGTATTTGGGGGTTTAAGTATTTTACATATGCATTGATTTACAAATGTGGGGTTCCATTTCAATGTGCCATTATCATAGTCTAATATAGTAGTAAATAAAGGAGGATAACAGCCTGCAGGCAAACAGCAAGTTGGAAAGGATCTATTAGGTTAAGCTTTGAGATATTACACTAATGGAAAAAGTTATACTTATCTCTTTGTAGCTGTGGAGCGCTGCATTTAGTGGGTTGCCGTGGTGGTATATCTGGGCTGTGGCCCGTAGCGGATAGGTATGGTGGGAGCATGCTCCGTAGATCTGGTTCGTTCCTTGTTTGCAGGGCTATGGGTACGAGGGGTGGTATTGTGAGTTTAGAAATAGTTTATCAGGGTTCAAGGAACTGAGAAAGGTGGCTTTAATAGGCTGTCAGGGCAGGCAGCGTGCAGGTGGTATGAAGCAGTAGTAGTGTGATTCGGGGAGAAGTGTTTTAGAGTAGCAGATAGGAAGAAGTGGGTAGTGGATAGAAAGAGATTTAGGAGCGTAATTAAGAGGGCAGTGTGAGATAATAACTGAACTAGGGATATGTAGTAGTTTGGAATAGGTGGGGGATGTTATGGATATGAATCTAGTAGTTCAGTAGATCTAATATTCAGTAACACAGTGAATCAGGAATGTTAAGCAGTGGATAGATAGAGGGATAGGTCAAGTAAATAAGTGGTAATGAGTAGAAGGATAAGGTATTAGAGGGGAGAGTAAGTGGACGATATTAGATGTACAGGAAGAGGTAGCTATATTGAAAACAATATATAAAATAAGATATATGTGAACAAATAAGAAATAGATAATATGAAAAATAGGGTGTAATAGAATAAAATCAGGTTGAATAATAGAAAGAAAATGGATTCATTTATAGAAAGATACAGAAATAAAAAAATTGGAAAATAACAGATAAAATAAGTCTAGTGTAAAAGAATATAAAATACAAGGAGATAATGCAAGGTGATCTGCTGGGTGGAGGAAACCGTGTCTGCAGCAGACACATCACCACCCACACCAGCCAAGCGCAATAGTGCACTGTCATACTGATCACACTAATGAAGTCTAGCTGTACGGTTGGTATAGGCAAATGGTGAACAGAAAAGATGCATAAAGCGTTGTAATTGGTTTGGACCCTTTTAACTTATATAGTAACTTATATATAGTAATATACCACATTAAGTTGAATTGTTACTGTTATATGAATCTTGATTTATTATGTCCATACATTTATTTTGCTGCACAAATCACTCATGTTCTATTCCAGCTGAAGACAAGTGTCAGATTCCATGACATGTCCTAGTCATTACTAACAAATACTTTTATTCCGTTTAGTTTTAAAGGACATGCAACCAACTAAACTAGTTGAAGAAACCACCACCATTATGGGTAAATACTCTTCTATCATAGCATTTTAACCATTCATTTTCTTCCATACATTTGGACCAGGTTGCATTTTTCTTTTAGGAAAGTTAGTTATGCAGAATGTTATCTTGTTTTTCTCTGCCAGGTAATAGTCATCTGTGGTCATTTTGAATCAATGTTGTATTCATCTTTTGAGTTTACATAGCGACCTAAGGATGGAAGAATTTAATGAGTTTAGTTTGAGCTCTCACATTTCTATTTCCAGTGCCAACTGAAACTCAAAAAATGTCTCCCAAAAAGATCCATATAACAGAAAGTCCATCCCCTCCAGCCGGTAATAAATACGTTTATTATTTTTGCATCTTCAACACAGCTTTTACTCTAAGCAGCAGTTTTATAGGGAACATGTAATATTAGCCCTACAGACGAGCGATGTGTATTGCTAACCATACTTTTTTATTCCACACAGATCCTAAAACATCCCATCTTGTTCCCCCTGACGTTTTGGGATTTGACATTTTTGAGCATCCCGTGTTACCTTTGGGTAAAGACTTTTGCTTGCTAACAAAATCTCAGTTGGTGAATTTTTCATAAAAGTGCCATACATGTTGTGATCCCGGATTCTTTGTAAGACCTAATCGGCGCAGATTTGTACAATTTATGTGCAATATATTGTGTAATAAATTGTCAAAAGGCTTTTTGAACGCTTACTGTGATTTCATATAGTTCACTATATCCCTTTGTTAGTTTTATTTACAAAAGTAATTGACTTCCTTTTCTTGTTAAAGTGCAGTGAGTCCCTATAAAGCCAATTAACATTTGCAACTAGAATGCACATCCAAGTTCAGGCATTTAATTAATTCAGGCAATACATTCAGAACTAATTTAAAAAATAAAGTTTAATAACATGTTGTGATTTCAAGGGTAGTTGTTGTATTGTTTAATACTCAACAAGTCACATATTCTTGTTCTATAAAATGGGAAATGTGATTTTGATGCTTGATTTTAATATATGTGCAAAAGGGGTAACTACCAGAATCAGTAATGTAGTCTACATTGGAAAATCCCTAAGAGTTTCTATTTCAACCCCATGGTGTCCTGGAAAAATAAAATACATCTTGTGTTAAAGGGGGAATTCTATTCTTTCAAATGAAATGGAAAAGTTAAAAGTTTAAGTTTTGAATGAAAAATAAACTAAATACCATCTTCAATCTTCCAATCTAATACTGACCCTAATATTGTCCGAAAACTGAACCCACTTAGTTTAAAAACTTGGTTTAAACTTAGTTTAAAAACTGATCCAAATCTAACCATAATCATTCCATGAGCTCTAAAAAAAACTATTGTGAGTCCTAAAAGATCTCTGATCTTCTCTTTAAATTCTAAAAACTTTAACAGACTCATTTGTACCATTGAGAACATATTTGTTCTTGAGAAACTTGATAAAGTCTAATTTTGAGATCTAGCCACAAATTTCTTCTTGTGTTTTGAAAAGGGAGTTTGAGGCCTACCTATGCGCGATATTTGCTCTGGGACAGCTGATGTCTTCAAGTCACCATGGATACAGTAAATTGACAAGATTTGACATCTGTCACTAGAATGTGGATTTGTTTTCCCAGTGCTTCTATACTGATCCAAAATAGTCGCCTCCAGAACATCTTGAACTATAAGAGCATCCTAATAATATTTGCAGTCATTAGCCATTGAAGCTAATAATCTACATTTGGTCTCAAATACCTATTTTGAGTTAAGTAGCAACAATTTCACAAGGGTGTATATAAAGTGGCTGTGATTACTTACAATGTTATTCTATTGAATGGATATTAGACCATGGGGTAAATTTATAAAGCTGTGAATTTCTGGCAGGTTTGAAACGTCACAATGTTGCTTATAGCAACCAATCAGATTCTAGCTATCATTTTGTAGAATGTACTGAATAAATGATAGCTAGAATCTGATTGGTTGCTATAGGCAACATCTCCACTTTTCAAACCTGCCTGAAAATTTGCAGCTTGATAACTTCACCCCATGTTTTTTTAATCATTTAATTAATTAAATTTTTTATATAATTTTAACTTGAAATATATATAGTACATTGAATAAAAGAAATTCATGTACTGTTCTATGAAATTAAGGATTCTCTCAGACACAGAGATCTTTGGGCCATGTATCTGCTGCTAAATGATTCATATGCTGAGATGTCAAAATCTGTTCTCAGGGGCTCCAAAAACAGTGTAGGGAAAAGGACCTTTACACGCTACCTTTTTGGCTTTGTTACATCTTGTCAATTTTGAAATTGCCTATAATATCCACAGTTTCCAACACTTGGGAAAATGTAATGGAGACCAATGGGAACGCCTGTCAAGGGACTATGTCAGCTTTGAGATGCGTTAATGAACGCGTCTGCAAGGTACTTTAAAGTGAGGTCAAATTACCTAGACATCAGTGAGCGTTGTTTTGCAATCGTGTGTGTAACCTATAAGGTATACCTGTGCATGTTGCATCTCTCCTATAGATATTGAGTACACGTATTTAGTAGCAACAACTTAAAATATGGAATTAACTTTCTGCAACCAAGAACAATCTGTAAGAGGAATCTTTGTCTTTCAGTGCCAAATAAAACAGAAAAAGTTATTCCTCTTAAATCCGACAAAACTGCTCCACCTGCAACTGCTGGTAAATTTCTATTAACTTTATTTTTACTTGGAAAAAAAACAAATATTTAATAATTCAGAATTTCCCTTTGCTCATACATTTTGTTATATTCTAAACAGTGCCAAAAGCAATGCAAACCAAAGGGATGCCTATAAACTTGATTAGAATTCATATATTTGAGGATCCAACAGTTCCAAGTGGTAAAGTGGCCTGCTTTTAAACTGGCACGACGTGCTTGTTTTCCTCTCTTCCATATGCCCGATTCTTCCTTCCCAATAGTGTAAAAATATGCACGAATGCTTTGAAATTCTCTGTCATTAATATCTTGCAAATGTCTTGCAAATCTATAATTTCCATAAGTTTACAGATGGAGCAGAAATTGTTACCATCAGCTGCACAGATGGAGCAGAGATTATTGCAGTAAACTGTATCGAGACCCATTTGTTTGCAAATAAGGCAGGCTCTTCATAGCAAAATGAATTGGACATCTACAAGATAGTATGAATTCATTGTGTAGTCTTTAGACATGGTGCACGGTTGACAAAATAAGCTATGCTCCACCTGTAAATGCATCGCTGTGAGATACAAGTGCTCACTCCTGCACTAGAACACTGTGCCCCAGGGCGTAATCTTTTCTATAGATTTATATTTTTCATTTAAAATCATACTTGCCATCTCTCCCTGAATGTCAAGGAGATTCCCTGAAATAGGGGTGATATCCCTCACTCCCTGAAGAGTCTGGCATTCTCCCTGATGCTGAGCCAGTACAAGACGTGGTTGGCTTCGCCTTCTGTGGCATGATGACACAGTTCAGAATTTGTGTCCTATGTCCATGTATTGATACCTATGGAGGTGGCCATTTTCATGGAGACCAAGATTTAGTGAAAGACTGACAGGTTAGACAACATGACTTCAGTAATGGAGACGAAATGTAAAAGACACTTCAGTCTCTAGAGATTCATTAGCTGCTTTTCTTTAGTTGCCTACTCTCCCGGAATGTCTAGGAGACTCCCGCATTTAATTTCTGGGAGACCTCTCGGGAGAGCAGGGCAACCTCCAAGTTCTCGCCCCCGCAAAAGATAAGTGGTGGGGGACGGGGCTTAATGACACAAATATTGTGTCATCTTAACCCCACCCCCTGCTGTAATTGTCCAAAATTGTGACAATCGTTTAGGGGGCGGCACCAAAATGATGCGATTCATCAAGCTCGCCCCCACATGCCCACCTCACCCGGGATCTCCCTGAAGCCAACGAGGAAAAGTTGGCAAGTATGTTTAAGATGCATGTATATTGCAACCTTTTTTTTCATTCTATGCTTTTTTTCCTATTAGATAATCTCATAATGATCTCTTTAGTGTCTTATTGCAGTGAAAAGTTTGTAACAACTGTTCTATTTATTTTTCAGCAAAAATTGAGACACAAACTACTTCACCTCCAACACCTAAAACAAGTCAGTCAAATAAAGTTTCACGCTCAAAACCTAGTAATTGAGCTATTTTATAATTAGTTGTCTATTCAGGTCAAGACTGGCTTCTTATTTTCCTTGTATTTGTGAAAAGGCTAGTGATTGGTGTTTCTTTAGTTATGTTTATTTAGTTGTGTTTTATTGAATATAGTCACAAATTGCTATCACAAATGAAAATCAATTTTCTCTTTTTTTTAAAGCAATGACATTAATTATTCCAATGCCTTGGAAGGGAACAGTTTTAGTTATTGTTTGCAATAACCAAGCTCCCACAGCTGTCTTCTGTTCCAAAATATTCCCTGGAAATTTTTGTCGTTTATAATGTCCCTGATTTTTACATTTTGACCAATTGCAAATGTCCTATTTTCTAAATGTTAAACGCAATTCCGAAAGCTTCATTATTGTATACTATTAGTATGTACCTTCCCAACCTTGCAGCCATCTTTTCCTGGGTTTGCCTCACAGCACCGGCAAAAAAATGGCTGTGTAATGCTATGGATGGGAGGTGTGGGTGGCAGGGGGGCAGATTGTAGCCTCTGATTGGTCTTGCCACTCGCACCCACCTCTGCAGCAATTTTAAAGTTACAAACTTAAATGTTCTGCCACATAGTTGGTAATGCATATTTAACATCAGTTATGTTTTGGGAGGGGGGGGTTAAAAGTTAATATAAGTACATTTTTATCAGTTAAGAGCATTTAAAATACCAAACAGTATGTTAAATAAATTTTAGTAAACTGAAGCCATGATGTCGATTGTAGAGAGAAGGCATAGCAACCAACTTTTTAAAATGATTGGGGAGCTCAATCATTCCCCCCATATGACTGAAAAATTCCAGGCAGAAACATGGTCAGTGACTGCAAGTACACAAATTTTGGGGTGCTCAAGTACCCACAACACCCTCAGAGCAGGGTCCTATGCTCTAAGGTCTGTCTCACATGACATGATTAGAAGCATTGACTCGGCAGCAAAATGTTGACAACTATGAGTTGCCATAAGAGCTCCAGGGGGTAAATGTATAAAGCTGCGAGTTTCTGGCAGATTTGAAAAGTGGAGGTGTTGCCTATAGCAACTAATCAGATTCTTGCTGTCATTTTGTATAATGTACTAGGTAAATGATAACTAGAATCTGATTGGTTGCTATAGGCAACATCTCCACTTTTCAAACCCGCCAGAAACTTGCAGTTTTATACATTTATCCCCTGGTGTTCAATTAGTAATGGGGATATACACAATCTAAGGCTAAATAGCATATTCAATTATAATAACATTGTTTCCCCTCCAAAGAGGGTGAACTTCACAATTTCCAAAGTGAAGGTACAGTGCAAGTATACTCTTCTCATTTAGCACCCTGCACCTTCTTTTGCATGACTGCACCATTTTGGTCACATATCGATGGGCAATATAGGCACCAATTTGTTCAGGTTGTTTTACACATCCATCTTGATTTGTAGTCTACAGCTCAGCATTTGGTCAAAGCACTAGTTATATATAAGGAACACACTTATCCACCCTGATCTTCCTGTCATCCAGGCATCCAAAAGATACAGCCATTCTGCACAAATCTGTGACAAGCAGTATAAAGACAGACATAGTCCAGCCAAATGCAGGGTAAAAACAGCTTTAGCATCTTACTGTGCTAATGTTTGCTTTGTAAATTAACAACATTGGATAGTAAGCAGCAATTTTCATATTCCTGACGATGGCAGGAAGCTAATCATCTGCAAGTTATGTCTTCAAATACCTAATGGAAAGTTCCACGAAAGGGGATCTATGAGGTTATGGAAGGTACCAGTTAAGGGTTTTTGCTTTCACTTCCTGTCAGGAAAATTCTACTTGGCCCCATTCACATAGCCAAAAATGTAACATATGCAGCAATTTGCCTTAATAAATGTTTACTATAATCCAGCATTTATTCTGCTCTCTCTCACAGCTTCAAAATCAACACACTGGGTACCTATAAATGTTATTAGGCTTCATATCTTTGAAGACCCAGATGTCCCAAAGGGTAACAAGCCATTCATATTTACTTCTGTGGTTTGGTTTCTGTGCTAAGTATACATACATGGGCAAATGATTCCCATACCAAGAGTGACTTTACTGTCATTTCTAAACATGTAGTACACACTAATATTGAATTAAGTCCACCAAGATAAATTAGTTCTCATTCACCCTATTATTTGTGCAAGGGAAGGCAAACTAAGAAAGTCTCCATTGAAGTAATAGAAATTCATTTTTTTCGGTCTAGAAATCATTACCCTACAAGCAGCCAGATCTGTCACATTTGGATGTACATAGACATGTATTGCCAAATCTGAAATATTCAGACGTTCACCATCCAGGTTAGAGATCCAGAACTGCCAGCACTACATGGTGGGATGATGATCGCATGCACGGTCAATTGCGTCTACCATCCATCTTGTTTGACACCAGATGTAAATCAGTGTCAGCGGCCTTCTTGTGCCCATATGTGCAGTAGTTTGTTTTGTTTCCAATTGGTTAGTTAGTAAGTGATATACATACAATACACACACGATTGCATGGATTTGCAAAGACACGTTCAAATGCAGTTAATTGGCCTGAACATTACAATAACTGTTTTTCAATTTTTATGATACAACCCCTCCTTTAGACAATACAATGGGGTGAATGTATCAAGCTGAGAGTTTTCCAGCGGGTTTGAAAAGTGGAGATGTTGCCTATAGCAACCAATCAGATTCTAGCTATCATTTTGTAGAATGTACTAAATGATAAATAGAATCTGATTGGTATTTCAAACACGCCGGAAAACTCTCAGCTTGATACATTTGCCCCCAGGGCCCTCTTAAGAACATCTTGGGCCCCCAGGCACAGCAGTGCACCGGGGCCCCTATATATACAAAAAAACCCCAAATTATTATATATATGGGCCCTGCAGCCCAGGGGGGCCCGTCGGAGGCAGGAAAAAAAAAAACCTGATAAAAAAGAAGAAAATACTTACCTTGCGGTCAGCTGGCGATCCGGCTCCCTCTCTGGTCTCCTCCTCCATCGCGCTCCACAATGGATGTCGGGCGCGACGGAGGAGGAGACCATGGAGGGAGCCGGATCGCCAGCTGACCGCAAGGTAAGTATTTTCTTCCTTTTTTAGGTTTTTTTTTTCCTGCCTCCGACGGGGCCCCCTGGGCTGCAGGGCCCCCGGGCACCTGCCCATTGTGCCCAATGGGAAAGACGGCCCTGTTTACCCCAATATGTGGTTCATCCACTGTTGTTGTCCAACATGCTTTGCTGTGGGATCTTTATACGAGTAGACATAAATATTATCTTTGCTGCACTCCACAGTAAAGGCAGTCTCAAGGATGAGGATCATATAATTGAGCAATGTTTCTGTTGAATTTGCTTATTTGCATTTTTCTTTCCTGCAAGACAACCATAGAACAGAATAGATTTACTGCAACACATATGTTAGGTGTTCTGTGCTTGCTTTAAATCCTCAAATCTCTTTGCCACACCATAGGCATGATAAGAATATATGCAATACTGTCCCACTTTTTTTCTTATTTTTATTTAATTGGTTAACTAGCTAGCACTACTAAATATTTTATTTCTTTCAGTTCCTAACACAACAATAGCTCCTTTACAACCCACAACAACAAAAAGTCCTGAAAGTCCTCATTCAAAGCCTGGTAAATTTTGTGTTTCAATTGCAGTAGTTAGATTAGCATTTCTATAAATCTGTGTATCTTTCTATGACCTAATTCACCTTAGTGATTGTTGGCTGTACCTGTGCCTTAAACTATAAGCTAATGTACTAACATATCCCTAGATCTGCATTATGGGTCATATTCAATTACTCTAGCGCCACCAGAATGATCGCGAAGGCACTCCGCAGTGATGTAACATCGCTGATTCCTCTTCTCCCCCCACCATAGGGGTGTGAGGATAAATCCACGATGTTGATGTACTGTAGTATCGGAAAACATGTGCAGCGGCAATGTTCAGGGGATCATTGCGGCTAATTGAATATGTCCCTATAAGTGATGTGTTCATTTTTAATTTGTGGCCTGGTAGATAGTCATTTGTTTTGCTCATGAATTCAGAGCTCCTGAATTGGTTATCCTATACCTTTCACAATGCACCTTACACGTAGATGTGTACAGCAAAAATCATTAGACACACATGTATCTAATGCTGCCCAGAAATAGTCAGGCTATTTGACTGTATTTTATCAAATTGGCTCGACATTGCCAAAATAACCAGTGATACTAATGGAAATCAGGGATTTATAATATTTTAATTAGACATTAAAGAAAATGTAGCTAATGTCAGCGCTTGTTATGTGTGTGCGAACATCGGCTGGCCGCACTTATTGGGCCATATGTCACCATGTCGTTAAGCTGAACATGCCCTGTGTATAAGCACCCTTACTTCAGTCATACTAGTCATAGTAGTAATACTAGGGTCCATAAAATTGGAATAACGTGACATCTGTTCTTATTTTCAGTCTTGAGGCATTTATAAAGCCTCAGAACAATAACGTGACATCCAAAAACATTTATGTTCTTGAAATTATGTGTCTTGAGTATTTATTTTACTTTCATGAATCTGGGCATGGTTTTTATTGCTAATAATAGCTGAAATGTATCACACTATTAACACATCATTATTAATATGTTTCATCTATATTCCATATTATCATTCCATGTGTAGTGTATAACCAGATCAAAACATGACAATCATTCTTGGATTTTCAAACATTGTTTTCCATGAAAAAGACATAACTAACAGGGATTTTTTTGCAGTTCCAACTCAAAAGATTTCACAACGAATAAGCAAAAAACCCAAACCAACTCCTCATGCAAAACCTGGTAATGCATTTACATGTACCTGAAAGTTTAAATATGTTAAATCCTACTCAGTGTCTCTCTAGATTTTAAGGGCCTACTAACCCTTAAAATACAAGTTGATGTATGTAAAATAACTGATAAAAGCATATATGTATATGTGTGTATATGTGTATATGTGTACATAATATATATATATATATATATATATATATATATATATATATATATATATATATATATATATATATATATATACAGAGGGAGAGATAGCTAAAAACAGTACAGTGCTCCGTATTTACATTTGCTCTGTATTTGAATATGATCTCAAACATTTCAAATTCTCCAAGGTATAGGAATATTTATAGACATACACATACACAGTATATGTGGCATAATTTCTACATTTAGTAACTTTGTGTACTACAACTTTTAAATTTAAGTAGGTCTATTATGTATTACAACTTGTATTTTAGGTTTACTTGTTCTTCTGTTGTGTTCAGTTTTTCTAGGACTGTTTCAATGATAAACAAGAACACTACTTTTAATCTTAAATACAGAAACAAATCAATCAGATAAATACAGGCTACTCAGAGATGAATATGTATGTTGTAACAAATCTATACACGGTGCTTATGTTTGAAAGTGTGAAACGAGCACGACGATAACTGATGCAAAATTAGCAGTTAAGATGTGGAAACATTACTATATATGCTTACTGATACAGTATTATTACAAGGCGCATTTTAGGTGCTATGAACTGAAAATAAACAGCGAAAATATAAAAACTATATGGCAAGAAACTTCAGGCATCCCTATGAGCGTGTATATTTTTTTTTAAATTATTGTGTATAAATAAATGTATACAAACTTTACAGTACATTAATATAGTGGTCAGCTCTCCGAATACATTTTTATGCTGCATTTATGATTGCTGGGGTTCGTTAAATTGTACTGTATGTTATACTTGTTTTATTTCTTCCATTACTCCTTATTTCACAGGAAAATATAAACATCATTGCAACTTGTTACTAGTGAAATAATGTAGCCAAGACAATACAAATATCTGTATTTATTGAGGAGTGTTCCTTGTGGTTTTACAGGTGTACGTGATGTTTACGTGTATTTTAGTTGTGTGTTTAGAAACTGAAATTGTTTCTTGACAGCGTCTACTGAAGCACCCAAGGATACTATTAAGCCTAAAATTCAACATGTGACTCTTGCCACTACGTTGGGTAACAGCAGATACATTATTTTGCTATCTCTATGATGAATGGCTTATTTCTGTTCTTTTATATTAAGCTTGTCGTCTCCATTTTTACATTTTTGATATGCTGTTTGGTCATACTTGAATCCTGCAAGCCCTTAGCTTATTCTTTGTTTGAAAATGTAATGCTTTGTTCAACAATATCTTTGTTCCATCAAACTCTTGCTTTATGAATGTACCTGCTGAGAGCATGCCATCATTATCTTCAGCCATCCTGGAAAAAACAACATCATCATCTCTTTTACCATTAAAATGACATTTACATTTCAGATGCAATCTTTCATTATCAACACCATCTTGCTGCAAAGAACTGCATGGCCATGTAGAGGACTTAACATAGTGATACCAACTATATTCCAATTTATTTGATTGTAAATTCTTTTTAATTTCAGCTCCCTACAGACTGCAGACCCAAAGACCCAAAGCATCAGTCAGACCAAGGACCAGATTTGGTAATTGCTATAATAGTTGTGTTGTAGGAGCCTACTGTACCATTTCTTATACTGTATTTTTCTATTTCAATACATTTTAAATTTCTTTTTCATTTGCTACAGCAATATCAACATGAAGTTTTTTCAGTACGTTACATTTTTCCTAAACGCATAAGGAACTGGCTAGATAAATGTACTTTTCTTTTAATCTTACAATGTAATTATATAGCTAATATAAAGTAGTTTCAGCTTTGTAGATAATTGAGCTATAAATGCTCCTGGGACGTACCTAGCATTAATTGGATTCTCCTTAGTTAAACAGTACAGTATTCATTGTCACGTCATATTTTTTGATGTGTAAGTGGAGTACCCCTTTAAACAAATATTGTACTATTAGTTTCATTTAGTAATATGTTCCTAAAACTTTGATAAGGGTTAATAAATTGATAGGAAAATTGCACTAAAGATACTTTATAGAAATAATGCACGATAATAATTCTTAATATTTAATCTTCTACTGAAATTAAGTATTCTTTTCTTATTAGGATCTATGTGCCATTTGTTTAATATGTGTTTGAGAATCAAATAATTTTATGCTAAACTTTTATCAAATAACGTTACTACCTGTTCTGATTCTAATTAGTAAATAATGTCGGTTTAAGAGTACTTATTCTGAACCTAAAACATATTCTTCTGTTTTAAGCTAGCCCTCTGCATATGCTATGAAAAATTCCTGTCTTTCTCTCTGCTACCTCTTTGTCTGCTCTCTGTCATATTTTTGGTCCTTTCCAGATCTGTCCACATCTTCAATGATGTCATCGTACATTTCGCTCACCACTAGGCCATGCCACAATATATTGTATTGAAGGGGGATTAGCACACCTAAATAAGATTGACATGAGAGCTCTGAGTGAATCAGAATGGATTACGTGAAAGAGAATAAGAATAGTTATATCTCGAATGAATGCTGAACAGACTTACAACATGACAGAAACTACATAATGCTTTATTACAAGAATAGTTTTATTCAGTCATGAGGTATTACTTAGGTTAGATGAATACAAGAGGAAAATGAAAAAATAGGGTTAGTGTCCCTGGACTTTTTAAAAAAATAAAAATAAATATTTACAAAATGCCTACTAAATTTGGGATACAAGCTTAGCCGAGCTTCAAAATCACAAAAAAGAGAGAGAAATTGCAT
The DNA here is from genome assembly GCF_038048845.1 of Mixophyes fleayi. Taxonomy (NCBI): domain Eukaryota; kingdom Metazoa; phylum Chordata; class Amphibia; order Anura; family Limnodynastidae; genus Mixophyes; species Mixophyes fleayi. The sequence goes on along the minus strand of NC_134403.1, from coordinate 160,163,487 downwards.
GGTAATTAGGAGGAATATTGGATGGATAAACTTTCATACAGAGATGCATATGGCAACACAATCTTCCCACAACAGTGTACCACACTATACTACTCTATGCTGTTGGGGACCATGCTTCTTACACTGCACTATCTAACTCTGTCTGTTGCTTCCTACTTGCCTCCATTCTCATCTTCATACGATGACATTGCCCCATCACAGGCAGCTGTGTGGTCATTAACACAATTGGACAGGTCACTGCCACTCATGATATCAGCACCCACATTTCCTGAAAATGGCGGGGACATAATCATAATTCGCTATTTACACCTGAATTCTCAGGAGTATATACGTCTTTTTCTGCATGTGTTCACAATTGCACGTACTAGGCCTATATAAGAATACCCCTGTCCTGCTTCTCCTGGTGCAGGTTGGCTTATGTGTCAGAATCGCGCAAATTTTCATGAAGGCATGCGCAAGTGATTTCACGCAAGATACGGTACGCAAACTGGTACTGGTAGTACTCACACTGCATCAGCCCTGTCTTCTTATTGTCTTCTGTTTAATTCCATTTGATGTAAAGATATAGATCTGTATTATGTAGAAATGACTAAATCTCTTTATTGACCACAACAAAAATGAGCTGTAAATTGTGCATGTTATAAAAACAGGCTAACCAAAACAGAAGGGGCTTGAAAATAATAATTAAAGTAAAAACTATGCATTTATACCGGTTAACGTGGGATTGCTGCTTTAAGTCTTCAAATCATTTGGAATCTTTTACTGGACAGGATAACAAACTCATTTGTGCAGATTTACTCTACAGGGTGCTTTTACTTGAAAAACAATTATGTAAGCACCTGATTCTAATTAGGCCATCTATGTAATACTCCCTGCTTGGACTTACTAATGATCCTGTACAAATATAATGTGTTATAATATTGCATTCTAGTGTGTCAGATTTAAATTGTAAAACATATTCTGGTTAATACTGACTGTACTCAGCTACTGTATAATGCTTTAGCACATATCTTACAATTCTGCCCTTTCAAGATTTACTATAATGGTGTAAACATACTGTAACCCGACCTCACATTTCATTCCCCCACCTACACAGGAGCCCTCTCTCCCAAGGATTCCCTAACATCTCCAAGCTCTGACTTCTCCCCTCCATGGAAGAGTCAGAAAACCTCTACAAACGTCTACAGCTTAGACCCTTGTACCCTACCTGCCCTTAAAGTTCCCTTCGTCTTCACCTCCCCTTAATACTTTTGACTTTTTATTGCCTATTATCCTTTGCATATAGGTACTGTTCTTTGCTGCTATTTTCTCCTATGGTGTTTTAGTACCTATATCAAAGTGTATAAATATGTACAGGAACACATACCCTTATGTCGTTTGTTAGCACTATACGTACTTATCTATATATAGAGTGTATATTCCTGTTTGCCTGTTATATTTTTACCTTTATTGATCTGTTTTGTAACTTTTGACTGCTCACAAACTTTGACATACAGATCTAACGATACCTGATGTTTATGGCACTGTCTACAGGCATTTGGGATATTTTATATGTTTGATATATCTATTGTTGTTTCTCTTTCATCCATCTGGGGGACACTGCTAACCATGGGGGTAGAGTGGGGTAGGGAGGAGTCTGGCACCCAAATAGTTAATCTTTTGCTGCTGACAGGCATATCCCCCCGGCCCTTCCCCACAGAACTCCGTTTGAAGTAGGTGCCCTAGGAGTATGGGCTGAAGTTTGGAGAGCTGCACAGTGAACTGAGTTCACTGGGTTTAGGCTTTTTTTGTTTCTAGCTGCTGACATAGTGCACGAGTGGCTCTGTGAGACAGAGCGCACTCGTGAGCAGAGAAGGACTGTACAGCGGGGGAGCCGCGGCACCCGCTGACAGGTTGGAAACAGTGAGACTTCTCGCAGTGTGAGATACTCTCTCGCACTGCTAGCAGAGTGAGGCGCTGCCACAGGCAGTAAGCGCCGGTGCTCTTGCCGTCCCCGGGGCCATGGAATATACCAAGTCCCCTCCTCAAGGAAAGAGGAGGGGTAACTTGAGCTAATGGTCGCGCTATTCAGCGCTTTGCAGAGGGGAACAGAGGAGCGAATAGCAGCGATTCCACTCACAGGAAGTGTGTGGAAATTACTGTCAGTCTGCACAGGTGAAACAGAGAGAGCCAGGGAGGGGGAAGTTAGAAAACCTCCCCCCTCCCCCCTCCCCCGCTGTGTGAGCAGGTGGAAGATTCCTTTTGGCGCCAAATTACAAAGGAAGGAAGGACACAGCAGCCATTTGGAGGAGGCACAGCTGCTGGCAAACATCTCCCTGCTAAGTATCATTTATTTTCTCTATATTGCATGGATAGAGAAGTATATTTGTTATGGGCATATTTATTAAGTAGAGCCTGTATAAAACAACAAAATTTGGCTCTCCTGTGTTGATTCAGAGATGCTGCAATGTGTTAAGACATAATTAGTTAGTATTTCTGATAACTATTGAGTGTTTGTGCTTGTCTGGTTGTTTGTGGCTTTGTTTTTTCTCCCAATAATGGCTGATAAAAGTAAAGCAACACGTGCAAAACATATGATCTGTTCCAAGTGTAATGTTAAATTAACCAGTGAACGTCTGCTTTAGGGGCTTTGTGCTGGTTGTGCTGTGACACCTGTAATATTGCAGCCTAAAGACAGCCCTATTCAGGGGACAGAGCCCTCGGAGTGGATGGCAACCTTTTCACAGGGGGTTAATACCCTTGTGAACCTGTTATCTAAACCAGCAGAGATCCCTCTGAGATACAACCCCCAGTGAATTTAGGAGGGAAAATGAGTAGTTCATTACCTCCAGAGGTTGTACAATTTCCTTCCCCGGCACTGCAAGAGTCACCCCACAGTGGGGAGGCGGGATGGTCGGCAGTGGCTAGAGGTCTTGACCGACTAAACCAATTGCTGGAAAATCCTAGACATATTCGTAGTTATAAAAGACATAGATCAGCTAATACGTTGTTGTCTCTGTCTGATTCAGAGGGATCCTCGGTGGAGGAAGGGGAATTGTTAGAGGATTCTGATCTTTCATTAATAGAATCAGAAGGAAACTCCAGGCACCAGGGTATGGACGATCTGCTAAAAGCAGTACGTCAGACCTTGGGGTTTATTGAAATAGAGGAGACGAGGTCCTTGGATCGGTCTCTCTTTAAGAAGGCTTCTGAACAGGTGGTCAGGTTCCCTCCCTTAGCAGAGCTGAGAGAGATTGCAGAGGCCTCTTGGAAGCATCCGGACAAGAGGTTCACTGTGCCTAGAAAATTTGGTTCATTATATCCTTTACAAGAGGAGGACAGGTGGCGAGAGTAGATGCGCCTGTGTCGAGACTGGTTCGCCAGACCACGCTACCTGTACCAGGAACGGCAGCCCTACAGGATTCGACCGATCGTAAGTTGGAAACTTTTTTGAAATCGGTCTTTACGGCTGCTGGTACAAGCTTCAGACCGACATTATCTTCGGCCTGGGTAGCAAGGGCTATGGAAGCCTGGGCTGGGCAGTTAGAGTCCGCATTGCAGGATTCGGAACTGCTCCTCCTGGCCATGCACCTTAAGGAGGTGGCAGGATATATATATATGAGGTATATATATGAGGCGGCTTAGAATTCAGTCTCCATATCATCTTCTATTTCTGCTACAGTAGTAGCAGCAAGAAGAACATTATGGTTAAGAGCCTAGGATGCGGATTTGGAGTCAAAAAGATCATTAGAATCCATTCCGTATACTAGTGGGATGCTATTTGGTCCAGAGTTGGACTCCTGGATCTCACAGGCCTCGGGGGGTAGGAGTACGTCCTTGCCTGTGAATGCTCCTAGACCCAGAGTTCCAGGGTTTAGTTCTTTTAGACAGCCTTTTCGCGGTGGCGCATCTGGCAGAGGCCAGACAGTCAGGTCAAGGGCTGCTGGAGGTAGGAGATAATTGCTTAGAGGAAGGTCATCCTTTTCCTCCACGGCAGCAAGGTCCTCTTCCGCCAAGCTGCTGGATAGACCGACAACATGACTACCACCCTCCTCTGATAACGGAGGGGGGAGTAGGAGGACGGCTGCTGCGGTTTGCCCAGCAGTGGACAGAGTCCTCAGCGGACAGGTGGGTTCAGGGGATCATGAGAAGGGGTTACATGATAGAGTTGGTGGAGCCTGCTCCACACAGGTTTTTTGTAACCAGTTTACCCCACTGTCCTCAAAAAAGACAGGCAATGCTCTCTTCTGTCGATTTGCTTCTTTTAAAGAAGGTTATTGTACAGGTTCCGGAGTACCAAAGAAGGGAGGGGTTTTACTCAAACCTATTTTTGGTACAGAAACCGGATGGTTCATTCAGACCAGTGCTGAACCTCAAGCAGCTAAATCTGCATCTGAGAGTAGATTCTTTTAGGATGGAATCCCTAAGATCTGTCATAGATGGCCTGGAGGCAGGCCAGTTCATGGCATCAATAGACATCAGGGATGCCTATCTTCATGTGCCAATCTGGGAGGGGCATCAGCCGCTTCTCAGATTCACGGTAGGCTCAGCTCACTATCAATTCAGAGCTCTTCCGTTCGGGCTTGCCACAGCCCCAAGAGTATTCACAAAGATTATGGTGATTATGGCAGCACTCCTTCACTCCAAAGGGGTGCAGATTGTACCTTATTTGGATGATCTTCTAATCAAGGCGTCAACGGTTCAGTTGTTGGAACTACATCTTCGCCTTACGGTGAGGGTGCTGGAACAGCACGGTTGTCAGAGAATGACATTTTTGGGACTAATAATGGAAACTGCAGACAGCAGAGTTTTTCTTCCAGAGGACAAGATAAGGTCCTTGATGATGGAGTGGACAGACAGGGTTCTGTCACACAGGAGGCTGTCAGTACTCATGTGTATGAAGCTGCTAGGAAAGATGGTGGCATTTTTCGAGACGCTGCCATACAGAAGGATCCACTCCAGATGTCTTCAATGGGACATTCTGAGGAAGTGGTCCGGGTCCTTCCTCTGTTTGGATCGCAAGTGGATGAGGTTATCTCTAGAGATGAGAAAATACCTCAGATGGTGGTTGTTAAAGGACAACCTAATAAAGGGCAGATCCTTTGCCTCGTGGGCCTGGATCTTAGTATCCACAGACGCCAGTCTGAGTGGTTGGGGGGCAGTGGTCCTTCACCTAAGGATGCAGGGTCTGTGGTCAGAGAGACAGTCAGTTCTTCCCATAAATGTGCTGGAACTTATGGCCATCCTGAAAGCACTGCAGAGGGCTCAGGGTGTGTTACAGGGAAGGCCGGTTCGCATCCAGTCCGACAATGCCACAGCAGTGTCATACATAAACAGACAAGGGGGCACCAGGAGTGCAAGAGCGATGAGGGTCACGTTTCAGATTTTTGCCTGGGCAGAAAGAAACGTGCCTGCGCTGTCAGCGGTGTTTATCCCAGGGAAACAGAACGTACAAGCAGACTATCTAAGTCGGCACGGAATTCTACCAGGGGAGTGGGCTCTGTATCCGGAAGTATTCCAGTTGCTGGTGGACAAATAGGGACTTCCGGATCGAGACCTGATGGCGTCAAGAGTCAACAGGAAAGTCCCAGAGTTTTGCGCAAGAACAAGGGACCCACTGACTGTGGCAGTGGACGTCCTAACAATGCCTTGGGACTTCAGGTTAGGATACTTGTTCCCCCCCATGTCAATGATTCCCAGGGTCCTCCGAAGGGTCAGGCAGGGAGATCGACCAGTCATTCTGGTAGCTCCAGCCTGGCCACGAAGGGTATGGTTCCCAGAGATTCTTCTGGTAGCAGTAGGTCAAGGGGTTCGGTTGCCACTTCAAAGAGATCTGCTGACCCAGGGATCGTTCTTACATCAGGGTCTAGACCGGCTGAATTTAATGGCATGGCTTTTGAATCCAGTCTGTGGAGAGCCAGAGGGTTCTCTGTGAGTGTAGTAGACACTCTCCTAAGAGCCTGGAAGCCAGTTTTGGCTATGATTTATCACCGCATCTGGCATGTGTATATAACGTGGTGTAAAAAGAAATCTTACAATTCAAAATCCTTTTGTCTGGCTAGATTTCTAGCTTTTTTGCAGGGTGACTTGGATGCGGGTCTCCGGTTGGGAACCTTAAAGGTTCTGGTGTCAGCATTGTCAGTGTATTTTCACAGACGGCTGGCAGAGATTCCGGATGTTAGAACTTTCTTGCAGGGAGTTCTTCACATCCAGCCACCCTACGTGCATCCTATGGATCCTTGGGATCTTAATTTGATCCTGGACATGTTGCAGGTACCTCCATTCGAACCACTTCGCTCAGCGGAATTGCGGTTCTTGACTTGGAAGGCAGTTTTCCTGCTGGCTATTGCCTCAGCTAGGAGGGTCTCCGAGCTGGGGTCCTTATCTTATAAAGAACCTTATTTGGTCTTTCATGAGGATAGGGCAGTTTAAAGGACTATTCCATCCTTCCTCCCTAAGGTGGTGTCAGGTTTCCATATTAATCAGGAAATAGTAGTTCCGGTATTCAGAGAGGATCCTCAGGTTACTGGAACAAAAGGAAGTAAATGTTTAGATGTCGTTAGGGCGTTGCGGATATATGTTAAGAGAACTGCAAAGATACGTAAGACAGATTCTCTATTTGTGTTATTTGATTTCACTAGGCGAGGATGGCCTGCATCTAAGCAATCAATTGCTAGGTGGCTTAACCTAACAATTAGGGAGGCTTATGTCCGTACTAAGCGTCCTGTGCCGAAGCGTATTGTTGCCCATTCTACCCGTTCGGTTGGGGCGTCTTGGGCAGCGTGAAACGGGGCTTCAGCGGACCAGCTATGCAGGGCAGCTACCTGGTCCTCGGTCCATACTTTCACAAAATTCTACCAATTTAATGTTTTTGCGTCTGAGGACGCCTCATTTTGCCGTAGTGCTCCACGTGCGGGGCGGTCAGAGCGGTCCCACCCATCAGAGGGACTGCTTTAGTAAGTCCCCATGGTTAGCAGTGTCCCCCAGATGGATGAAAGAGAAAAGAAGATTTATACTTACGATAAATCGGTTTCTCTGCGCCCCCCCCCCCGTCCCCCCGTCCCCTCCTCTTTTCTTTGTTTTGTGTGTGTTTGGTTGACTGGCCTATCTTCCTAGGGCTTTGTTAATCAAACTGAGTTCTCTGGGGAAGGGGCGGGGGGATATGCCTGTCAGCAGCAAAAGATTAACTATTTGGGTGCCAGACTCCTCCCTACCCTACTCTACCCCCATGGTTAGCAGTGTCCCCCAGATGGAATCAGAGAAACCGATTTATCGTAAGTATAAATCCTCTTTTCTTTGCTTTTGTAAATAACAAGATTTATTTAAAAAAATACTGCAACCCCAAGCACCAGTTAGAAATTAATTTGGTCAGTCTAGTGTAAATTGGACTGTGAAGCCAAATATCTGGTTGCTATGGGTTACAGCACATTGTGCTCTTTGCACTATGCTGTTAAATAAAGCTGTTTGTGTATCTTGTAACAGAACAAACTGCTGCTCCATTCTAGTGAACATAACTTAATGTATTTCCAAAAACTGACCCACTGTATCTAACATTTGCATTGTGATTCATTTGTAGACATGACTACATTATTTTATACCAGGGGATTTTTATTAATTTACTAAACAAAGAGACAGATTATTATAGTGGATACATTTAACTATTGTGTATAAAATAGCTTTGAAACAGCAATTTCACCACAATTTTCACTTTTAACCCATCAGCACAAAATGGGACAACTCAAGGAGTTGGGGACTTTAACTATGTGCCCGGCACGCTACCAGGTAATGTCTGATATGGTTTGTACTGTAATATGACCATATAATCCATAATGTTTACTGGCAATATCAAAGATATTTTGGGTTCACACATTGCAATACTACTACTACTACTCTTTTACCCTTATCTAGTAATCTTAATATTGTACAACAGCATACATAAATAAACCTTCTTGGACACCCTGTAACATACATGGTTAAAATTCCAATAATCCCCTAGGCATGTCTAAGACCTGCTTTACCCAGTGGATCTCTGCAGGACTTCACTATAAAACAGGTATGGTAGAACAAACCAGCTTATATCCCTTTATGATATCCAACAAAAAAATCCGGAATCATCATCTCACCCCTTTGAATACATCCAAATTATATTTTCTAACCTCTTTCCCTCAGGAACAAATTCTGACTGATCTTTCATTTTTCTAACAGATTTGTCTTAGATACCCCACATGCAAAAGTATGATTTCAAAACTATGATTTATTACTCGACTACTCTAAATGTATCACAAAGTCATAATGAGGGAGAATTCGGGAGAAATCTGGACCCCCCTCCTGATGAGTATGGATGGGGAGAGATGGAGTACATAGCTAAGATTCATTACCATCTTAATCATGGAGACAGCCTATAAAATATACAATAGTTGTGGTTATACCCCCAAAAACTTTATACAACACATAGCCTCCATGGCAAAAAAATACATATTACCTCAATAATAGGGAACATGTACATGTCAATTGTGGATGAGATAGAGATATATATATATATATATATATATATATATATATATATATATATATATATATTATATATATATATATATTGTAATTTGTTTTTAGCTGTCTCCTACTTTATGTTCTAATAATTGTCTACTTTCTGTGCCTTCTATTGTGTAATGGCTTAACAGCAATTTACTTTGCACTTTTACCTATAGACTTGTATCTTTTGTTTGACTATTTCAATAAAGAATTTAAGAAACAATTCCAATAATAATTATTATACTTGTTATTGAGCATTAGATCAATCAGATAATTTTGCTCATGCTCCGGTGGAGCTTACAGCCTAATCTGGCTACCAGACAGATAAAATCACACACAAACACAACCAGGGCACATGTGTGGAGAGTTGAACAAATCTGAAGAGTTGCACTGTGCATAAGTAAAGGTCACATCAAAATCTTTAGTACTTCCCACCTGAATAACCTTTTTTTTTTTTGTTTATTTATTTAGTTTGTCACCTAATATGTTGCTTGGCTACTGCTGCTAATTTATGACATAAATTATTAATGAGAGTGAGGGGACAGTGGTATTGCCTTTATGACCTGTGTCACATTTGTGTATGTTAAACAGTTTATTACATCTTTCTGAGTATTCTTGGAAATTATTATTGTTGTTTTATAAGAAAATAGGATATTCATAAACAGGGTCATACAAGGTAGACAAAATAAATGCAGACATGATCATCATCTTCATCATTATTTATTTATATAGCTCCACTAATTCCGCAGCGCTGTACAGAGAACATCAGTCCTTGCCCCATTGGGGCTTACAGTCTAAATTCCCTAACACACATTAGGAAGTGGTTACTAGAGGTAGTTGCTTCTCTGCCAAAGGTCAACATTGAGGAGCAAATTGGGTCCCATATAATATTAAGAAAAATTATGTCAGATATTTAATGATATAAATATAGACAGTATATATTTTGAGATACATGTTGGTCCTGATTAATTAAGCAACTTAAATCTCAATACGTGCTGTATTTTGCATAAAGTTGCGCTGCGCACGCTCAGAAATGGACTATACGCCAGTAAAAGTAAGTACATGGAATTAATCTTCGAGCGCAAAGGACTTTTCCAACTGCCTATGATTCAAGAGCGTAAAGGGGAGGGGAGGAGGGGTGTATGCACGTAGTCAATGTACAGTAAGGGCGTGCCAAGGTCAAGCTCTGGGCATCTCTGAGATACATGATTTTTAGCCTTATTAATTGCACCAGCTACAGAGCAGGTGTAAGTGCTGATTGCTAGTGATGATTGTTGTGTATAGATGCCAGAACATGTGCGTGCAATTAAGAGCAACTGTAAAAATGCTTTTTTTTTTTGTACAGTAGGCATTAATAGCAATCTGATACATGAATTTCAAGTAAAAAAAAATGAAAAAAACATTTTTTGTAAGGTCTTTTTATTCATTATTATATTATTAACAGGTGTTAATGTACTTATTTATTTTATCTGTGCGTTCTGCTGGGACTATATTTATATATACATATAATATGCATATATTGCGTTACTTTGCATTCCTTGATGAACCATTATGTTTCATTGCAATAATAGATTACAAATCAAGATTTTTAATAAATTCTCAAGAAACGCAAAAAAATGAAAATGAATAATGCAAGTTGCAAAGTATAATTATCAGTAAAAATACAGTACATGCTATATTTGATCCTATGCTGAACAGTGGAATAATTATACAAATAAATAGGGTGTCATTTGTTGTTAAAATACAACTGACATTTATAGTAAAATGTTCAGAAAACAGGGATTTCATATAAGCAATCTTGACATAATATTTTTGGTTTAAATATCCAGAAGACATCCCTTTGTACTTAAATGATCGCTTTGTTTTTTAAGGGTAAATTCATTATGTGTCTAGACAGATGATGTTTTTTTCAAACTATTCAACCATATTATGTCTGTGTCCAGAAAAGCTGTCTTTCATTTAAACTTTTCATGTGATCAAAGTGTGAATCTGCAATTTATAAGAAACAAGTTGCTGTCTGAGGCAAAATAAGAAGTGGTACCCTATATCAGTGGTCAAAGTGTGAATTTAAAAGTGTTGGTAGGGAAAATGTAAGTGAATGGAATTTAGTAGCTTACAATGAAAGCAATAGGAGAAGTGGTGGTATGGCATACTACAGTATATCGGGCCACTTCAACCACTGCCGTATATCATGTCTTTGCCATGATAGATACATTATGGATACTCCTTTTCAAGAAATGATGACAATGTCACCACTGTATGAATCATTGTCATATAGCGTATGTTTATGTGTTTGTGGCTACTATAGTAAACTGTGGTTTATGTTAGTGTGTTGCGCTCATACTACCTAATATTTTAATATAATTGTATTATTTTCAGGGTCGTTAGATGTGCATACATTAGGCTGCTTACAACTCCAACATAACACATGAAATATGCACTGAACATAATCTTAATACTGTTCAATTGTATTACAAATACTCGCTGCAAGTAGGCTTAACCTATTCTGCACATCAAATAAAAACATTTACTAAGAATTGTATCCACTGTTGTACTGTGCGGTATAAACTGTCAGCTTGACATTTCAGTGAAAAATGATCTGTAACTAATATCTATATATAAAACGGGTATGACAGGCTTGCAGGACTGAGTAGAACCAAAAAGGGTTGGAGTGTCTAAGTGCAGAGCTGGTAGCTGGATGCTTTTTTGCCCATTCTACTAATAGCAGCCAAACCCATTCTGGCCAGCAGTTTCCCCCTAATAATGCTAATCAGCCTAGGCTTGCTAAAAACATTGCTGGCTCTTTATAAAAGTATGTGTTTAAATAATAACAGAACTGTTCCTGCTATTGAAGCACAAGTGTAGCTAGTTCTCTGAATAAGTTAAGTTTAACCTGTTCAGTAATTTAGGGTGGGCTATGGTATCAGACCCAGGCAGCTGACATAGAAAATACGTCAACTTCTGTGAGTTTGGATTGCTGTACATAATCTGTGGGCATCGAAGCTTAATATATGGAGTTGAATTTTTGTAAACCCTGCCAGCTCAGCAGTTTAGTAAGGAGGACAGATGTTGGGTTTTGTGGGTTTATTTCCTACAATAATTTCTATCACAGTTTAATAACAGCACATGCATGGTGGATAAAGGGGCAGGTTTGATGACCTTGGCAATGTAATTTTTACATTAATGCAAGGAATGCCTCTGATGTATTATATTATATTTCTGGATTATTAACATTTTCCTTAGTGATTGTACAAGAAACCAGTTTAATTAAGAATGTGATTAATTGGATATGCTTCAATTGCTGGCTAATTTCACAAACTTTACTGTTTTGAAAAACATGGTTTAGCAATAAGTAAAAACAATTCCAATAATGTCTGAAGGAATATTTTAGTGTCTTTGCCAGAGGCCATTCTTCCCATAAGACAAGGATAGAACCTCTTCTCTTTTGAGCATCATCCTCAGAGCAGCAGAGACAGAGTTATTATCTGACCTTCTGGCCCCCAACCCCTCTCCCCACATCCAGAAGCAATCTCATCAGTGGCTGCTCTGTGGTGACTTATTGCAGTATGGGCACAAGGTGACCCAAGTCTCCAGCACTTCGTTCTGCAATCACTGTAGGGCAGTAAGTGACCACGTGAGAGGAATCATTATTTCTCTCCTCTCACCGCGTCACTCAGCTCCTGCAGGTAGCATCTGATGACAGGAGCAACAGGCAGGGGTTGGTGGTACTACAAGTGCCACCTCAGGCAACCGAAAGGGGGGTGGAACATCCCTACCAGTGCTTGAATGTGATGTGGGCATTTCTAGCTTGTGTAAGCCTGTAAAACATAGATGATATGGAGAAAATATAAACAACAGACTGACATTGTTTTTAACAATTAATTCAGAATTGTAATAAGTAAAATATTTTCATCCACATAATGTACCTCATTGTAGTGTAACTGTGTTAGAGTACAAAGTGAGATTAGAATCGCCATAACGAACATATTCTAAAACAAATAGTGTTACTTTCGTCTCAAAGACATAGACTCGTTTATAATTTATAAAAATATTTTGAAAGTTATAAACAACATTTACACTAATAGTGTTATATTATTACTCTAAAGGATGTAACCAAAATAATGTAAAAGATTGTGTAAATCAGTTAGTATTGCCTGTGTAATGTATGTATCTGGAGTTATATATACGTAGTTTCCTGCCAAGTATCTACAACAATAAATTTCCTAACTGTCAAGAATGCTTAGTAATTTTAGTGTATTACTTTAATCTTTACTGGCATAAAGATAGTATTAGACAGTGCTTTTTTTGTAAGAAAAAAGGTGCCGGAACCCACATCACGTAGTCAATCGCTGTACACACACCCACACACATCGGTTGTGTAATGAAACATAACAGGCGCCGCCTGCACTAAGCTCTTACCGCGCGACCACACAAGCAATCACAAGCTGAGCAGTGCCATCACAACCCGCGCGGAAGTCGCATGCATGCATCAGACTCGACACACAAGCAGCCTGCATGCACCGTTTTAATGATTTTGCCGCTGACCTGCTGCGCTCGACAGGGCGATTCAAGTCCACATCGACCAAACATCAAATGTTCAAAAGTTACTTTTAAAACTTGAAAAATCCACTGAAAAAAGATGCCGGAACTCAGTTTCGGTGAGTTATATGACAAAAAAAAGCACTGGTATTCGATAACTTGAAGCTCACTCACTATAAGTGAGAGTAAATTGTATATTCCACACAAGCAGCTGGTTATAGTCATTTATGTTATATAGAAATATCCTCACTACTTTCTGAATTTAGGAATATAGAAATATGCCTTGTAAGAGAATAGTTCAAATGCTATATATAAATGTAGCTATAAACTATATGTGAGAGCCAACAAGTGTCAAGTTGTATATTAATGATATGAAATGTTAATCTTTAGTTTTATACAGTTTTGTTTATAGGTTTTTGTGTTTGTTTGGTTTTTGTAATTGGCTCAAGCAGGGATCATTTCTAGGAGCATACATTTTAGGTGAGGAACCAAGGCTACAGCTAGGTAAGGGCATTTACCAATACTGATCACCCACAATATTTTCCTCTTGTTTATATACCACTGCTATCTCACATTACTCTGTTTATAGACCCAGAAAACGTAGTACAATAATAGGCATCTGCGCATTCTTTGCATGAGTTATGGAGGATAGTTGACAATTATTCTTTATTTATAAACCAATTCTATAAAGAATGGGTGGTGTTAGTTCAAGGATGAAATGTTTTCACATTTGTACATTCCTTCCCACTCTGCAGTTATGTTTTCCTGGTGTCCCATGAGTGTGTGTTTTCTCCAGTAACGTTCCATCTCTTTGTTATCGCCCTGTAGAACCTGCTCCATCACTTACCCATTTGTCATTTCTCAATTTTCACTTTATAAAGGCGTTAACTTGGACCTCATTCTTATTTAGCCACCAGCCACCAATACCTCCTCACTGAACTGGTTTCTGCCAATACCAACTTCCCAGTTAGCCACCTTCACAATGACCTCTGCACCATCTTTAGAAACATGATCCTTCCACTCATATTGCTTTTAACCTTCTTTTCAGCAAAGAGGGTATAATCTCAGGAGCATCAATAGGATGACCGTTTCAATAAGTCCTTTAAATGAACAGATCATCTGCACATTATATAATGAATGCAGTGCACCTGCTTTAGAGAGCTTTGGCCAACAAAGGTAGGAGACCAATGAAAAAGTAATCATTTCTAAGTTCAAACAGATAAACTCATCATTTCTAGATGACATATAGTTTATCTTCTGTGCATTAATGCTTTTGAAAGTGTCAAGTAACAGTGACAGGTTCATCTAAGGAATTAAATGGAATTATACATGAACCTACCCAGGAAGAGGCATTTCACTACCAGGGACCCACGTGGTAAAACATGAGCGTAGCCATTCTCATAAAAAATAATATAGAGTGAGGATAAGATCTGGAACATTACTTATATCACCGCCAAGTTAATACTCAATTCATCAAAGCAGGAAAAAAATATCTGTTCTGTATATGAATTTGACATAAAATATTATTTGACATATTCACAAAACTCCCATTTTTAACATTAATCCAACAATGTAATACATATATTAAGTACAATTACAAAATGAATAATCATGTATCCCAGTTGACCTCTACCCCATTCTCACATAGGTTTGTGTTTTCACTTTCCTATTCCATGTATATAACCTTAATGAACAAAGACAGCAGTATGATTAGTGGTCTTTAATAAGGTTTACCAGAGAGTTAATCTAAGTCTGTATCTGCAACCATTACTGTATACTTAATAATAACTTACTGGGACAAAGTATGATGTGGTTAACGTAAGTAAGGATTATCATGTCATTCCTTTTTCCATTAGAATATGGCATGTTTGTGTAACTCATGCTACAAGATAAAAGTGTAGCATATACAATGTAATGGATGGAATTAAGGCAATTAAAGGAATATTCAAGTGATGATATGGCGGCTCTAACCAGACATGAAAATATGCAGAGACGCATAAAGTATGTTCTTTGCACACAATATACAATAAAAATGGTTAAGTCTTTTTATATGGTGAGACACTTTCTAACATTCACAACATCCTTTGTTAAAAATAAATATAATTGGACCTGAAATGGGTAGGCCCAAAGACATTTCATCACAAAAATTTGTAGCAGGAAGTAATAAAACACAATCTTGCTGGAACAATAAATCTAAAGGTTCATTTTTGTATGAGATTTCTTAATACACAATGGTTTTCCCAAGCCTTTAGTTTTACACCACAAAAAAATGCAGTGCTATCACATAAGTATAACTGTATATATAAAATGTTCTGCTCTGTTTGTAATGTTTAGCCATGCAAAAACGATGAGATAATGCTGGCACTTGTTAGTTTAGAATAGTTTTATTCTGGTCTATTGTTTGATCCCAACAAATGAGGCTCTGGATAAAAGGTGACTGGTAGTGCTATTTCATCCGCAGTGCCAGTTCTACTTGCCAAATGTGGCCAACTGAGCGCACATACGCCAAAATATACAGAACTTGTCACTTAAACATCACATTGTGATAGCAGCAATAAATGAAGACCAGACACGCTTAGCCCATGGCTCAATTCAATCTTATCTATCAGATGAGAATTACCATTCTCAACGTGGCAGTCTTTTATTTCCGCAATACATGTACCCCATCTCTGGTGAACCATACTATCTGGGTGTTCTCTGAGCTTTCCTTAAGTCAGTGACTTTTACCACTAGCTCAAGTCCAGATCTCAAAAGCTATATTGACTCTACTGTGAATGAACTTGGTTGCGGTTCATTCGCATTAAAGCTCCCCATGCGTGCAGTGATCCCAACAGATAATTTTTGTCATTTTGGACCAAATTGGCCACAATTTGCTGCATGTGTGGGCCCAAAATAATTTTATTGGATTTGATCAAGGAAACGTATAGCAGGGCTACAATCTCAGCATGACAGTATGTGAGAGCACTATTCAACTGCAATACTGGACCCCATACGATCCATTAATTCATATTTCTTGAAACAGTTAGATCTGTTCAACTTTGCTACATGAGTGTGTGTGTGGCCAAATTGGGCATAAATCCAGTGACACAAGTTGAGAGCTGGATCTGTTCAATGCAGTGTGAGAATTGACCAGATAAAAAAAATCTGAAAGGCACCCAGCAAAAGCTGTACCTTGGACTAGTTCATGTTTAATAATCAAATGTTATGCCAGGGCAAGTTATCTAGTGTTTCAGAGATCAGAACATGCTATAAACTCTTCTGCATGGCACCTAATTGTGTTTGTGAATGTTTCTACATTACACTTATGTTTATTGTATGTCTATATTATATGTGTCTGTGTGATGATTTTATGTAGACTAAAAGTGCATATTTAAGGTAAAGTTATTCTCTGCTTTCCAGGTGGCAGAGTCTTTGATAGTACAAAGCTTCTTGGCGGTAGTACAAACATTTCAATGACACCAAACAACACTGGAAAAAGGACATTTTCAGGTACCAATTATAATTCTTGAGACTGGGCTTTTTGCAATTAGAGTTCAGTTGCGCATAGTTTATTTTCCACTATTAAATGTTTCAAATTGTGGCGTACTACAGTTAGCGGTAGGATCACGCAATCAATCCTGACAGCAGAGCTTTCCCCCCTTCCAAATGCCCATCTCCCAAACAGGAGAACTAAATGTGACGGGAGGAAATCAAACTACACTGCTAATGTAGTGCATGACATTATAATTGTATATTACACCACTAATGGCTCTTTATTTTATCTTGTTTTACTCCTGCAGTTTCTTCAACACCCCTTCCTCCTGTAAGACCGACCAACATACGTAGAAGAATTCAGCCTGGCAATATTACAGGTATGTTGTACAGACCATATTGAAGTTAGTCAAGTTTAATGAAATGGTTCTTACCTTTTACACAAACTAATATAAGCATTTGTATATGAGCAGTGTGCAAAATTATTGTAACGTTAATCTTTATTTTCTATCAACAAACTACAAATCGTAGATGTATACTTTTGCAGCAAGAACATACAGTATTTTAAAAATATTTCCCCCCCCCCCAAATCTGTTGCTTTATAAATGTACAAAACATAGACACATAGGGCCTGAGTCATTAAGGAAAGTAAGGCAAAAAAGGAGTAAATGTTCTCTGGGACAAACCATGTTACAATGCAAGGGGTGGACATTAGTTTATTACTTTGCATGTAAGGAAAATACTGGCTGTTTTTTCATGTAGCACACAAATACTTGATAGCTTTATTTTTACACTGAAATTTTAAGTTGATCTAGGACATGTCCTACCCCAATTATAAATCTGTCCCCACAATTTAAATTTACCTCCCCTTCCAATGCAACATGGTTTTGCCAAGATGTAAAGTTACTCCTTTTGTTTTGCTTTGCTCTCCTTAATGACTCAGGCCCATACAGTCTTGTGCCACTCATGTGAATCCTTTTGTTGATATGCTGAAAGGCCATCTATTACTAAATTCTGCAGGGGCTGTTAAGACATGCATTTAAAAACATCATGCCACAAGTGCAGTTCTGTCTGCTTCCGGAGATGAAGTCAACCTCTATAATTCATTTAGTTACAGTCATTGTAATTTCCATATCCTTACAGGATCTTCACCACCTTTTCAACCTGTAAGACCAACTTCCATCCGCAGGAGACCTCAACCTACTAATGTGACAGGTAGACCGGGGCATGCAGGTATAGTAGTGCTATACCTTATGCAGTTAATTGTGTTGTTATTATGGTGTGTAATATCACTTAGATTCCTCTTCCAAATAATAACTCACTGTGGTCCATACATAAATCTGTGTCCAGGACTATAAATTCACTGAGAGATCTGGGTAAAAAGATGTTTGTCAACATTAATTTACGTAGTGTGTAGTGTACAAAAAGACACAGGACAAAACATTTCTTAAGAGATGAAATACAATAGTTGCAGCACTGAATAGACTTTCGCTGTGTTGCGTTTGTGTTCCTCTTATTAAAGAGCATTATGTCACTATAGAAGTATATTGTGTTATAGCACACTCCTGTATGTGATGCTAAAAGTGTTTGATAAACTAATATATTAGTCGAGCACTTTTCTACCACATTGTAATATCCCAGGAGTTATTGACCTATTAATACACAAGTTGAAGTAAAGTGAAGCATTTGGAGAATTAAGTCACATATTTTATAACGGAACATGCGGTGAAAAGGTTAAAGAACAACATTTTTGTTTTTGTTCTATTGCAAATGTTTCTGCATTTATCCTATGCCATAAGATATGTAATTGAATGGCTTGTATTGAGTGTTTTCAAGATCAAAAAAGCAACATTCACAGTTAAATATTACATATTTTCCGACTTTTACATGACTGAATTATTATGTAGGTGTGGTCCTTGAATCCGCTTCAAGATGACGGGGATCTATTAGTTGTCTTTGTCTGAGACATTGTTATGTGTATTTTAGGGAGCTCACTCTATCATGGACCTTAAGTCATACTTGTTTTTATTTTCTCTAGCTCATTGTTTTTTTTCAGTTACTACTTAGGAAAAAGCATAATAACAAATTTACAGTGTTATGTAGTAACATATTAGACATCAAATTACAGTCTCTCTGGGTCTACAAACAGGACAATCCTCTGATCATGCAGAGCAGTAATCATGTTCATCCTTGTGGTGTAGAGGAGTAGTAAACTATTTGCAAACAGCCAGAATTGTCATGGAAATGTCTTTACATATATAACATAATGCCACCCACTTTGGGAAAGAAGTAGAGCCCCCATTATACAGAGGCTGATATTGTAAAAGTGATGTATAAATGGTGCCCACATTTTGTTTGCATTTTTTGTGTTCATTTCCACTTCAAATAGTAAATGTACTGGGGGTGGGAAGCCAGGCCCGGCGCTCCCATTAGGCAAGGTTAGGCACTTGCCTAGGGCGCCGGGCTCTGGAGGGCGCCACAGAATTCTGAAATACTTTAAAACTGTGCGGCGACCGCTGACCATACCTGTCACGGCCGCCGCACAGCATTCAGATGGACGGGGAGGGGGGGGAAGAGGCTATTTTGTCACCACCGCCGCCTCTCTGCTCCGTCTCCTCCCCTCCACTAACTAGTGTCAGTGAGTGGAGGGGAGGAGACGGAGCAGAGAGGCGGCGGTGGTGAGACAAGGTAAGGAGAGGAGGGAGGAGGGGGCGACTTTTGCGGGGGGGGGCGGCGATTTTTGCGGGGGGGGGGGGGGGGGCGCCGTGGACCCTAGCACCGGCCCTGTGGGAAGCACAGCACTGCCCTTCATAAGAGTGTGTCAAACTACCGTCTAAACACTTGATTCCATTTCCATAGTCTTACCCAGCCTGATGAAACTGCTAGATGTATTACTTGTGAAATTAACACACATTTCTCTGTTCCCAAATAATGAATTATTAGATTTTGTATGTAAGCAGATTTAGTTTGGCTTCAAACTTTTGAAAATGAGCATTTAGCTTTAATATGAAACATAGAATTATTATTATTTACTATCCTGACTTAGCATGTGCCTGTTTCTTTAACAAGGAGATATCCTGATACCACGTGCTCCTTCAACTGCCAGGCCCAACCATACAACTATATCTATAAAGACTCCAAAGAAGCAGCCAACTTTACCTGCTCCAGAGGAAGATCTAGGTATGATGGAGTGCTTGTGATATGCTGAGCTATAAAAGTGACCTGTCATCTCCCCATGCATTTATATTGGATATTTCTCCAGTAAATGTTGAGTTATAATTAAGGCATGGGTTTTGTTTATGTCTAGAGCATTTGTCCCATATGTGTTCTACTTCTCATATGGTATGACCGAGACGTAGCTATAGTACTATGACATATAGGTTATATTTAATATACTTTTCAATCAGCTAAGGTATATTATTTAAAACTTTTATTGGTGCACCTTTTGTAAATCTGTTCAGTTCATTCTCCTACCCCATTCCTGTTTATCCCCCTCTATCCCCAGATCAGTCTAATTACAGTGCATTTGCAGGAATAATATAATTTTATTTCAAACCTGCCTTTATAGTATAGAGATTTCTAGATCACCAAAACTCAAACAGCAATCTAAAAGCTGGAAGCAGGACTCAAAGCTTGATTATCTGGGCAAAAACTGGAAATATGGCAAGCTGCTTGCCCTATAAAATCCAAGATGAAGTAATAGCTTAAAGTGTAGCTACCAATATTAGGATTACTTGAATCTGCTAGACTTTGTCCAAAACTGTCCAGGAAACAATGGGGACAGGTGTAAGATTGTTATATGGGGGATTACACTGTTTCATTTCATTAAAATATTTATATTCTGTGTATACTATATGTATAATCTATATATTCAAATATATTGCTCTTCCTCTTTATATAGCACAAATGATATATTATATTATTATATATTGTATTATATTATGTGTAATGCTAGAAATGTATAATACAACCAGTTGTCGAAGTGGCAGTATGGAAAAAAGTAATGGAATTTGGAATTAGTTTTACTATGAAGGCAGTAAGAGAAGTGACAATATAGCATGCCACCATATACCAGCCCACTTTGACCACTGAATACAACCACAAGCAAAACCTTCATAGCAACAAAATGTATCTCCCTTGAAGTCAGCTCCCAAGGCAGGCTACCATTCTGTTGCCCAAAACAGCACCATCTCTCTTGTATCCATCCTGATTTTTTGCTTACTAATACCTTCCACTATTAAAACCTCTATCAGCTGGGTGAATAATTCCGTTATTAGAACCCTCGTGACAGAAATAGTACCCCAGCCCCTCTCTTGATCTGACCTAATATACGGTCTGGAGACTGGATTGTAGTCTGGTGGCAAGAAGAAAGGCAGGATTTCAAGGTTAATTATAATGAGAGTTGTCAATGGCACCTGGGAATGGTACACAGTGAAGCAAACAGGGCAAAGGGTTCTGGAAGAATCATAGTCGATGACAATCCAAGATCAGTACACAAATAATGGATAAATGGAGGCAGGATGAAGCAACAGCAGCAGGAATTAGATGACTGGCTGGAGCACAATAATCTGGCAAGGAAGACTGGAACAGGCAGGCTTATATAAGAAGTCAGGAGATGGAGCTAAAGCTTGCCGGAATATCAAAAGAACAGTTAAACTGAGCTTGAACACAGAGTAAAGACAGGGAGCTGTCCAGCAGCCAGAATAGTTCAGCCAGCGTAGCAGAAATTTCTAGAGGTAGAAGCCCCGTATCCGGCAATGCCATTACATGTTTTGAGCCATGAAGACTCCTAACCAGAGGTTGAGAAAATGGTTGGTAAGCTTTTGCCTTATATCACAGACAGCCACATATTGTGGCCCCACTGACTTGCTGAATATCTTGCCTTTCATTGGTCAAAAACTTTGTTATGCTTTTGATATATTTTGAAGAACGAAGTACATTCGAGAGGTTCTCCCCAATCATACCAGCCAATGTTGCCAATGTCTGTAACAAGTTTATGAAGTTCCCAGCACTCGATTCTTTTCCACTTTTCACCTTTTTTTACTCTTAGTTACCACCAGGTCTCACGTAATGTGAACAAAGTGACTGTTTCTATATAATTACCACTCCTCCAAACTCTTTTCTTTGTTCCTACCAATAAGACAAGATCAGTGGAGCTATGCACATATATCCCTGCCTACATTTGTCATTTGAACATGTCCTCTTTGCTCTTTACCCCGTTTATCAAAGCAGCTATTTTGATACAGGAGCTACTATGCCATGAGTGTCCCCTCTCTCCTGGCCCTGTTTGCTATAGCTGTTGAGCCATTGACTTGTTTAATTCAAGCACATCCTGCTATCTATGGCCAAAGGGTCTGGAACAAGATTGACAAAATTGAATTGTATGCCGATGAGATGCTTCTGTTCCTTAGAGATTCGGATATGTCAATTGCCACACTTATGTCTTGTGGATAATTTTTTGGCCTGAGGATAAACTGGTCCAAGTCTAGCATATTCCTCATTAAATTTAAATACCTGGGGATATGGGTCACACATTTGTTTGCTGATTATTTATCAATGAATATTGATCCTGTAATCAGTTATCTTCAGGCCACAACTTCTACTTGGATAAAACTGATCCTGCCTATGTTGGGTAGGGTTGATCTCATTAAAATGGTCCTTCAACTGAAATTCCTATACCCACTTTACCACTATCCTGTGTATCTTCCAAGATGGCTCTTTTCCAAGATCAACAAATACCTGTCCTTGCTGGTCTGGGGGTAGAAGCGGGTGAGAATTAAGCTGTCCGCTCTCTGTTGTTCCCGGGCTTCTGGGGGCTTTGCTGGCATGCCGTGGGGGTCACATTCTTGAGTCAATTCTACAGTATTCTCATGGCACCCTTCAATCATTTGCACAGCTAGAATTGGTATTCCCCCTCCCAGTTGTCCATTCTGTTTTTGCAACTCCGGCATGCTTTGGATGCCCATTTTAGCAGTGCTCCTATTTTTTTCAGCTTGGTCATCCTCTGATTACTTCTCAGACCGGTGGGTGCAACTAAGATCATTTCCATTCCCTATGCCAATGTCCATTCCCTGCTTGTTTCTGATTATTTAGGCAGGTTGCAGCTGGAATGGAAGATGGACCTAGTCCCCTTAGTTGATGATGACTGGAGTTTCATGCTTGACAGTGTTAGGGGGGCACCTCCTGTACCAGATTTAGACAAGTACAATTATATATATATTACATAGGGTTTATTACTTCCCACACAGGCTGCACCAGATGGGTGTCAGAACTGATTCTATTTGCCCAAAATGCAGAGTAGCCCCTGCTGTCTTCTGGCATCTCCTCTGTGGCTATGCTGTGGTTGGGGTCTTCTAGTCAGAAGTGGTGGTGGGATACGATATACGGGTATTGAGGCTACTTTGTTGTTTCCTAGGACTTGTGTGTTTGTTTCGGAGTGGAACTGTGATGCCATTGTAATTTTTTGGGTTTCTATATATGTCTGTTTGAGATTGCAGACCTCGTACATTGGCATCACTAGTTCACTACCATATTTACAGTGCCAGCCAAGGTATTTTGTTTATTCTATATTGTTTCGGAGTGGACCTACTACTTGGCAGGAGCGTGACCAGATATTTTATTAATCTCCTCGCAATAGCTAAGTTTAGTATAGCTCGGACGTGGATGGCCCGGGAGGGACCCAGTTATGCTGCCTGGGTGGTACTGGTGAAAGAAGCTGTGAGACATAAGCGGTTTACCTATCAGTCCAGAAACACTATACTAAAATACTATAAAGTCTGATCTCGCTGGGTGAAGTCCAGATATGCATTAAGATTGCTGGTGGCAGATTATGACCCACCCTGAGTGTCAACCCCCCCCCTTCCCCCTTATATGGGAGGACTTTTTTGTGTACAGTTTCTGGACGTCTGGGTGGTGGGCTCTGAAGTTACCGTGTTTAGTGGGAATGAGTGGGAGCATACCTGTCTAAATGGGCTACAAGTTAACTTAGATGTGCATATGTACTTTGAGTTGTTTTCTTCTGTTTGACGTTCTACATGTATCTTTTCATATGCTTGTATCTCCAGAAGAACTGGAACTGTGTTCTAGCTTGTTGTATGTTGAGTCTTATCTGTACTGTTCAGACATTTAAATAAAAATATTGTATAAAAAAAAAAAAAATTCTTCCTTCAAAATTACACCCACCTTTAAGGCCTTATCTATTAAATCCTAGTACTATCGCAAATTCATCTGTAGAATTCTGTATTAAATCTGTGTATGGTTTAGTGTCTCTCTAAATAGTCTATTAGCTTCATTGATATAATCATTACTCCACCGTTATTGGCTTATTTGATAATCAATTTCTGATTTGCCATCAGATATTTTAGAGCTTGTTTTTCAAGTGGAGTTAAATTCATTTGAGCTTTACCTACATACTCAGTTTCACAGAAGTCTTTCTGAACATTTCAGAAAAGAATATCAATATGGCTTCTCATTGATGTCAAGGCATACAATTTAGATATAGGTTTTATCCCAGCTTGTTAGGGAACATCATAAGGCTTGTTAGGCAGGTGAATCCACCCGAAAGGGATCTCATTTTTAAAAAATTATATATTTATATTTTTCGAGGGCGAGTCTTCTCACAAGCTTATTTAGATCTATGAAAATTTGAATATTCGTACTTTTTGAGTGGGTGCAAGTTTAAGACCTTTACTCATAAGTATAGTTTATGCTATGTAATGGAGATATTAGGAATCCCATGTGTTTTAGGGTCTAATGGTGTTCGTACAGGTTTTTGTCTTTTTGCTTTCACCATTGCCATCAGATATCTCTAGATGTAGTCTTTTTCTTCAGGGACAAAATTTCCATTTCTAAAAATAAATCCCTGTATTTTGCTGTCCTCCATCGCCTCCTGTCTGAAGCAACTGCATCAGTTGTCCAATTTTCTAATCATATCAATATGTGAGGAGTAGGACAAGGAAAAAAGAAATATAATACTCCTAAAATACTCCTTTTTTTGTATTGACCCAATGATTAGCAGTGGTTACGAAGTGTTTAATCAAGCATGTGCAGAAATCCAAGCTCCTGTCTTGTGATTATGGGATATGCTTAATCACATTTATAGAACCCAAAGTTCCACTTAAATCACAATTGATGCATGTTTTATACAGAAAACCCCCATATAGTGATTAAAAAGGATTTGCATCCAGCATAAGTCTGAGCCCCTAAATGCAGTTACATACCTTGACACTAATTGGGATGCTGTTAAAATGTATCAAGCACATATAACATTAATGTTACATTTGAAGGTGTTGTCCACCTTCATATGACCCCTCCTGCAGCATTTACTAAATAGCCTTCTGACCTCCTCTCTGTGGTTTTCTCGACTGCTTTATATATTAGTAGGTATATTATTTAAATGTTTTCTTTCAATTTACCATCTTTTAAATCTAGTATATTGATTGACCTTTATTTTATTTTTATTTTATTATTGCCTGTCATTTCTATAACAGACTACCTTCATTAATTGTGAATATTATTTAATTATACTGATTCCAAAACCAGTGGCATGACATGCATTCATTTTTAAATGGACAATAATCTTATCAGATTTGGAATAAGAGAAATGTGCTATAACGGTTTTCTGTTTAAGAAATAAAAAGAATATATTCCAAAGGAATAAATTACCGGTAATCTTGTAAGCTATGTGCTATTCTTACAGCTTTATTTCGCAGTTCTACCTTCTCTGTGGAATCTTTCAAGTTCCTCTAGACATCCTGATCCAGGAATGAAAACAATGATTAAAAAACAGCAACGTTTAAAAGAAGGGAAACTTATGAAAAGGACATTGGCCATTTAGACATGTTTTCATCCAGTAATAATAATGATCTCAGTCAGGGTGTTCCTTTCAGTTTGCTATTGGCAGACATATTACCTAAATATTCTTCACTGCAGCCAGACCCTGATCTAGGGAAATGAGAACAGTACAATCGTAAATACACATGTAAGAAAAAAAAAATGCCGTTTACAAAGTGCTATTGTGTAAAAACATTTTTCAGTACAGATAGGTGTCAGTTTCGGGCTACAGCATCTACAACATATACACCAGCACATCCATCCTGATGCAGTTTTGTCAACTGCTTGTATTGGAAGAATGTGCTATACTTTTGGAAGCTGTACAGTATTGCATTGCAACAAAAATTATGGGACTCCATGTGTCCCTGTGCCATTGTCCATGGACTCCATGTGTCTCTGTGCCATTGTCCATGGACTCCATGTGTCCCTGTGCCATTGTCCATGGGACTCCATGTGTCCCTGTGCCATTGTCCATGGGACTCCATGTGTCCGTGTGCCATTGTCCATGGGACTCCATGTGTCCCTGTGCCATTGTTCATGGGACTCCATGTGTCCCTGTGCCATTGTCCATGGGACTCCATGTGTCCCTGTGCCATTGTCCATGGGATTCCATGTGTCCCTGTGCCATTGTTATGGGAGCCCATTATCTTAATTTATTTATATGGTGCAACAGACTCTGAAGAACCAATGTGTCACAGGGCCCTTGTTTTTAAGGCCCTGGAACAATGAATTTTTGACAACTAGGGGACCACAAAAACAGATTTTGCAAGCCCACATGAGATCCTGCTCAACAGGTTGCACACAACTGGTCTATATGACTGTGTATTAAGGAAAGAAAGGAAATCAACCATTCCTCCAATTAAAGCTATGCTGAAGGCTTATCCCTGATATTCCTCGCCACTCACAAAAACGTATCCGTCACATAATAAATGCGGCAACATGCCTCATAGCCGCACACTAGAGAAACATCTCCCCACCTTCTCTCTCCAGTACTATTCAGAACGTATGAGACACTTATCATATGGAGAGTATAACAGCCATGTTGCACAGTACCCATACTGCCTTCCAAGTGGTCTGATCACCTTGGACCAATCACTATGGAGCTACCCCTCCTATAACCACAACATATTCTCATCTTCATCCAAGATTTATTGCTGATCACCATCACTCTGGCACTCCCACACTTACTAACTAAAATCCCATTGTATGTCTTCCCCCCTAAAAAACCCTCGGTATAAGATTATCCCATGGTTTATTTTGGTTGCTCTCACTTGTTTAGACGCTATTTTTGCACTTTAATATTGTTTTGTCGATAACCACTATACCACAACATCTTTTGACATATTGTTGTTTTTCACCTTTGTACCCTGTTTAAACCAATAAAACAGTTTTATTTAAAATAAATAAATAAAGCTATGCAGAGTGACAGGTGTTAGGTGTAATTACTAGTATTGCATTTAGGTGCAAAAAGTACCCTACACTACAGCAACCAATTAGCAAGAAGCTTTTATCTGCCTACCGCAAGTTAGACAATAAAAGTAAGTGTTGTGTTGGTTGCTATGGTTTACTGCACGTTTTAAGTGCCATGAGTCCTACTATCTTTTTTCCACCTGCTGGGTTTCTTGTTCTACCTGTCTCCTAGTTGTTCATTCCATTACCAGTGGTAATAGCAATAGAAAAAATCTGGAAGGAAAAAAGATGCAAAAAAGTAAAGATAAAATATGCTACAGTAATTCTTGGATCAAAATGTTTGCTTTATTTTGCAATATAATTTAAAGGCTTCTAGGCAAATTCGTAATTATGCATGGACAGTTTAACACCCCACATTCTTTTTACAGAATGAATACAAACAAAAAAAAAAGCTACCTACATGTGCTGCCCTTCTCATATGGCTGATAAATAGAGCCCTAAATATAATTTACTCTTATGTGCTTTATTTTCAGTTGAGACCACTGTGTTCAGTCCTTCTCCAAAATCAGATATTGATGCATTGGGAAAATCCAGATATGTAGGTAAGGAGTTACAATTGTTTCTAATAATAAAAATGTGGAATGTTACGGTTGATATATGTTTATATTAACTTATGATAAACCTTACATACCACATCATACATCACAGAACCAGCCACACATGGACTGATCCTGCCATTTGACACTTTTACTTTCTTATTTAGTTACATGCGAGTGGCCAAATTGGACAGACAACATGGGGATTAATATAGACAGACACCGCTCTCCTGGACCTCGGCCAGAATATACTCCCCTCCATTTCTCCCATCATTGCTTGTTATATGTGATGGTGGGAAGGGTGGGCTTCATATATGACAAAGAGAGTGGGGAGGGTATATAGCACTCCCCACATATGCTCTTCATTAATGCCCCAAACTCTCCCTTCTTCCACCTGCCTATCCTAACCTTTTGTGGTGTCTTGTGGTAAGGGGCTTAGGTCTACTTCACAGCAGATTCCCATGACTTCATGTGGGAAGGATCTCTGTGCAGAATGCCGATGACCACCTGTGACACTGGTCTCTACCCACATCAAGGAGTAGCTGCGGAAATTGTTGCAGTGCACAGCAGTGCAGCACTCTGACCCCTCCTCCACCAGGCTCCACAGCAGGATAAGAGCTGCTGGGTAAAGGGAGATCCATGTCCAGACTCTCTTCTCCTCAATAAAGTGCACGACTCAACACTCCAAGGTCCATGGTCCTGGGGCAGATAGGGCCTGTAACCGTTGGTCCCATATTGCCCCAGGCATCTGGGCAGTTGTCACGTCACCCTATTATAATCGCTGTGCATATGTGGTCAGCAATAAACTTACTAAAGAGCATAAATCAACTACATGTATTAAATTACTTATACATTGTACTTACTAAGCTGAAATATATTATGATCTGATATGAATTAGATTAAAAAAACATGTGTGAAGCAAATGTGTAAAAGTTACCATAAAATATTGTCCTGTCAGACAACCGTTTCCATGAGGTTGATTTTCTTCCTCCACTGATATTATTTATGGTGCTTATTCATGCTATTGAGTTATGCTGTACATGTGCTACTGTCATGTTAATCTCTCTGTGATTGTTTTGCAGCACCACATGTAATGTACATGAGCAAGGATGAGAAAATTCCCTGCTCTATCACAGAATCTATGAAATACTTTCCTGTAGAAGAGGGCTCCAACCAGGAAATCATCAATGCTCCTCAGAATCCGCCATCCAATCTCACGGTTGTGACTGTAGAAGGGTGTCCATCCTTTGTTATCTTAGATTGGGATCAGCCTGACAATGATACAGTCACTGGTTAGTAGAACAGCCGTGTTTTATTTGTGTAAACTGGAACAGAGATATATAGTACATGTAAACAATAAGGGACAAATGAATAAGAATAACTTATTCTGGAAACTATATTTTTTAATGGTTTACATCAAACATTATTAGGTAAGTTGAGCTTATGAAATAACCCCTAAAGTCTTGATTTTTACAGGACAGTCCTATTTTTATCATCAGGAAGCTTCTGTGGCGTAACAATTTGAGGGCATGCCTGGGGTGTTTTGAGGGTGTGATGTGGGTGCATTGGGTCATACCCAGCTGGATTGGACATGTGATCTCTGTGGGTTGGCGGTGTGGTGATCTGGGCAGTTTGGGACATGCATGAATACAATGGAGGTGTTGTGAAGACAGGATGAGAAATTGTGCAAAATCAGGCTTGGTTGGACTAATATTTTGTTTTTGCATCATAGAACACAAACATGGAAGAAGAATATTTTGGAGCTCAGAATACATTAGAGAGCCTAGATTTTTGAATGCTTTACATTTTTTGAATGGCACTCAATTAGAACTAGATGGATGTGTCAACTTTGTGGTTTTCAACATACCTTTATATGAAACAGTTCATACATCCACTTGTTCTAATTGGTTGTGATACAAAGAAAATGTCTTCCCACACCTGTTTCTCAGGTGAGTCACATTACTTCCCTGTGCTGTTGAGGGACCCTGCTATCTCCTCTGTCTCTTTACCAACCGCACATACTCAGAAGAGGCCCCCACTCTTCTCTGTTGAGAACAGGAGGCAAGAGCGGCATCATTGTGCCCCGTCCCAAAATTTGGTTTATTATGTGTTTAGTCTCTTACATTAGCATTATTATATCATATTTATCATCTTTTAATCCTCTAATTAGGTTTAGCTATATTTTTACATGCAATTTTCTTAACACTTACAATCTAAACACAGCTTAATTAAAAGTTTCAGGATAGTTCTCTCAATATGCTTGGGAGAAATACAAACCTACGGTTAGAATATCCCTCAGGCGAGTATAGCAGAGAACCGTTCAATTGGTCAGTGGTAGGAGGAAGAGCTGAGCTGCTGTAATTGTAATTACAATCTCGCAGGCAGCTCTCAATGTGCTGATTTGCTAATAGTGTTACACAGGAAACAGTACAAATAGTTATTTGTGTTATACTGTGAACAAGATGGCGCACTGGGAGCCCTCTATTAGATGTAACTGACAGCTGCCGGAGGCTCTACGTTCTAACAATTAGCAAGTGAAAGAACAGTGAGTATATTGAGGGTGGAGCAGTGCAGCTATACACTGGCCACTGCATTAGAATGACTGCTAGACCTTATCAGATTGAGAAGTCTGCTAAACAGTAGATATCAAATTGGGAGGCCAGCAGTACACTTGCCATCAGACTGGGAGGTCTGCTATTCAATAGCCACTAGTTTGGGAGGTCTGCTATAGACTTGCCATAAGATTAGGGGGTCTGCTATACACTAGTCGTTAGATTGAGAGGCCTGCTCTACACTAGTCCAGTAATTCCTAAACTGTGATCTCATAGGGGTCTCGCAGCCAGGGTAAGCAGGGCGGTAAACTATTTGGTAATTATTTTTGGCTAGGGGTGCCTTGAAAAAATTATGGAGACCCTAAGGGTTCTTTGAGCTAAGAAAGTTTGGGATCCACTGCACTAGTCATTAGATTGGGAGGTCTGCTATACACTAGACATTAATTAGATTGGGAGGTTGGCTTTACAGTAGTGACCAGACTGGTATGAGTGCTTTACACTAGCCACCAGGCCGGGGGACTCTTATAAATGCTTACATAAGAATGTGAACAATTTCCAAGAACTTTGTTGGGCAGGTACATACAATATGTGCCTGGAAATCAGAGACAGCAGGATCACAAGAAGAAGACACATATTCTGTGTTTCTATGGTCATATTTGTAACCTTGTTTCACAAGCTCCAGTTCAATTATCTAACATATTATAGAATTTAATTGGCAACCCATTTGAGGAGTTGCCTGAAAGAAATAATTATCCTTCTCTACACAGCTTTCAAGTAACAAGATGCGATTAATATCTCATTGATAAACATAAAATCTATCTTTCATGGCACTATAATGTTTAATAATTGGGATACATTATGAATTCCGGCATAACAGGACCAAGTTGATTAAAGATGCTAGTATGAACCAGGTTTCAAATATATGCTTTAAAAAATTGTTCTATAGTAGTAAAGGCATTTTGTCTCAATATGTATTTATACATGAGTATATATACAGATATTTTCCTCTGCAATAGGTTGATTGCTCGTATTTGTAGCATATTGTGTGGATGGTTTTCATAATGTATAGCACAGCTTAACATGTGTTGTGATGATGTCATTTTTTAGTAAAAGATGGAACTTTAAAACAGGGATTTCCTGCCCACTAAATGTTCAACGTTTATATTCTTCTGAAATTAGGCCAATTAATGTTACAACACATCTTCTTATGATTACAGTCTAATGTACCCTATATTTAAAAAACAGTATTTTGATCTGTAAACTATTGTAATAACTGGTGTCATTTTGCTTCCTCTTGTAAACTGTATCAGAAAGTTATTTAACTTTTAAGATTTAGGGAAATGTTTGGAGATTATGTAGAAGTATCCTCTATGAATGTATGTGTTTAGGTTTCTGTGTTTAGGTTTCTCTTTATTGTATTTATCTTAGTTTGTGCGTTCTGCACTTGTTTTTCCTCTATTCAAAATAATAATAACAATTATTTTATTACTTTTTTTCTAATTTTTTTATTGAGATTATTTTTTAACGGTTCATCATATTATGTATGTAGTTGTGTTTTTTTTTTTTTAACTTGCATTCATTTTGAGGTAGCATTATAAATAATAGGGTAAGTTCACACACGGTTGTGCATGTAAAAAGTGGGAGAGGAGATACAGTAATAATGTAGCCAAATGCCACAAACAACAAAAAACTTGAAAATATGTTATCCTTATTGTTTATTATTTATAATCTAACGATATTTGTTCTCTGCCTAAAATGAAGAGAAACATGACATTTTCCACTGGATTGTTATATGAAGTTCAGTCCTTCACTTATAGCCACATTATGTTTATTTGCCAAATGCAATAAGAGTTGTAGGTCACAATTTCTATACTTGGTGTGCATTTGTCATAAGAATTCTTAAACATTCAGAAATATAGATATCCAGTAGCAAAAACTATACCTGAAACACCCTGGCCCCTTCAGATACAACCCCACTTCTTGTTTTGTATGAAGCAGGGGAGGGGTCCTCTGTCAGACAGGGAGAGTGGCAGCTTAGCTGTGACATCATAGCCCAGCGTCGTATTCCCAGCATATCACTAACATAGAGAAGCAGCAGCTCCGCCATGTCAGCGGCCCATGCTCCGTGTAGGAGCACGACAGGGAAACTAAAAACACTGACTAACATTATGTCAATTATTGAATTATGTCACTCAATCAGTGTTTTAGTCACCTTAGAGATCCAGGCGTCCGCTTTGGTTCGCTTAATGGTTGCTCCAGCTCTGGTCCTGAGAAAACTGGAACTCCATGAAAGCTTGCATAACCTTTCTTGACATTTCAGTCAGATGCACTGTGAAAACAACTTAATCAGCCATCTTTTTTTATTTCCAGAATATGAAGTTATTTCAAAAGAAAATGGGGCACCTCCTGGAAAAGATCAGTCAATCTTGGTTACAAATCAGACACATTCTACAGTGGAAAACTTAAAACCAGATACAAGGTAAGTACAAGACGCAGTGCAGTGCTTGTCTGCCCGCGTTTGCTTACCTACTTGTGTGAAGGTTTTCCTAATAGATGCTATTGGCCAGGAGGGCATTTCCTTCTTCACACTGGGCTTCATTCTTGAAGTGTAAAATGACAGTGGTAAGTCTCTGAATTCTCTTTGGGGATGCCTTAATATGTGCAACTGCACCTACATTTCTGCCAAATTGCATGGCTTTACAGAGTAAGATGGCAGCATTTGTAGAAGAGCAGAAGTTTGCAATGGCAAATGGGAGACGTTAGTGGAGAGTGGGCATCCCTTGCAAAGTGCGGAATAAGAGTACCAGTATTTTTACAGTTTTAAACTTTTATATATTATATATGCTGAGAACAATTAAATATATCTATCTTTATGATTCATTACCTATATATACCACATTGACGATTTAAAATTTGAGTGTTTGACTGTTATTCCTGCTAATTTGTATATACATTTTTATTTGTGTTTTTTACTCTAGCTCCCAATCATACAGTGTTTTTATATATAGCTGATTTTGGAAAACAGTGATTTTAAAGCAGTTCTGTGCCTTACTACTAGTATCTTATTTGTGGATGTTTGGGAACCTTGTGAGGCTTGGAATTTAAGACACCCACTTAATCAAGAACCACACTCTCCGATTTCTATTTTTTTTAATGTTGTGTAAATTTTATACACATTTCCCTTGACGACTATATTAATCCAGGAATTTGTTGTTCGTTGTTGAGTGACCATCCCGACTGATAAAGAGAGGTCACTTTCAAAAGATGTTTAATAAAATTGTTTAATCTGGGAGTCAGGTGAAAAGTGTTTTTCTATACAAAAGGGAGATTGTTCCCCAACTTCTTGAGGTGTATCTGCACGTAGGTTAAAATGATGTTAAACATTGTAGTGGAGATCCTTTAATCTAAGATTGGATAAAGCATTTAATCTGCAAGTACTGAAGTTGAAGTGAGGGTGATATTGTTCTTTTCACTCAACCCCTGCAAATGAATTAGGGGCAAAATATGCAGAAATCTCTTGGTCCCTAACTTTACCCATGTGTGTGCATATATTGCAACATTTCCCCCTGAGAATGGGTGTCTCTAAATTGGAGTGAGAGGAGACAGATTTTCCATTAGTTCTAGTTGGTTGTTAGGTTTATCCCAAATCTGTAAGGTGAATTGAATAGTAAAGGGATTGTATAAGATGAGGCTGGTCTGTAGTTCCTAGAGAGCTAAGGAAGAGGATTCAGGCTATCCTCCAGTAGATAAGCATCTTCAATATCAACCAATTTCTTTTCAAAACTGGACCAGCATGCTATGACACAATATGTCTTGGTGAGTTGTACAACGCGATAATAGTTTTCAAAATTAGGAAACCTCCTGCCACTGTTTGTTTAGTTAAACAGGCTTTTTTGAGTGTGTGATTTTACAGATTCCTTATGAACTTCTAGCAAGGTGCTTGTAGTGATGTCAGACAGTGCCCAGGGACATGGACTGGTAATGTTTTAAACTGGTACAACAGCCTAGGTAATACCTTAATTTTAATGGTGTTAATTCTGGCAAACCAAAGTGATTAGTGTGGATTAGTATTCGGTTTGCAAACTGTCACACATTGGATGCGGTTTTCAGATCCAAACCGCAGGACTTATCACACTGCATCCTATGTGTGGTGGTTTGCAAACCCATAAAATTCACGCCAAACAGCATGGTAATAAATAATAAAGTCATGGACCCATAACTAATAATTAAATGTTGGAACCTATAAAATACTTCTAAATCTTCTTTATCTCTTGGTCTAGAGTAATCCAGTGGGAATCTTTCAATCCAATCCATAAAAAGAAAGGAGAAAAAAACCTCTATATAACGATTAAACCACACTAAAGGAGCATGCAACACAAAATTATATAAGCTCAGATGAGCCTGGCTAATTGTTGGCCAGGCAGCCAATCAGGCACAGTGTCTTGCACCTTTTTTTGTAATCACGGATATTTATTTGCCTTCCTCCCATGTCTAAGAGGAGTCTGAAAGGAAAGCCGCATCTATAATTATATCTTTATAATTTCACTTAGTTCAAGCCTTTTAGAGATTGTATAGAGGTCCAAGTCCTGGATAATTTATATCTTTGACTAATCGAAGAACATGTACGGTGAATTTATGCTTGCTGCCTTTATGCGCTCTGTGTTATTAGGTTTAGGATAGAGAGCTATGTGTGCCATTTATATTTGTATTTAATGGTCAGTGAGACTGGAAACGGAGATTGGAATAATCTCAAAAGTTTCCAGGTGGTAAATTTATCAAGCTGTGGGTTTGAAAAAGTGGATATGTTGCCTATAGCAACCAATCAGATTCATAGTTATCATTTATTTAGTACATTCTACAAAATGACAGCTAGAATCTGATTGGTTGCTAACTTGCTATAGGCAAAATCTCCACTTTTTCAAACCAGCTGGGATCTTTAGATCTGTGATGCTTTTCATGGTCCTCTGTTTTCTCTTTTAGAGACTCTATTTCTCTGTGTAAATAGTCCAGATCACGATTCATCTCATTTTCAAATTTGTAATTGGACTCTGTTATATGTTCCAAATTCGACGTTGTTTTGGAAAGCTCAGTTAAATAGTTTAAGTCACCAACCGCTTTTTGAATTTTCTTTGAATTTCCTGTGAATGACCATTATGAGCCTTTAAAGTAAGGGTATCACTTTGTGGCCGGAGTGGTGTTGGTCTCCGTATCTGTGTCTGGACCAGTTTGGGGTGATGAGGGTGAGGATGTGTTTGCTAGTTCCTGGTCTTAACACATAAAATATTGGGTAACGTCAGATGTGGTTCCCTTTCTGCTGCTGGTAGCTTGTTTCTGCATCATGATAGATATAGTCTCTGAGACTAGATTATGTGAATAAGGTCTGGCTTGGTAGAGCAAATTCTAGCACTGTTACGGCTGCATGTGATGCTTCATTGTGTTTTAAATGTGCTTTATACTGACGTATATGGTGTGTTACATAGTGTGGTAAAATTTCTGCAACTTGACTGGCTGTGCAGTTAGTCATATAGATAGAAAAATGCTCTTTATAATTAGGTTTTTTATATACTCTTCAGAATGACACCCACTGGAAAGGTTTTGTGACAAGTCTATATGATATACATTAAGGGTGATATGTTGTATGGAAGAGCTTCACAAAGAGATCCATACATATAATATGATGTGATTGCTAATGGAAATGAGCTTACATAGATTCCCATGGTGTAGGACTATTTTAAGAATGATTAGCTCCCCTGCTGATTAGTTTTAAAGTTAGGGTGAGAGTCTTTGAAAATACGGCTTACTAGTCAGATGGGCCAGCAATTGGGTAAAACAGAGTGCATGAAGATTTCTAATCCTGTAGTGTGTACCCAGCTTAATTCATGACATAGTACAAAGTATTGTATGCCTACTAGAAATAAATTGACCTCAATAATATTCCTGCTATTAGCTGCCTCTTTCACATGAGGATCATCTGTTTCACATTTTTTTGTTTGATTAAATGGTATTGGCTAGTGTCTTTTGGCTCCATTTGTACATGATATTTGTGTAGGGCACAGCCTGAAGCTGCTAAATACATGTTTGCAGGTGGCCATGGTATATAACTTGGGCAACAGAATAAAAAAATGTTTTTATTGGGACGCAGTAAGCTCTTAAATATGTAGTTAGCCTTTGAGGTTAATGTTAAAACCAAGTAGCCAGGCAAGTGGTTTTAAATAACTTTGTTTATTAGAATGCTGGCAGAACACAAAAAAGTGCTTAGTAATTTGTTCTCACTGATTCTCCAGATCCCATAAAACCATATATATATAGTTTTATTTCTTTGACATTCTCAGGGATTCCAATCCAGTGTCTTGCCTCAGCACTACTGCCTTGGACTTAACCATTTACTGAGTATGCAGATAAATTCTTCGTGGCCTTTTCTAGCACAGAGTACCACTCTGACAATAATGTAGCATGGGGTACCAATATACAGTCCCATGGAGCATCAATATACAGTCCCATGGAGCACCAATATACAGTCCCATGGAGCACCAATATACAGTTCCATGGAGCACCAATATACAGTTCCATGGAGCACCAATATACAGTTCCACGGCGCACCAATATACAGTTCCACGGCGCACCAATATACAGTTCCACGGCGTACCAATATACAGTTCCATGGCGTACCAATATACAGTTCCATGGCGCACCAATATCCAGTTCCATGGCGCACCAATATACAGTTCCATGGCGGACCAATATACAGTTCCATGGCGGACCAATATACAGTTCCATGGCGCACCAATATACAGTTCCATGGAGCACCAATATACAGTTCCATGGAGCACCAATATACAGTTCCATGGCGTACCAATATACAGTTCCATGGCGTACCAATATACAGTTCCATGGCGTACCAATATACAGTTCCATGGAGCACCAATATACAGTATACAGTTCCATGGACACCAACTTACAGTTCCATGAAGCTTTCAGTTGCATCATCAGGTCCTATAGTCTTTTGTATATGACAGCCTTGACCCATGTGCTAACTGTTAAATTTCCAATCTTTAGGAAATGATCATGCTGGCCTAAGGGACGAATCAAGAGACTAATGGTCCCAAGCCACATAAAATTTATCTCAGACATATATTTTTCCTACTATTATCATTGGCTGTATGAAAGTCCCTGCACTCAGTGTAAATCAGAGTTATGACAACACAACAAAGTGGGAATAAAGCCATCTGAAACACAGCATTTACAAAGCAATATCATGAACTGTATCCTGCAACTAAAGGCACCAGATATTTGCTGACTTAAAGACCGTTACATTTAACATGATATAAAATCCTAATTAATGTTGATTTTCATCAAAATACCTTAGGAAGCATGTGAGAGGAATGAAAGTTTTCCTAAAACATTCATGATTTGACTATGGAAAGAAGTGACAAGTTTCCAACTTGTACATTACTTAATGACATTAGTGTTTATGAGGTGCAAATTCCTACAGTATCTTCACATTAACAATCTATGGATAATGTGGGCCATATTATATTGTATACTGTGAAACTGTCTGGTTAGTTTCGTTACTGTTCTTTTTGAATCCAAACTAAAACAATATTTTCACCAATTAACGTAAGTTATAAGCAGACCACACTTTTACCCATATTTACTGGATTTCAGTTGCTACCAATGTAATTGTCAAAATGTTTTGCAGATTGGCAGAACTTCCAAGTTTTATGTTAATGTTTATGTTAAAATGAACATACTGCTGAATTATCAACCATATTTGTAATTCACACTTTAGTAAATTTAGCAGTACATGTACAATCACAGAGTTACATTTTTTGTTGTGTTTGCAATATAATTTTTAATGTTATTTTAAGTTTAATTATAACAAACATAAAAAATGCAGAGGTAGAGGTACCTCTTGGCTAGGGTAAGAAAGGTTAAAGTATTGCATTGTATTCTTGTACATTCACTATATTTTAAAGGGATACTTTTAAAATACAGTTTATATAAGAGATATTCTATTTTGGTATATATAAAGTCTAAATAGACATGAATATCCTTTGAGAGCACGCGCCCAATCAATAAAAGTGCAGTTGTGGCTTTCAAAGACCAATTTGCCTATTGCTGTCTCTTTCTGTGTGTGCCTGTGGTTTTGTTAGTAGGGGGTGGAGGGTTCCTTGGTTTCCCTCTGGTGTTGCTTGTCAAGAACACTACCCAACGACGAGCCTACTACACTCAGACCAAGGTGAAGGCACTGCACTAACTGAGATTAGAAGTAAAGGAAACACCACAGGTCACAATACACTTTACATAGACACCCAGCTGATCTACAGGAAAGGGGGTGTTACAAATGTAAAAAAAATATTTAAAAAATATG
Source organism: Mixophyes fleayi (assembly GCF_038048845.1). Taxonomy (NCBI): domain Eukaryota; kingdom Metazoa; phylum Chordata; class Amphibia; order Anura; family Limnodynastidae; genus Mixophyes; species Mixophyes fleayi. The sequence continues at coordinate 160,125,205 of NC_134403.1, read as the reverse complement.
CATTAATATTTCAAAAGTATATTTTTACATGATAATACTGTTAACAGTTTTTTTTAATATATGACTATATAAAAGTTATGCCTTCTGTAAATACGCACGTGCTTATATTGCAGTCTATTATGTGGGCCGCCAAGTCTTGTTTAAACAAAGCATATTTCCAACCATATTCAAATCGTAACGTATCTTGATACAGTTGGATTTGAATACAGACGGAACTGCGCACAAGTTGCATGCTCTTTTTAAGCTAAGAATTTATGTCCAAGTTACTTTCAGACTCAATATGAGCAGTAACAGCATGTGCGTTTTATTTAGCGATACATATAGTTGAAAGACACAATAACAAATGGTCTTGACAACCTCTTGCAGTGTATATAAGTTAAATATATTTACCAGACCTTCCCATTGCTCTAAAGGGGAAGAAATTCCACTTAGTACAAAAGCTTTTTGGAATAATGACTGTAAAATTTAGACTGATGATCAATTTCAATTTAGTTTTTCACTTCCTCTGGGAATGTGGGGAACATGTAGATTTTTTTAAATGGAAATTCCGTGTTTCTTTCCCACCTGTCACTTACAGTTAACTACATTGCTATACTACCAACATCTGTCCATCACTGCCAAATAAGTCTTTAAAGTCTCTTCTGTTTATCCAGCTGCTTATGTTGGAATGATTATCCAGTCTCCTTTTAGGACTTTTCCATTGGCGTCTAACAAACAGAATGTGGGATTAGAAGAATGGCTACTTGCCTGGCAATGTGTGATCCAGACACCCAGTGTTTATAGAATAGTTGGTTGCAGTTTGAAAGCCAATCATTAATGCCAGCAAAATAACAACACTGTACTTTTTTATTTCCATGTTATTTGTAAAGTACTTGCTTTCAAGACTAAATTAGATCCTACTCTGTAATTACTGAAACATGCAAATTAATAACTTATTGGTTTTAGAATAAGTACATAATGCCTACTTGTAGCTGTACACATAATGTATTGATTTACGCTCTGAGCATGATGTTTAATGGTCATATGAAAACCTGCTACGTGTGTTATGATTTGTGCTAGTAATTAGTATTTGGGTCTATTTATTATAGGATGAAAAGCTTTATCTCAGACGAAAGGCGGGTGTTTTCGATGGAGATAGGGCTTCACCCTATATATCGAGGGCTCACCATCGGCGTTAGCACTGGAGCCAGTATCACGATTTCAACAAGGCAACTTAAATATCTCTTAGTTGCCTTGGCAAGATTTTATTGATAAATTAAGGGTATAGGTGATTTTGTATCACCGTGATAGGCAGCGATACAAAATCAGTCCATATATTGATAAATAGACAAATATTTGTAGTAGTAAAATGACTCTTCTACCTTCAGAATTATAAGGTGAACTATACTCCTACAAAGAACTCTTCATTTACATTGATGAGCTTAATGCAAATCCTATGCCATTGCACTTCTAAATTGAAACCATGAAGAAGCAGACCTGTATCAATATACTTTTAGGTAATCAGCCTTGGGGATTTGTATAAAAAATGCCTTTTTATGGAAGGTCTCCCGCTCCCTTCTATAGACCCATCGATACGAACGAAGCTCAATGTTCCGTGGTCCCAGGAGGAAATTAGACAGGCAATCAAGTATCTCCCCAAAGATAAGGCGCCCGGACCAGATGGTTACACTAATAACTTTTTTACCACCTTCCATGAAGATTTAGTGCCCATTTTGGAGCAACTATTTAATGCAGGTACAGCAGTAGGAAAATTTCCTCCTGAAATGCTGGAATCCCATATAATTGTAATTCCCAAGCCGGGTAAGGACCCTACAGATTGTAAAAATTATAGGCCTGTAGCCCTACTGAATTCGGACATTAAGATCTTTGCGAAACTCATCGCTAACAGGCTCTCCCCGGTTATCCCCATGTTGATCCATCCAGACTAGGTGGGGTTTGTCAGCGGCAGACAAGCCCCAGACAACTCAAGGCATATTTTTCACATTATAGAGTAGACCCACTTGAAGGGGGATGCACTGCTCTTGCGTTCATTGGACGCTGAAAAAGCGTTCGACAGACTCCACTGGATGTATATGACAAAGATTTTGGAGCGTATGGGGTTGGCCGGGGAGATCCTGAGTTCTATCCTGGCGCTGTATATCAAACCATCGGCGCGAGTATTTAGCGATGGGTTTTTGTCCGATAATTTTCCAATCTCTAATGGCACCTGTCAAGGTTGCCCTTTGTCTTCTCTCATATAACTCATGGCTATTGAACCACTGGCCGCTAAAGTGAGAATTGATCAGAAGTGTGTGGGAGTGGTTGTGGAAGAAGAAGCCGACAAGTTATGCTTATTTGCAGATGATGTCCTATTATTCGTTGCCAGCCCGGAGACCTCGCTGCCTGCCATCCATACACTTCTAGCCCAGTTTAGCGTAGCCTCTCTGTATTAATTGAATACTTCCAAAATGGAGGCTCTTCCCATTAACATTCCGCAGGAAAGATTACAGAAGTTGAAAGACAAATATCCCTATATATGGAAATCCACAGAAATTTTGTACTTAGGTATTCAGGTTACTCCACATCTTGATAGTTTGATAGATAAGAATTTGTCTTTATTACTTGACCAACTCCAGTCCTTAACTACTTCATGGATGTGCTATGAGGTCTCTTGGCTGGGGTAAATATCGGCATTCAAAATTATGCTCCTCCCAAAGATGATGTACTTGTTCCGGATGCTCCCATTCCATCTCCCACAGCGCCTGGTAAATAAACTAGTCAAGGTTATGAGGACATATGTGTGGAAGGCTAGGCCGCCTCGGATGGCTTTGCAGCGTATGGTTAGGGGGGATTGGCCCTCCCCGACCTGGGAAAATACCATGATGCTTGTTTACTCTCTCAGATGCGTGATTGGTTCCTCCCAGGGTGTGGGAAGCTATGGGTGGGCCCTTTAGTTGATCTAGTTTGGGCTCTTCGGGAATGGAGACCGCAAGGCCATAACCTGCCCGCTCTCACCAGGGACACCTTGATAGTCTGGGACCGATTGTGTAACGGCCTTGAGGGTTTTGCTCGATCCACAGAAAATGTCTCAATACAAGCAGCATCAAAACAGATTCCTGACTTAAACCTGTCGGGATGGGTATCTAGGGGGATTCTGACTTTAGGCCAATTGTTTAATTCAGGTACACTTTCCCCCTTTTCTCAGTTGAGTGAACAATATCATTTGCCGTAGCGACTTTTATAAATTTCTTCAGCTTAGACACTGGCTGTCAGAGCCCTCATTCAGAGGTATAGTCATAGGTCCCCCCTTCGGCTATATATCAAGTAAACCTGACAAAGAGTAACAACAAAGCTAGCATAACTACCTGGTATAATATTTTATCTTCGCAAGTCGTTATCACCAAATCAAAAATGCAACTCCAATGGGAGGTAGATCTCCAGGTAGTATTCACGCAGGAGGAATGGGAACGTATTTTTCGAAACTCTTTTACAATGTCTAAATGCCTTAATCATACTGAAATGTTGGTGAAGCTTCTAAATAGATTGTACGTGACCCCTGAGAAACTGCACAAAATTTGGCCCTCAGTACCCCCGACATGTTGGCGTAATTGCACTGAGAGAGGGGATATATTCCATATTTTTTGGGCATGCCCAGTCCTACAACCCCTGTGGTTAGAGGTTTTCCAGTTGTTGGTAAGGGTTTTCAGATATCCTACAACTCCTTCCCCAGAGCTTGCTTTGTTGCATCATTATCCCCCCTCCGTTCCCTCCTGGGACGGGTACATGATGGGCCAAGTGCTCATTGCAACCAGAGCTGCTATAGCTCAGGCCTGGAAACAACCGTCTCCCCCGTCTTTGGCTAAGGTGATATCTAAAGTGAACTTCAACTTTGAGATGGAGACCCTAGGCGTTCCGTATTCCACGGCAGCTTCTTCCCCATTAGTGAAATGGAGTAGCTGGCATAATTACGTCACAGACGGAGGTGGGGCCCCATCCCAGTCCCCCCATAGGCTGGATATCTCCGACTCAGTGTCTCGTGCCTTGATCTAAGAAATATTTGCTTTTGGACCTAGGTACAAGGATGGAATGGACTAGTCTCCTTACTCTAAAGTTAAAGTGACTTATGTTTAGAGGGCCAATCTTTAGTTTTACTAGTCAACTGACTATAATTATATTTAAATACTACAAAGTGATAAATGTCTAGATTGCTGGTGTTTTATGACATATTGTTGTGTTTCGTCCCCACTATGTCCCCCTTTCCCCTTTTATGTCCTACCCTTTCCCTGTTTCTTTTTTTTGTATCCTTTGCAATTATCTTAGAAAATTCAATAAACTTTACTTCAGTTAAAAAAAAAAATGCCTTTTTATAAGTTTATAACATAATATCATAAGTTTTCATAGAGCATATCCACAAGAATAGCAAAATATATTTATAAAATTTTATACACCTTATATCTAGATGTTCTTTGCCATACATAATGTAGTTACAGCAGATCATGCAGTTATCATTATTTATTTCTGAAACTACGATAGATAGACAAGTTATAAGTGCATATTATTGTTGTCTATTTTTTTCCCCTAGACCCAGTGAAGGAAAGATGTTAAATAGAATATTTCCATAAATTATATAACTAGTGGAGCGCTGGCAATGAAAATTGGGAGAGTGCTTGTGTATGTTTCCTCAGTGTGATGCCATTACTTTTATTTAGTTGTTTGTTAATGTGAATTCCATGGAAAAAGTTAAGCCTATGGGGTTCTAAGTTGATTTGGATGTTGATCTTCGTCTCTGGAAAGAGTAAATACTGTGTTTGCCACTGGTTATTTTTCCAGATTGTCCATCTAAAAGTATCAGTGGACTGATTTACAGTTTCACTTAAATACTATTCAACCAAGGGACTGGTCTCTTAGATGCATTTGTGCCAATTTGGCCTTTACATAAGGAAATTTGACTAATGTGGGTGTTAGGGTTAATGCCAGATCAAGACTTGTATACTCTTAATGTAGTTTTAACTTTGTGTATTATTTCATGTTTGACACAGTTCTTCATATCCTGTGTGGGCTCTGTCAATCATCTTGCAAAATAGATCTCTCCCTACTTTTCCTTTAGCAGTTCATTTAACTTCTAACGTGATAACATGTTCCTGTTTTTTTCTTAGTGTTCCAATGCAACTATGTGGGATTTTAAAATAAAAAGTTTCTCAACCACTCATGACATGTGATTGTTGCGCCATGATCTTTATTTATTTTTTTATGATTATTATATGTGTCATGCCTCCACATCTGTCCTATTACACCTGGTCCATTATATATAAAACATTTGACTTGCATCTCCCTATGGATTTTAATTGCTGTTGTCTCTACCCTTGTCTTCAGTAATCCATCTCTGCATGCTCGCAAATTGATATCTAGTAACTAAAGTGTTTGAGGTGAAACATTTACAGGTTCTTCAGGTTGCAAGGAGTTGACCACAAAGTTCAAATATCTTTTATTGCAAGCAAGTAAAATTTAATAATCATATACTTAACTTCGATAGTTCTCTTCGAACTATGTTTAATCAGTGAGAGAGAGCGCGCTGGATAGACAAATGACTGGCACCATTACCGATGGTCCAGGACAGGGCAACTTGTGTCGCAGCAAAATCTGCTTTTATAGCGAGGAAACTAAGGGTACCGGATATTACTAACATATAAGGTAAACAAAATTAAGAACTTCTTATTGGTCTTATTAGTTCTTATTTTCACAAGTAACACCTTGAAAGAAAACATTATGTCACATGATTTGGAGAAAAAATCATCAAATCCCAATTCTCAACAGTATTCAATGTTTCCTTTGACCCAAACAAGTTTGTACCAGTTTTTCTACTCTAGTAGAAATGCCCATCATTATCAGCAAGATCCCGATACTCAAATGAATTATTCCAGGATGTAGCCAAGGGCTTTTTATAATCACTTGCCATTATCTGGTTCGAGGGTACAACCTTTAGGAAGGAAATAGACAGGATTAGTATCACCTTCCAGTAATACGTAATACGTTTATCCTAAACCTTGAGCCACAATTTCTCTATTCAATTTTTATGTCTGCTGTCCTGCTCGGAGCACCCACACCTTCCCACCAAGTATTGAGTAATCAATCTCTTGAGAGATATGCAATGATTTTGGCATAACCAGTATAGAACCTATGGGCTCTCCTTCTATTAACTGGAGGTGGGCATGAACTGTGAGAGTAATACACCATTCCCCTGTCTCATCTTGTGTGGCTCTATCTTCCCATTTACATGTTTTCTTTATTTTTGGCATGGGGATGAAATACAGAATCTCACTGTCCTCTACCTGTAATATACCTGTAGCAAAAACCAAAGCAACTACTCGTTCATCCCTGTTTTCACCTGGAGGTATATCTTCCCCATATGTTTGTGTAAAAGGTGAATAGAGTGAAATTGCATGTTGACAAATAATATCTAAATATCTCTTTGTACGTATGATTACAGCGCGTGGGGGCCTAGGATTTGGAGGAATCAGTAGTCTTTCAAAGAGTGATATGTCTCCTCCCACTGACCTTTCAACAGACACACTACATTCTGAAAGACCTTATCCCACCCCTTCAAAGTATGCATGGGCGTTCTTTTCTTAATCTGGTTCTTCAGGAGCCCATTCATTCGTTCAATTAAGCCTGCTGTTTGAGGATAATAGGGAATGTGGTACAGCCTGTACACTCCCCGATCAGCTGCCCATTGCTTGACTTGTCCGCTAGTGAAATGAGTTCCGTTGTCAGATTGGATTTCTTTCGGCTCTCGATAATGGACTGTCAGATCTTTTAGCATTTTGATTGTAGCTCCTTGATCTGCACTGTTTTGACAATTAAGACTCCTGAGCAGGTATCTACTGCAGTACAACAGTATTTCACTCCCTCTCTGCCTGTTGGTAGTGGTCCGATGAAGTTGATCTGCCACACCTGTCCAGCTCTTTCTTATCTATATATGGAGCCAATATCGCCAATTTCAATCCATAATTCAATAGTTGACATGTTTCACACTTTTCCACAATTTCTCTTGCCATTAACTGGGGCATTGGAATGCCTTTTCTTTGTGCCAAAGCATACGTGCCTTCTGCTCCTCTATGGCCACATTGAGCATGAGCCCATTCTCTGAGGTTTTACAGCTCTGTCTTCTCTTGAGGTGACAGCTCTACTGTCTTGGCTTGGACCAAATGCATCAGCAACTTCATTTCCTTCAAGTCCAGTGTGAGCATTGACATGGCCCACTGACACTTGTCTCTGATTACATTGATTCCATATTTCAGTCCACACCTTTGTTCCTCCCCAGATCACGTTGTCATGGACTTCCCAGCTGTTCTATCACCAAGTTGGCATCCAGGTTGTCAGACCTTGGAATACTGCCCAGCTATCAGTGTAAATTATCACTGGGTCTTCTGTTTCTTCCAATATCATCAATACAGTCTTAAGTTCTGCATACTGGCTGGAACCTCCTTCTCCTGACTCATAGATGATCACTTGTGTCTGTGGTTGGTAGGCTATTGCTGTCCAGCTGCGGCCATTCGATGTCAGTATGGCCGAGCCATCTGTGAACCAAGCATATTTCAGCTGTTCTTCTGGAAGTATAGCATATGGTTCGGCCACTTGCACTGGCCCTCCTCCTAACTGGAGTTGAGGTAACTATTTCTCAGTGTTCTCAAAGTTCACCATTCCAGCAATATGTGTCAAGGTTCTTGACTTGATACTCATCCTCTTTCTTGTAGGTACCATTTCCACTTCTGCAGAGACTGCTTCCGAGCTACAACAGTATGTGCCCCCAGTCCTTCTTGTCTCACCCAACCAGCTAATGGCAATTCTGTTCTCACATTCACTGGCTGTTGTTTAGTAGTACTCTTAACATGTTGTAAGGCTGTGTATGCTGCTAGAAGAGTCTTTTCGAGATTGGTGTATCTTCTTTGTGAAGATGCAAACTGCTTGGCCCAGAAGCAAATGGGTATCTTCTTTTCTCCACTGTTTGTGCTCTTCTGCCATAGGCCCCAGGACATACCATGATCTGTCACCATCACATCCAGGTAGAATGGTTGATCCATCTGGATGGGGCTCAGGGCTTTATGCGCCTAGCTTGGCTGCTTGGAAAGCATCTTCTTGTTCTGCAGTCCATACAAACTCTGATTTGTTTCTGGTAACGTTGTATATAGGCCTTAAAACGAGACTCAAATGAGGAACAAACGATCTCCAGTAGCCAAATGTACACAACACTTTCTGTGCTTCTTTGGTATTGGTGGGAGTCTTCATCTGTGATATTACTGCTCGGACTGGCTCAGGTATTGTTCTCTTTGGTCCTGTCCAGATCATTCCCAGAAACTTTACAGACTGGGCTGGGCCTTGCACTTTGTCTCTGTTGATTGCCCACCCTTGGCTCTCCGTGTGCTTGATCAGTGTCTGTAGATCCTCTGCGACTTGCTCTACTGTATTTCCTAACAGCATGATGTCATCAATGTAGTGGTTAACACTGCAGCTGAGCTCTGGACCGCCAGTTTCTAAATCTCTGGATACCAGGCCATGACAGACTGTCGCACTGTGTTTATAGCCTTGGGGGACTACCTGTAAGTTGTATTGTGTTCCTTCCCGGGTAAATGCAAACAAGTTCCCAATAGTCTGTGTAATTTCTTCATGACCTCCATGTATGCAATATTGCTTGAGGTTCACTGGTGAAGCTGGCGGTGGATTGTAAACTGGTTCCCATTTCGCATTCCCTCTAACTACAGGTTTCACTGCAGAAATTGTGAGGGCTTTTATAGAGCAACCAAAATAGAGAGAGAGAGCTGAATAGACAAATGACTGGCACCATTACCAACGGTCCAGGACGAGGCAACTTGTGTCGCAGCAAAATCAGCTTTTATAGAAAGGAAACTATGGGTGTAGGATATTACTAACATATAAGGTATAAACAGAATTAAGAACTTCTTATTGGTACAGCTATGAGTAATAAACAGTTTCACTTATTCTACGCAGGCGAAAAGCAGTGAAGTTACACAGAACTTTCCAGCACATGCACAGTTAGTACTGGGACAATGCCTAGTTGATATATGTATATAGACACATCCCGGCTTTGCCTTGGTTACATCAGCATTTCATAATACACACAATAAAAGTACAAGAATAATAAAATGGAGTTCAGCAGCCATTTTGTTTGGCCTGTCACACTAAGATAAATCCTCATGAATATGTATGAGGTATAAATCTTTTCTTTCATAGGAATGACTGACTCACTTATTCGTAGACCCCTGAAGAATGCCAGCATAAAAGTTTCCCTGAATAATGTCACCTCATACTTTGACCGGCATACATAAGCCAAGCTCACTATAAACCTTTCCAAATCCATTGGCATAATTGGGTGCTTCTATCTGGGAATTAAAGGTAGTTTTTTCCAGCCCACCACCTTCTCTTCACATTAAAACACCTTGTAACACCTGGCCAGCCTAATGACTACAAGAAAAATTATATACTTGCCAGCACTATCTCTGCTGAACTAGCCACATAGCCTTGCTCTCTCGTATTCAACAAAAATAGCTCTATAGTTCTTACACAAGGTATTTCTGGGGATCGCTAAATCAGCTCCACACTCCTGCAGTGAGTAAAGAAGAAGGTGATCCTGAACAGTGCCTGTGCTGGCTGCCATCAGCCTTGAAATGGGTTCACTTTCCATCCTACTTCTTAAATTTCTCTTTGTTTTTCTTATTCATATATCTTTGTGCACCTTTACTACCAAATGTCACTGCAAAGACACTAATGTAGTCCAACTACAATCAATTTCCAGACTGTGCTGCCACTGCCAACCAGACATATTCTTTAGCAACTCAACTCATTGATTCTTAAACAGTCACCTTTGCCGCTCTACCCATGCCATAAAGGCTTTAATACTATAGCACTACCAACTTCTTTATACAAATGCACATTAATGTATTTTGCACCACATGCTAATTAATTGTTTATCTTTAATAGATTTTATGAAATATTGTCATGTCTGCCTCATAAACTCCATACGCCCTCCAGTGCAAAGCAGCTACTCTCTATTACCGAGCTGCAGCCCACCAGTCTCATTTACTGTAACAATGACATTACTCCATACTTTCACCTCTAACAAATTATCAATTATAACTTCTAGTGGCCCAATACCATATTGTTAGTAATTGTTTACATTTTCTTTGGGCAATATTCACATTTATGAGTGCATTCTCTCTCACCATTTGTAACATTAATCAGCTATCCAAATCCTCTGCTGAATCTTATCAACCTCCCTATCAACCTATTGCCAGACCCTCTCTTCTGATCCATGTGGCTCTGTACACTATGAGAAACTCCTTGTTGACAACCCCTGTCCCAGATAAGGGGCCCAATAACATAATCAGGAAGTACTCTGGCCAATATCCACACACTTGACTTGATGTCACTGTGATACCCCTATATGTATTTATATTCTTTAATATACAATTCAAAGTTTTCCATTCTAAAAATTATGCTCCACCCATTGAGCATCCATCTCACCTATTCCGACACATGTGTTTTTCCCACATCCTTTTCACCCACATAGAAAAAGGTATGTATCCCATTGCAAACTCTTCTCCCATATCAAATTGTCTGAGGGCTTGAAGACTCCTTAGCATTCAGCAAGAACAAGGGGTTGGGGAAAGCAAGATATGCTACCCTTAATGACTGCTCCAAAAACATGTCACTACTAACCATGGCAATGTTGGGTATAATACCTTCTTTTAATAGAAAGCTTCCTCATAACACCACCAAATGAAACCCACAGTTCCTGTATACATCTCCTTCCAGGCAATAATTTGCTACTGATGTTATTACACCTTATGACTTGTGATAACCTTGCTGAAGGGACCATAAGCCAGCCATCACTTGGAGCCACCTCTGCCCCACTCTTCCTCCTCCTAGCATGCCAACTTTGTTTCTTTTGTCAGATTAAACAGGACCTTGCTGTTTGGCAGCTTCTGAAGGCTTCCTCACCTGCACAAATGACAGCCTGCCAATTGCAATGACTCCCTACTCATCTCACAGTCACTAATGACACTTACAGCCTTCCTGTTTGATGGTGAATCTGATGTTGTTTTGTTGACAATGGAAGCCTTAGTGTCCTCGTGATACCATGTATTTGGCATCTTAATGGGTTTTTCTTAACGACTGTCCAAGTTACCTCTTTTAGTTTCTTCCTCTTTTACAGATATCTCCTTTAACAGATGGGATTAGGTTCTGAGTACTCTGATCTCCACTGCCGCCTACTGTCTTTGCAGCAGTACTCTATACATGGTTACCCCTGAATGGAAACCACTCCCCATCATCTCTAACAGACTATTCACCTAATAGACTGTCTCACCAAGATTCAGACCTGGGGATAATACAATGGAATATCCAATAAATGTGTGGCATCTCTCTTGGATCTCATGACCTCAAAAGTCTCCCCTATCCAACTTGCGAGTACATCTCCATTACCTCTTTCCAGCCAGCTTATGCTGTAATGTGTGTATTCTACTGAAAAGAGGTTGTGGGGGGAACATGCCTTCTACCTTTATATGTGTCTATGTTGATCACTCAAAACTCTCCTGTTCATGCTTGCCTACCCTACCCCCTAAACCCTTACATCCACTCCCTCTGCCTCATCTGTTCACCACATTCACTCTTTTGTACCCACTGTCTTTCATTACCCCCTCCCTATGAAATGTAAGCTGTCACGGACAGGGTCCTCTCCACCTTCTGTCTCATGTCTGATTCTCTCATATGACCTTGTTGTTATGTCTTAAACTGAATCTTCCACTACCTTTTGCTGTTATTGCTTGCTCATGACCATCCACAGCATAATTATGTTCAATTGTATTCAGGCCACTGTTATTATCAGTATATGTAATTATATTCATGTTCATCATAGCTGTAAGATGACTGTGTGGCTTTACAGAATCTGTGGCTAGAAACATGATAGTGTCCACCAAGTTGTTATATGGAGGTTGCCACTCAACTCTTTTTAAAAAAATATTTGATTGTAAGTGTGAATTTGGTGCTTTTCTAGCCAATTACTTAAAGGTAAATTGTTTCTGAGCACAAGAATCATACACCTAAAGCCTCCAGTGTATATTATATATTGCACTTTCTTCTGGGATCACAGAACTATGCAGTCCCTCCATTTAAAAGTCAACTTAATTTTAAGGTAGTCTGTAAAATTTAAATGTATTACATCTGCTTGCCAAAGTTGCATGTGGTAAATCAATTACTGTACTTTGTTCCATATAAAATGGTTTCAAGTGAAGTTTTTACATATTGCAGGAGGATTTTCTTTTTTTGTTGCAATTCTATTTTATTTACTGATTTAGCTCATAGAGGAAAGTGAATTTCGGGTCATGTGGCGCACGGACATCACGGCATTGTCCGGCTGCTCACATTGCCAGCCATTACGGTAGGACTCGGCTTATTTTTCTACGCACCTCTGTAAAACAATATGCAGTCACCACACAATAGACCATACTTACCTACTTTCTTCAGCTCCCTTCCGGGAGCCAGCCAGTGGAGGGGGGCGTGAAGGGGCGGGGTGGCCGAAATCGCGTCATTTCGGCCCCGCCCCCTGTGACGTCATGACGCAAATTGCGTCATTTGACAGCGGGGGCGGGGCCAAACGCCGCGATTCACCGGGAATCGCGGCGTTTGGGATCTAATTCTGCCCACTTCACTAGGAAGTGGGGCACTTCCTAGTGAAGTGGGCAGAATTCGGGAGATTGCCACACTCGCCCGGGAGTCCGGGAGACTCTCACAAAATGCGGGAGTCTCCCGGACATTCCGGGAGAGTTGGCAAGTATGCAATAGACATTATTTACTTGAGTCTCTGTTGTGGACTTACCTACATCAACAAACTCAAAGGAAGAGGGAAGTTACTGGGGTCTGGAAATATAGAAAGGGCTGTCAAAAATAATAGATAAAAGATACACTCCTTCTTTTCAGTATACATGACATTCATCTGTTTGTGAATGTGGCATAGTTTAATGGATACTGCATACTTAACACATTGTATGTAGGCACCAGATTGATCTGTTTTAATTAAATAGCAATCTATACACCATTAGTTGCATTTGTAGATTATATGAAACATTGGTGAAAAGTAAATATCCTGCAACTTACTCTGCATAGCCATTGTTGTACTGAAACCCATCACTGCCCTCTGCTGTCTGCAAATCAGCCTGTATGCAGGTAAAAACGTATAGGTAAACTGCATGTAAATAAAATGGTTTTACCGACCACACATACTAGTGGTATGTAATACCACAGGCCAATACTGTATTAATAGTACAGTGAAAAAAAAAAGTTTAAAGCTCCTTATTTTTATGCAAGTATATGTTCCTAGGAGAAAATTATTGTAAATAAAGTAAGTGAATAACTGCATAAAAACATGAGAGGATGTAATTTTAGATTAATGTTAATGGAAATCGTACATTATACATTTCACACAACGACCCCCTGACCAACATCGCTGTGTGACTGGATCTTTAACCCACTAAGCACTTTTACCTTTGCACTCTGGCTGGACCAATATGCAATATGTAGCACGTAACCTCATGTATCAAACTACTACTGTATCATAGATTGTAAGCTTGCGAGCAGGGCTCTTTTACCTCTCTGTCTGTAGTACCCAGTCTTGTTTTATTACTATGTTTGTTCCCAATTGCAAAGTGCTACGGAATATGCTGGTGCTATATAAATAAATGTTGATTGACTCATAATCTAATTAATGACCTTACAATAATATTCAATGGATCCGCATTTCAAAAGCACCAGATGCAGCTATAGTATTATTTTCTATAAGGGTCATTTACACAAGTGCAGGAATGCATTTCCACGTTCATAGATTCTGCATGTGACAATAGCTGGGGGCAATTTCTGGAGCAGGGTTGTTCCTTGCTGACTGCGAACTTAGTACATGAACTCATTCAATAACAATATTTTATTTCCTGGATGAAATTGTTTCTTTGAGGGGTAGAGAAAGTGCAATTAACCTGGTGTTCCCTATTTAGCAGAACTGAGCAGCGCAGAATATTTTTCTCACTGCAAAATTACTTTTATTTGCCGCAGCCTCACCTCACAGATGTTGGAAATCAGATGATGGCCTATATTTTCAATGCAATGTCTTTTGCTACAGCCAGGTACACTTAATCCGGGTAAGAACATTTATAGGTAAATTTTCACTGAAAAAAAATATTTACTCACTCAAAATTGACACATGTTTAACGGGGCAGATGAGTTGCACCCCAGAGGTAGTGTAATGAAGGATTCTACAGGCCCGGTGGTATAGTAGAGAGGCAAAGGTTCCCCTAGTAGTTTTGGAATAAAACAAAGAACACAGGGCTAAAATTGCATAAACTCGTGGGTTTATTCTCTTTGCTTGTGGCATAAGGTTTTACCACAGTGGCAAATAAGTAGCAGTAGTGTAGGGAAGTAATACCACGATACTATCAATATGCAATGTTATTCAACATCTCACAAAATAACATTTTAGGAATCTTGTTTACACAATATCAGCAGTGTGCAAACATAAATTGCCACAAAACATAGGTCACTGAATAAAAGTTTAGGCACTGTGCTTTAATGAAACGGATTTTACTGGATAAATACTTTGAGAGACAACCAGTTGCTAACGAGTTAATGAGACCATTACACTAAAGGCTGCTACATTAGTTTATCTAGACTATTGAATCACAGTAGACTTTTAGTGCAATTGTACTTATCACACAAAAACCAGTAGAGATGCAACAAGGATTAATCCAGCTTGTTCATGTTAGATGCTTTAGAAGAAATGACTGTAGACTAGGGTCACTTTATGACAGACAGAATCCAAAGGAGTAAATTTTAATCCACAAGTTTAAGTGAAGTTTCAGCTGACACATGAAGCTTTTATACTTGTACAAGATGAAATCAATAATCAATTTGATGCATACGTGATTACCAAGCTCAGCGTAAACAGCAATTTTGCACAATAAACAATTTCTAGTTTAAATAACTGTGTCCACTTGCAATCCGTCTAGAGGACTAAGCAGATCTCTCTAAGCAAAAGTACAGTTAAGCAACTTGCAACTCTCTCTTCAGCAACCATTTTAGGCAGTTTCACACTAGAATCAAACTTCTGATGCAATATAGGCAAACTCTTTTGATTAAATGATTCCTCTCTAGGTTGCAGATAACTTTAAATATTGCAGATTTGGTTGGCATAAACTTCCATCAGACAGTGCTATAACACTTCTCAATAGCAATAGTCCCGGTCAGAGGCTTGAACATAGCAAAGCAAAATAACCATAAACCTATCTGTGTTCATATGAGTCCTACTGACATTGCTTGAGCAGTGGAAAGTTAGGTCTTTTCCTGTACTCTAAAGATGTTTCGTTCAGGCTGGCTTTTAACTCTAGAACTTTAGCTGCAAAAATCCCTCAGGGCAAAGCAATAGCATTTAGTGCCGCTTTGTAGGAAGGTCCTTCATTGTCACAGGCAGCCTTCCTAGCACACTTTACACTAGGACATCCATTAGTCTCTAACAGTCCATTATTGGCTCATCCCCTTTCCCCCCAAGAATCTCCTGAAGTCTTATGGTACATTATTGGGCTCTAGAGAGCAGCCTGGGCTGTAGTTTGCAGTCTGTCCACCCAAAATGGCTGACACAATTTGCATTTAACTTCCCAGAGGCACTCTGGGGAGCTATATCTTTCTGAATAAGTACATGCAGTAAATATACCTGTGATTTGCAGGGTATTACATTTGTAAGTAAGTATTCCAGTATTTTCCTGGATCATTTAAGACATAAAGCTAAACTGAGCAGTCTTTTAGGAGACGAATGGAAAAGATTACATTAATAGGAAATGGTAGTAAGCTGGACTTTAATAATGCCCGTTTCCAGTAATGACCCACAATTCCACAAAAGTAGGAGCAGATCCATTTTCCAGGACATCTACCAAAACTGAAATGTGTGCATTTACTCCATCTAGAATCATTTACAATAATAAAAGACAATATCTGTTTTTGTGGGTTGCTGCACATTTCCGTCATTGTTAATAAATCACCCCTGAAATAAGCAAATTTTCCTGGATAGACAAGAAAGGGTGGACAAGGTATAGACATAAATGCAATAAATGGGAATTTTTTATAGACTCGAGATAGAAGTGCTGATATTATGGGCATGCTAGGCCCGGGTATAGTCTGAAGGTAACAATGCAGCAACATCAGACTCTCATAAAAAAAAAACCTGTAGAATAATAGAACAAATTTCCATTTCAGTAGTTTCAGATGCCCCTTTTATCAGGGTAGATTGTTCTTGTCATGGCCTGCGTCACTTAGCGTTGCATCCCCTACAGGAATGATTTTGATAGGGATATTTATATGTACAGGTTTTTCATGATGTGTATTTTTGGATTTATTCTTTATTTCTGCCTGGGTTTTCTCCTTTCCCTGGTCTTTGAGATGGGTAGGTTTTGAAGTGTTTTATTCATTTATTGGTTGCTTGCCTTGTGATTTTCTTACAGTTTATTTCCTAAAGTAGTTTGTACCCCACCAGTCTGTTTTTCTTTTATATAATATATTGATTCAATCCTCAGTGAGTTGAATAAATAATCCCAAACTGGGATTCATTGTCTTTAATGGCACATCATGGGGACACAGGCATTTTTTCCCTTCACATTGCACCCAGAAGTGTGGAAAATCAGGATGGCCTCACTTTGTATGAATGTTCTAAAAAAAAAAATAGATATACTTTTTTTTAGAATTCCAAGTTAATGAAGGAATGTTTTGTGTGCTGAAGCATTAAATCTCTTCAGCTATGCACAAAAAAGTCAGTTTAGATGTAGTTTAAGAGTGCTAACATAGTGGTGTGACTGATTCATTATTTATCTCTTATGCGGAATACACACTACAGGTTTTTCACCTGATTATCGTGCCAATCGCACAATAAATGACTGTTAACTCCGATTTTGCATTTGTGTGTACCCTCCAACAATCATTTTCTGTTTTGTGTACCTAGCTTTATTTAACATTATTTATTACATTGATCTGTGAATAAAAAGTCTGACACAAGTTGCTTCTCTTGGGTGTTAGAAACTCTAATGATTTGTTGTTTTGTTTGGTGTTATACATCTTATTAGTAATGAAGTGTTATGTTCACTTTCGCATTCAATAGCTGCCTTTTAATTGTAAGTATATAAGTCTGAGGGCACAAGTTGCTTTCTGATTGGATGAAATATCCTGCTTAGCCCCAGGCACCAGTGTGTATTGTATTTAGGAATGTAGTTGATAGATGGGTGTAGATAAGTTCTCACCTTGGTCTCTAGCGCAGTGCCTCCACCCAAATCTTGCTTGTCAGCCTCAGAGCTCTTGGGGTAATAGTATCATAAGATTTCTACCATGGGTCGGTTTGAGTAAACCTGACTTGTGGAGAGTAGTTACATCAGGGAGACACACATGATTGGGGAACAATCCACCTGGCACTTTTATTAGCATACAGCAGTGAAGGACAATGTCGTGGATTTGATCAACAGGTAATTGGTAGCGGTAGATTACAATGGCCCCCTATTGTTAGTGCAGGTCAGCGGCTGGATCATTTACTTGTACATAAGATATCTATTCAATAATATCTTGGAACAGAGTATGACAGCAATGCATGCAATCAACAGTCAATTCACACACACACAACAATAATAGTAGTGCTAGGGTAAATTAATGACTGTACTTTCAGCCTCTCAAACCCGTTAACTCTTAGTGCCGACTAATTGCTAGCTAAGTGTGCCCTCTTGCTCACATTCCACACATTCTCATACCTATAGATTCACAGACTGTAATAGCTAAGAGGATGTAAGCAACTTTACACATGTGCACAATGCTAACAGATAATAAATATAGTACGGTTGGAGCTCTTAAGATGATGCTCCACATGGTGAAGCAGTTACTGGCAGGAGGAGTACATAGTCACAGGTACACAGTTGGACAGCACTTTCTCGTATAAAACATACTGTACAGTCCTTGTAGGATTAGTGTAACAGAGGAAAGTCTTGCACTACTAGAATACTGATGATTGGAGTAGCAGTCCCATTATGTGTGACAGATCTATTAAGGCAGCCCTCTAGTTCATGTAACAAGGCAGTCATTTTGTGTAACCCAGTGTGTAGCAATAGGAATGGCTTGCAAAGTTACTCAAACTGTCCCAAAGATGGGGGCAAGGGACTCCAACTGTATCCTCTGACTGGCAGGTCCTTCTGCAGCTGGATTAGCTTGTTGTCGGAGCTCTTCACAGAGCCAGAGACGCGATCTGACAGCTTTTACCTCAGGACAAGAAAATAATCTTCATATTGAAATAAGAATGCCTGGCATCAATTCAGGCACTTCACAGCTTTCATATAGTACCTGACTGATTTTAGTTGCAATAGATGGAATGTGGAAGTTCCATAAACTAACTAAGAAGAATCTTCGCAATATCCAAAAACAAATTGACCACCATTATATAGGATAGTTTTTAATCATCGTTTTGCCTTTTTTCACACTTGTCCCCTTTTTGCCCCTATGCAGACTGTAGCTACCGACTCCAATGTGTAAAATGCTGCAGCTTATTTTATGCTTCAGGCTAATGTTTTGCTTTAACATTGCCAGGGAATTTCAGCTTTTTTGACGCTGCCAGAATTTATAATGAAAATATATGTGCATGTAGCCCAGGAGGTCTAACGTATTATGCAATAAATTAAGTGTCAGTGTTTGACATTATTTATTACATTAACAATAAGACAACAAGTCCCTGTGTGGTGTAGACCAACTTTGATGAACATTTATTATCTTTGGATCAATACTTTTATGCCATAAATATGTCATCACTGCAGTGTTTCTCCTAGGTTGTCATCATTTCCTGCGATCACATAAAATCTCTCCATATTTATATAATTTCCACAATGGGCAGTTTAAGACTTGGAGAATATTTTTTTTTTTCAAATCTGCAAATTGGTATTTTTTAAATTATTTTGCAGTTATTTCATGTTTTTGATACTTGTCAGTTATACTGTTTCCACACAGGCTGATGGAGAGTTAATCAAATAAAAGTATAAATAAATATATTTACTATGTAGGGTAGTGCGTCCTGTATTCTACATTACATACACTTCAGCCAAAACATTCACTCTTCTCTGACTTAAAGCTAAGCTGTCTCTTATGCTGCTACATGATGCATGTATCAGTATTCTGCCATTCTTACTGTGCTGTGATTAGCAGCAGACTGCATTGTAATAAGAAAATGGGCATCCCTATGTCTACCTTTATGGAAATGGTTTTTCAAAATGTACATTTGAGTCTGCAGTACACCTAAAGCCATACTTGCCAACTTTTCCTCGTTGGCTTCAGGGAGATCCCGGGGGAGGTGGGCATGCAGGGACGGGGCTTGACGATTTGTATCATTTTGGTACCGCCCCCTAAACGATTGTCACAATTTTGGCCAATTACAGCAGAGGACGGGGCTAAGACAATGCGATATTTACGTCATTAAGCCTCACCTCCACCACTTATCTATTGCGAGGGCGAGAACCGGGAGGTTACCCTGCTCTCCAAGGTGCCCGGGAGGTCTCTCAGAAATGCGGGAGTCTTACGGACATTCCGGGAGAGTAGGCAACTATGCGTTAAAGAAAAACAGCTAATGAATCTCTAGAGAGTGAAGTGTCTTTTAGATCTCTGTCTCCATTACTGAAGTCTTGGTCTCCATGAAAATGGCCACATCCATAAGCATCAATACATGGACATAGGACACAATTTCTGAACTGTGTCATCATGCCACAGATGGCAAAGCCAACCACATCTTGCACTGGCTCAGTATCAGGGAGAATGCCAGACTCCTCAGGGAGTGAGGGAGATCACCCCTATTTTAGGGAGTCTCCCTGACATTCAGGAAGAGTTGACAAGTATGCCTAAAGCTGAACAATAATTCATCTTAACTATATTTAAGATCATATTAATTCTATTTTCGATATTTTCAAATATTTTCTAAATGAAGTGGTAAATGGTTAGATGAAATATTATTGAGAATATTTATTAGTCTGGGAAAATGTGCCAAAGTGAGGGGAGGCCTATAGCAAATTTTGCACTTGAGTCCAGGGACTTAATCCCTGTTTCACTTTTCAGTAGAAATAATGATGTCATATTATAAATCACCTTTCTGTTACGTTTTATGTTCAGTTTCATCTCTTATCCCTTCTTCCCTAAAGAATACAGTTTCTAAATTGTCTTGATTTATCGTACACATAAACATATCAAAATTTTTATTTATTAATATCATGTAGTCATAAATAGGGATTTCATAGTAGTGGAATTGGAATTCAATCTGGAATTAATGGCTTACATTACCCAGCCTGCTAAAGAAGTTACTTGCAGAACATGGCCTGCTTTTTATTTTGCCTGACATCTAATTCATGTTTAATTTCCCACCCAGTGACTGCACTATCTGCAAAAGATACAGCCAAATTGTGTCTATTGTAAAAGTAAGCAAAGCTATAAACTCAAAATCCAAATAAATCTTGTAACTCCAATTATTACAACTTGCTGTGAACTTAATATCAGGGACAGGAGGTGGTCTATTGACTAAACTCTTGTGTACAGCATGTCACTCACTACAACGCTGTACAAAACTGTACAAATTTGTTACCTTTAATTATTCAGATTGTAACTCCTGGGCAGGCTTATCCTTTTCCAGTGTCATTGATTCATTGATATTTTAAACCCTATATGTTTTTCCCCATTTCTCGTATTCTCTTTAGTGTTCACAGTGTTTTAAAAATGTTAATTTTACTTTTAATTATCCCATGTACCACTGCCTTCTGGGACCACATTCCTTTCTTCCTAACTTCTCTGGGGCTTGTATTCCACATTGTACCTGTGGGAAAGGTCCAGTGCAGCATGGAAACCTGGCTCTCAGTAAGCTATAAAGTAAAGGAGAAAAGAGGGGGTGAATAAGCTAAAAGTCTTTTTCAACAAGCCCATTCCCATGGTGTAAATAGGAACCCCCTACCCCTGTACCTGAAGCCATGGTGGAGCTTGCACACTACTGTAGTACTGAATCCGTCCATACCTCTTCAAAAGAGCTCTACTGAAAGAGGTATGGATGGCATAATATACCAATGGTTTGCTGTAGTATGTATGCCACATGCAGAGAAATCCAGTGTACCAGTTTCAGGTAATAGAAGCGGTCCTGGAGAAAGTACCCTCTCTTATTTGTTAGACCGAGGAGGGAGGCTGAGTTATTGAGGAGTTGTGAATATCTACTCTCTATGAATGTCTATAGCTATTTATATGAAGTCTTTTCTAATGGATTTCTTTACTGTCCTCATTAAGCGTTCTATTCACTAAACAGCTGCTAGCAAACCATTTACTGTTATGTTACTCACATTAAAACCATTCAGATCACATGAAAAGTAAACTATCCTCCAGGAAACTAAAAATGTTTGCCACATGAAAACCTTATACTTGAGAAAACTGTCTGGATAAAACAAGACACATTCATCTGGCATCCAAAAGTTTGCATATTGTTTAGCTGTTGGCTTAAGAGGTTCTTATTACTTCCAGAGAGTTCCAATACATATTTGCAGGTACAGTAGGAAATGAAGTGCTAACTAGACCAAAAGACACAGTAACGCTTGAATACCATTTAAATTATTGAAAAGTAATCAATGGGCAAATATTTCATTTACAGAACTTAGTTAAATCTATGGGAAAGCTTGTTAGCCTTCCCATTTCCTATTTATGTAGGGAGTTGTTGCTGACATCAAATATCATAGAAGGTGCTTACCCCATGGTTTTCTAGAGGTCTCCTGGTGGTGTTAAGAGAAAGAGACCTGAAAATAAAATGATTGATTATAATAATTGTTTTCAGTGAAAACCTATATGAAATTGATGGCATTTTTGCCCAGGCACCAGAAAATAGAAAATAAATTCGTTTTTGGAGGTGATAGAGATATATATTTATAGATCTATCTATCTATCTATCTATCTATCTATCTATCTATATATATATATAAATAAATATATATATAGTATATATTCTACTGCTATATTTTTAGTAGCATAGAACAGGGCTACAGCGCTATAAGTAACGCTTATTACTGCGTGGTTTTCACCTTTTTTCACCTTGGCAGCAGAGTATTGCTGGGCTGCCACTGCAATAAATTAATGTTAAATCATGACAATAAGTTATTTGTTCACAAAAATAAGAAAAATGTACACTTATCACCAAAATATCACCAAAATAAGTTTTAGTTTAGTATTTAGAAACCCTTAATTTATTGTGTGACTCCATCCCCAGCATAGCTATAATTCGAATTTCTTGTTTTATTTTTGAAGTTTGTAATTGTACATTTTGTACCTGTGAATTATAAGAGCAACTATAAATGTAGTGAAATCACTTGCCAACTGGCCTTGGGTCTATTCCAGAAGTGATGTCACTAATCAGTGCAAAATGAATTCCATCAATATCAATTAACTTGTGCATTTACTTTCTGGAGAAAACTCACACCAATAACATCCCATTTGTCCTTAATTTTACCTTTGCTGGTTATTTCATATAACAAAATTATAAAAACTGAGTGGATCCACAGAGACACAATTTTAGCGTTTAAATAGTGTTTTGCTGATCTTTGTTCAATGGTATTAATATATCTCAGTAAAATGAATCATAGTGATGATTTTGGTGTTAAGTATGCAGCAGATGCAAGTGGAATTTTGGACTCTAAACTCTCTCTAATAACACATGCTTCAACAGTGATGGATTGTGCCTGCAAAACAAGTACTCGATTTTGTGTGGCTGACCTAGCCATACATAGGGTTCAACTTACTTTATTTTACAAATGTTAGTTCTTTTCTATTTATCTCTGCAAAAATATATTTTTTTTAATATTATGTGCTAACACTGTTCTTATTGCTTTATCCAGGAACTTATCATGCTACCTTAAATATCCAAGTAAAAAAAGTGTTTGTTCTAAATATCTTCACAATGATATTGCATTATGCAGTTTTTACTAAAGATACAAAAGGGCATCTCCCCTGGGACCTCAAGGACAGAGGGCAATAAAGCCTGGATAGGAGAGGCCCTAAATAAGCTTGTATCTCATCTCCCTGGTGTCCTTGAAAAACAAGTCCCTTCTTGCTTTAAAGAGTTGAATCTTCTATTTAAATTAAATGTAAAAAAAAACAGACTAATTTCAAATGTATCAAAATAGTTTTATGTGAGATTGTATATACCAATTGAAATGTCAAAAAATATATAGTTTATGTACTCTCTTGAGAAAATCAGAAACACTACTTTTGTGGTACACTTGTGATTTACTCCTTGTTGCTCAAAAAATATACTATTAGCCCATTTACAATGGTTTACGAGGGCCGGTAGAGGGTGGTATGTCATACCACCACTTCTCATACTGCGTTCATTGTAAAATTGAAAAATTCCATTCAATTACATTATCTATACCGCTACTTCTAAATTCCTACTTCAGACACTGCCCATTAATGTGATCTTTCCCCACCCGTGTTATACAGTAGATCGATGTTGGGTTCCATCTGAAATTTTCCCCAATAATCCATCTATTCTTTAATAAAACAAACTCGTCCATCCCATTCTATGCCATAACGTCTTAACGGTAGCTCACCAGAGCTATCTTCTGGCATTTATTCTTTAATAAATACGTAAAAAAATAAAGCTTTCTCTTTATCTTTTACAATTATTTTTCCACTCTATCCTTTAGTTGCCCAATATTATTAGATTTATTTTTCTGTTTTATGGGATTAGATTTGCTATTTTTTCCAATTAATTTTTCAGCTTCAGTCTTTGCTAGCCAGATTTTCATTTTCCATATTTGCTACATTTCTCATATTTCCATAATGCATCTGTTTTAACAAAGAAAACATGTGTTGCCATACATTTTCTCAATCCCATTTAATCTCTGTGCTTTAATTGAAGAGATCACTTTCCCAGGCTTCTATGCTTCTCTGAACTGATTAAATGTTGGCCTTCTAAAATTCATATTTTGTTGTAGCTCCCTTACAAAATGTTTATTTAAATGCAAGTCAGGTCTTACCAGGTCGTGATCTTTTAAATGTCCCCTAACCTGCACATTTAGATATAATAGGTGTCATGTAGGTTTAAATGCATCCCTGACTTTTATATCCTTGCCTCTGAAAGTGGGGTGCAAATGTAGGCGAAGTACTGCAAAGGGTGTTTACATCATATCTGTTGCAGGTGCTCAACTCCTGAAACAGAGATCCACCCTGATGATGATCACCAGCCGGACCTTTGCATTCTTAAAGATAAATATTCTGTGCCCCCACCAAAAAAATGTTAGTCAAGCACCAGCGCTCCTATCAATGTTGTTTATTGCAGTTACACCTTACATGGGTTCTAACCACTAATGATTAATCATAGTGGCTTTCTCATGCTCTGATCAGTGAGAACAAAGCTGCTCTGTATTGGTTAGTTGTCATTAACTGTCATTCGCGTTGTGGCCCTACAAGGAGCAGTATCCATCATCTATAAAGTTTGCTATTTTTTGCCTTATGATTACAAAGCTGGGAAAAAAGAGTGTCCCCTTAATGGATTTAGGTAAATAATTGGTTAAGGGGGTTCTGGGGAGTGTTTCTTGATCCACTTTAAATGTATATTGCTGCAGGTGTACTTACGTGTTTATTTTGATTTGAACGGATCACAATATACTGTATGTGCAACTCCAAATACACATGTAAATGCGCTTTATTTGCAACACATATATTTATTGACTCATGAATTAAGTATACATTATATTATTATTATTGTTGTTTATTTATAAGATGTTACCCTGCTCCAGTGCACCAGACAGCGGGAAACACAGAGCATACTGGAAACATTGATATACAAGGTAGATAAAAATAAATTCAGAAGTGAAAACAAAGGGTAGGGAGGCCCTGCTCATGAGAGAGCAAACTAGTTGGAAAAGGGCAAAGCCGAGATAAGACTATAGAAACAAAAAGATAGTCAGCGCTAGAGCATGCTTCACTGTATATAGTCAATTAGTATGAAAGTATAATATATTATGGTAAATCTTAAAAAATATTATGAAATAATGAAAGGCAAAAATAAATGACTGAATTAACCTGTGGCATAAATTATTTGGCTTGACAAAATAAAAAGTATAAAAAAACAACCTTACATTTATTAGATTACTAAAAAAAACACGCAAGTATTAAAACATAAAGAAAAGCTGAGAGAAAAGCGGCGAATGTGGCTCAGAGTGGAAATTAGGACAGTTGAGTGTGCGCAGATATGAATAGCATAGGTGGGGCAGGTGGGCTGTAGTCAAGATGGGGGTTTTCCAAGAGTGTTTACAGAATTGAGAACTGGGGAGAGTCTGACCCAACATGGTAAGGAATTCCATAAATGGACACCAGCACGTGAGAAGTCTTGTAGATGCGAGTGAGAGGTATATAAACTGAGCTACTGCTTTCACCTTATGTTATAAAATATTTATTTAACTGTATTTTATTTACTGTAGTAATTTATTTGAGAACATTAAGATTAAAACAGATTAAGATTATAGGAATGGTGTTTGTATTCACGAGTGCCACAAAAAAAGATAATTAAGTGAAATAGCTTGATTGTGCAATATGCAGCTGGAGTTTACAGTACTGTGCTGTTGGGAGCAGGCCTGGACAATTTTCTTCTTTGGAAATCAGATACTGATCATCCACTTTGGCGAACTGAGCTAAAGTACTATCAAAGATATTGTATGGATCAATCTTCACAATTGTTATTTTAAAAAAAATGTACCACTAATATATTCCTTCAATTAAAATATATGTACTTCCTAGACTAAATTATAAAGGGAATGGGACTATGGTGATGTCCGTATTTAGACTAAAACACGCTCTCCTATACCTTGAATTAATTTCAACAATCTTACTGGACTGCTCTTCAGAACTTGGTACCTTCTTCATACTTTACAAGGAACGCCCTCATTCCTTCCAACTGCTCTCATCAACTGGTATAAACTTCTGTTCTTCAATCTTGCACAATACATCTATGACGTTTATCAGAAATCTAAGCACGCTCCAGTAGATAGATAAAGAGGCATGACACTTCCAGAGAGGGTTTTGCTCTGCACCTCAGCCACTGCACTTAGTAACCTGACCCCTCTATGTCTATCACACCAGCCTTGGCCACTCACCTCCCTGTCAGTGTATCACATAGGATGCAATACTTGGAGGAAGTGAGAGTAAGAGACTTGGCTGCTGCATCCAGATGTACAGTGCGTTGTGACATCAGCGCAACAGCAACATCACTAAAGACTAAATCTCCTTGCAGTGCCCAGACATTTGCCTGTGCAAGACAAAGGTAGCACCAATTGGACCGTCACTGGCTTTGTCATGGGGCATAATTAAGAGTGGACAACCAGACATAGTCTTCATTATTGTCTATCCATGTAAATAAGACTTTGGGCAATGAGCCCACAGACTGAGTGCATTTATAATGTTTGCTCAACTTTCTTTTGTTAACAGACGAAGTAAAGAAATAATAGAAATATGTATTTACCATGACCATTGTGAACATCATTTGTTGCTGGTGTAAGAGGAGGCACCATACCGGCCCCCCAGAAGGGACATTATTAACTTTCTTATTGTTTTTTTCTTATAGTTATGAGTTCCATGTGATACCAAAAAATCCTCTTGGTGAGGGTCCAGTTAGCGCAACAGTGGAATTTAACACAGAATCAGGTAATTTATATATTTGTTGATGTTCGTGTCAATAAGCAAATGGAGTATGAATGTGAAAATGGTCATCTTCAAAAATCCTGTTTTTAGGTTGTGTTGCATTTTTGTATGTGTTCATTAGGGGGCGGATGTTCTCTCTTTGATTATTTGTATCATGATCAGCAAAAAATATGTTTAAGGTGAGGAAATATCAAATTAACGTTCCATTTTTGTTACCAGAAATACCAACTAAATTGTTACGGCAAAACTATTTTACACCATACTTGCCAACTTTTCCTCATTGGCTTCAGGGAGATCCCGGGGGAGATGGGTGTGTGGGGACGGGGCTTCCAGAATCACATAATTTTGACCCCGCCCCTTAAATGATTGTCACAATTTTGGCTCAGATGACACAATATTTGCCTCATTAAGCCCCACCCCCCCGCCACTTATCTATTGCGGGGGCAAGAACTGGGAGGTTGCCCTGCTCTCCCGGGAGGTCTCCCAGAAATGTGGGAGTCTCCCGGACATTCCGGGAGAGTTGGCAACTATGTTTTAAAAAAAGTATCTAATGAATCTCTAGAATGAAGTGTCTTTTACATTTCTGTCTGTTACTGAAGTCATGTTGTCTTACCTGTCAGTCTTTGATTAAATCTTGGTCTCCATGAAAAAGGCCACCTCCATAGGCATCAATACATGGACATAGAACACAATTTCTGAACTGTGTCATCTTGCCACAGATGGCGAATCCAACCACATCTTGTACTGGCTCAGCATCAGGGAGAATGCCAGACTCTTCAGGGAGTGAGGGAGATCACTCCTATTTCAGGGAGTCTCCCTGATAATCAGGGAGAGTTGACAAGTATGTTTTACACTATATACAACCCTGAGTGCTTTGTACAGGTAGACCAATTGTGCAGCAGTCAGATAGAAACCTATATAAAACAGACAGGACCATATTAATAAGGGAGCAAAGAGACATAGTAATGGAGCCTGAATAGGAGGGACTTTAAAAAGCTTTATGTCTCAACCCCCTGAAGTTCTAGGAAGACAAATGCCCCCTTTATTCCAAGGGGTGGTGCTTCATTTTTAAGTGATAGTTGGTTAGTGAAGCTATAGCTAAATATTAACTATAAATCTGTCTCAAGCACTAAAACTATTTCAAGTTCTAACAGAGATTTGATCTTCCCTCACCAACGTCTAACACATGTGAAAACCACAAAGCATTGTTTTTCATGTACTGCCCTCTTGAGAAACTCTTCTTTTAGGATGCAGCTGCAAGTGCCCTCTCATGTTTCACAAAACTATGAGGACCCAGTTATGTCTATATTCTAAAAGTGGCCCAGAAAACAGACTCTTTAGAGACGTTATACCTGAGTGACAAATTAGCTCTATTTTCAAACATATTAAAAGACACTTTAGTTCAGAAAATACAGTTTGCACATTTTAATGCTCAGAAACCCCATTTGTCCTGTAAGCACTCTGCCAATATTTGCAATGCAGTAGCATATCTACCAAAAGTCCTGATTTTCTGAACACTAAAGGGGCATGACCTGCCTGTAAAAGGGTGTGGCTTAGCCCAAAATGGAGGTGGCTTGGTGGATCATGCACAGCTCCTCCCCCTGCAGAAAACCTATACATATGGAAGCACTATCTGGTCACGTCCTTCAACCAGCATCATAGAATTCAGTGTCAGAGTGCAAATGCTGCTACATGAATGGCACATATGTATGGAGGAGAAGTTCTCCCTTCTAGTCAGAGTGAAGACATTTCAGACATGCAGCTGCCACAGTTACCAAAAGATAACTAAAAAAACTAAAGCAGGCAGCTTGAGAAGATTATTATATTTGCCAAAAAGCCTTTAAGGTATAACTAATTGCAGATAATCTTTAAATACACTATTTCCAGTTGCAAAACAAGCCAAGTGGTACTATGTTCTTGTTAAGATGACCTGTTACTTGAAACAAACACATTCAAGGGCTAAATATTGAAATCCAGCTTCTGACGCACCAAATTGGGAACAGCTGGCGGCTATTTTTCACCAGGTGCAGACTCCATGTCCCATCAGTGATGCACACGGTGGAAATACATATTGTAGTGTAAATAAAAAGTCTGTTTTATCACTGATCAGCGCAAGACTTTGAGTAAGCAATGGTAAACTAATAATGATATGCATTTTCTGACAAAATAATCCCTAAATATAATGGCAATCACATCCTGCTAAACCACAGTATTGTTCTACCATGTAATATAATATATATTATATATTATTAGTGATTATATATATTTTAACATGCATATAACGCTGATATAATACAATATTAGGTCATCAAAACAAAACAATGCCCAGATGATGGGCAATATCAACTTGAAAAAGTAGCAATCAATCTACATCTAATTAAAAAAATGAATAACAAGATCACATTAATTTAAAAAGCTTTATATTTTGCAGTATCAGGTTACTACAGACAGCTGAAAATGTAAAACTATAATTTATAAATATTAGGCATCATGAGAATCCATGGGAGATTTGTGCTTCAGAGTAACATCTCCAGCTGACCGCACATCTGGTCATAATCTTTCTGTGCCGAGAAATATGTCCACGTGTGCTTTACACTATCCCCATACTTGTTGGATTTCAAGGCTCATAGGAGTGACAGGTATATTGTTTGTAATTTGTGTTAATAACTGTGCTTGTTATCCTATCCCACATCCCAAGATATAGATGCTATTGAAAGGCAATCTGTGTAAATATTCAGTAACTAACAGCGTTTTTTTACTTTTTGCAGCTGACCCAAGAGTAAGTGAGCCAGTTTCAGGTAAGAAATGTTGCTTATCCTTTAGTAAACATGCACATACATAATACTTTTTAATCCTGGTTGACCTGTGTAATATATGTGTTGAATGTACATCACTCTTTAGGCAGGTCACATCATCATATCGAGGGAAGGCCTCTTAATATTCAAACACACAATATGACATTACACATTGTCATAATAAATGATTTAACTTGGTGGTGGGACAGGGTGTTTTGGCACCCATGGTGAAGTTCCTAAAATATAGTCTCCCAACTATTCTTATACCTAACAGTCCACATTTTAAATCCAACAGTGACATAACACGTTATACTATAGGTGACCCCTTCTACAATATAGCAGCATAGGGCTCTAACACAATAAACTGGTACAGTAACACTTTGTAGCGCTCATTCTGGTAACTACTGTACCTTACAGAGCCTATTTTAGTGTTTAGTATACCATGCACAGCCAATTCTTGATAACATTATACCACGTGGACCAGTCACATGCCACTTCCACTCTCCCTCCTCCATAAAATGTATTTCTTCCTCACCCCCCTTGAGTTCATTAACCACCCTCCCCCTCCCTGGTAATTCATTTCTCACTCTTGCACACTCTGTCACACCACACCCCTCGTGCAGAACACTGTTTCTCAGTAAATATATATTTAATGCAGCTATTGTAAAGAAATTTACACCATATGTCAGCAACAACCCTTGCAATCTACACATGCCACGTAATCAAACCATAGATGTCCATAAATTAAGTTTTGTGAAATGACACAGGGAAAAAGTATTGAACACATGAAGGAAGGGAGGTGAAAAAAGACACCAGCTGAAATCTATCAGTAATTAGAAAGCAATCTTGCCAGCTGGTTCAGCCACAACTGATGGCCTATAAAATGGTGTCTCATTACGAAGGTGTCGCACAAGAAACATCTCATGATGGCTAAAAGCAAAGAGCTCTCTCAAGACCTTTGCTATCTTATTGTTGCAAAACATACTGATGGCATTGGTTATAAAAGGGTCTCTAAACTGCTGAATGTTCCAGTGAGCACTGTTGGGGTCATAATCCAGAAGTGGAAAAAACATCATTTCGCCATAAACCGGCCACGACTAGGTGCACTTCGCAAAATTTGTGATAGAGGATTGAAAAAAATTATCAGAAGAGTTGTCCAAGAACCAAGGACTCCTTGTGGAGAGCTTCAGAAATACCTGGAATTAGCAGGTACAATTGTTTCAAAGAAAATAATAAGTAATGCACTCAACCGCCATGGCCTGTATGCACCCTCACCACGCAAGACTCCTTTGCTAAAGAAAAAGAGCTTGTTTAAACTTTGCTGCACAACATTTGGACAAGCCTGTGAAATACTGGGAGAATATAGTGTGGTCAGATGAGAGCAAAATTGAACTCTTTGGATGCCATAATATACACCATGTTTGGAGGAGAAATGGCACTGCACCCCAAAAACACTATAACAACAGTGAAGTTTGGATGATGAGAACATCATGGTGTGGGACTGTTTTTCTGAACACGGTACTGGCATAGTGCATATGATTGGAAAAATGTACCGAGACATTTTTGATAAAAATCTGCTGCCATCTACCAAGATGCTGAAGCTGAAACAAGGGTGGAGATTTCAAAAAGACAATGATCCCAAACACACAGCCACTCTCAATTGGTTTCAGAGAAAGAAAATAAAGCTGCTAGAATGGCCCAGCCAATCACCTGACTTGAATCCAATTGAAAATCTATGGAAAGAACTAAAGATCAGAGTTCATGAAAGAAGCCCACGGAACCTTCAAGATTTAAAGACTATTTGCGTTGAAGAATGGGGCAAAATCACACCTAAGCAATGCATGCAGCTAGTTTCTCCATACAGGAGGCCTCTTGAAGCCGTCATTACCAACAAAGACTTTTGTACTAAGTATTAAATAAATTTCAGGAAGCGCGTTCAATACTTTTTTGATTTCTTTGCATGTGTGGATTGCAAGGGTTGTTGCTGACAATTGGTGTAAATTTCATTACAATAGCTGCATTAAATATATATTTACTGAGAAAAATGTTGATGTGTTCAATACCTATTTCACCCACTGTGTATGTATGTGTGTGTATGTATATATGTATGTATATATATATATATATATATATATATATATATATATATATATATATATATATTTATAACACAACAAACAGTGCGCACAGCAGAAATATTAAGTTCACTGTCGTGCCAATTCGTGGTAGATAATAGTTCCACAAGAAATCCAACACCAGCAGATTTTTCTTCTGCGCGTCCTTCCTTTTTTAACACCCGATCTCCACGGGGAAATAGCAAATTCTAAAACATCAAAC